>NW_011494941.1:3940872-3947838 GCF_000754665.1 Bison bison bison
TATGGTTTTTCCAGTAGTCATGTATGGATGTGAGAGTTGGACTGTGAAGAAAGCTGAACGCTGAAGAATTGATGCTTTTGAAGTGTGGTGTTGGAGAAGACTCTTGAGAGTCCCTTGGACTGCAAGGAGATCCAACCAGTCCATTCTGAAGGAGATCAGCCCTGAGTGTTCTTTGGAAGGACTGATGCTAAAGCTGAAACTCCAGTACTTTGGCCACCTCATGGGAAGAGTTGACTCATTGGAAAAGACTCTGATGCTGGGAGGGATTGGGGGCAAGAGGAGAAGGGGACGACAGAGGATGACATGGCTGGATGGCATCACCAACTCGATGGACGCGAGTCTGAGTGAACTCCGGGAGTTGGTGATGGACAGGGAGGCCTGGCGTGCTGCGATTCATGGGGTCGCAAAGAGTCGGACACGACTGAGCGACTGATCTGATCTGATCTGATCTGCATATTATAACAATACAATTAAAGGCGCTTATTAACTTTTTCCAATGTTCATTCTTACTATCCTTCTTGCGTCTGTCTTTTTCTCTATCTCTTCCAATTATTAGAGTCAGGATTATTTCAACACCCACCTCTGGACAAAACCCTTTTCTATTTACCACCACACCATGGCTTATTCCTGTTCCCTTTTCTGTTCTCTTCGATCTCTCCCTAGTTCCTCCCTAACCTTTTTGTTTAATCCTAGGGATTATTTATCAGGTAAATCTATCATTAGGTAATGTTTTGATAACATGTTTCCCATCAGATAGTGGATATTACGTATTCCTTATAACCAACCATGCGCTATGGTAAATATTATCCTCAAAAGGAAATTCATGACTCACGAATAACCAAACAGCCAACTGGGAAGCCAGGGAGTTCTCACTTATGAAAAGTATTATTGTTTGATTGATTTTAACCCACCCACTGCCTGAGGGTCCTTTGAGTCATGCTGTACATATGCAGCATGCAAACCGTCAAGGGCTGATCGGCTGGAGATGAAGTCAGGGTTATTTAATATCCTATATTTATAATATCTACTTACAAGGGAGAAATCTCCTCTGTTTTATGCGATTACCTATAATCAAGAATTTGCTGGCAAGGAACACTTGCAAACACTGACAGCGGGTCCCATGCCTCACCTGCCCCAGCAGGCCGAGAGACGCTGCGCAGTTCCTCTCCTCCATCCCAGGGCTGAGCTGCATGGAAGGGTCTCAGTTCGGGCAGTCACTCATGCCTGATATGAAGCCCAGCATGGCAACTGACTTGCTCTGTGACTTCAGACAAGTGCCAAACTCTCTGAGCCTCAGTTTCCCTCCTTAGGAAGATTGTTGTTCTTCAGTCACTCAGTTGTGTCTGACTCTTTGTGGCCCCCATGGACTGAAGTGCTCCAGGTTTCCCTGTCCTTCATCATCTCTTGGAACTTCCTCAAACTCATGTCCATTGAATCGGTGATGCCATCCAACCATCTTGTCCTCTGTTTTCCCCTTCTCCTGTTCTTAATCTTTCCCAGAATCAGAGTCCTTTCTAATGAGTTGGCTCTTCGCATCAAGTGGCCAAAGTATTGGAGCTTCAACTTCAGCATTAGTCCTTCCAATGAATATTCAGGATTGATTTCCTTTTGAATTGACTGGATTGATATCCTTGCAGTCCAAGGGACTCTCCAACACCACAGTTCAAAGGTATCAATTTGTCATTGATTAGCCTTCTTTATAGTCCAACTCTCACATCCATACATGACCACTGGAAAAATCATAGCTTTGACTAGACAGACCTTTGTCGGTAAAGTAACGTCTCTGGTTTTTAATATGCTGTTTAGGTTGTCAGAGCTTTCCTTCCAAGAAGCAAGCATCTTTTAATTTCATGGCTGCAGTCACCAACCACAGTGATTTTGGAGACCAAGAAAATAAAATCTGTCATTGTTTCCATTGTTTCCCCATCTATTTGCCATGAAATGATGGGACTAGATGCCATGCTCTTAGTTTTCTGAATGTTGTTTTAAGCCAACTTTTCCACTCTCCTCTTTCACCTTCATCAAGAGGCTCTTTAGTTCCTCTTCAATTTTTGCTATAAGGGTGGTGTCATCTGCATTTCTGAGGTTATTGATACCCCTCCCAGCAATCTTGATTCCAGCTTGTGCTTCATCCAGCCTGGCATTTCACATGATGTATTCTGCATATAAGTTAAATAAGCAGGGAGACAATATACAGATTTGATATACTCCTTTCCCAATTTGGAACCAGTCCATTGTTCTATGTCTGGTTCTAATTTGCTTCTTGACCTGCATATAGGTTTCATAGGAGGCAGGTAAGGTGATCTGGTATTCCTATCTCTTTAAGAAGATTACCATGAAATCTCAGGAGGATTACCATGAAAGTTAAATCAGATAATGTTCAGTTTCAGTTCAGTCACTCAGTCACGTCTGACTTTTTGAGACCCCCATGGACTGCAGCATGCGAGGCTTCCCTGTCCATCACCAACTCCTGGAGCTTGCTCAAACTCATGTCCATCGAGTCAGTGATCCCATCCAATCATCTCATCCTTTGTTGTCCCCTTCAGTTGTCTGAAGCAACTTAGCATGCATGCATGCATTGGAGAAGGAAATGGCAATCCACTCCAGTATTCTTGCCTGGAGAATCTCAGGGACAGAGGAGCCTGGTGGGCTGCCATCTATGGAGTTGCACAGAGTCGGACACGATAGAAGCGACTTAGCAGCAGCAGCAAGCCTGGAAACTATGCCTCCTTCATACAATAATGTCAAAATTCAGGTTACCTGTCCTTGAGCACTTCCTGCATGTGTGGGAGTGGAGTGGATAGATGCAGGGTCATTTAGAAGTAGACATCATATCATCCTTGCCACTTGGAGCTCACAAGGAACCAAGATTCTCTGTGTTAAGTGTAGTGTCCAGATCACTTTGATACCTGCACTTTGACTCCAGATTTACTGAATCACAAACTCTGGAGAAAAAGCCACAGGTCCTGTGTTCTCACGAATCCCTCTGATTGGCATTATGTACATTTGTCTGGAGTGAGAAGCATCCAAGATTTATCACGTGTTCACTATTCATTCCTTCACTCAGTAGATATGTGTTGAGGGTATTTCTGTGCCAGATAACTGTGTTACATAAGTGTGTTTCAGCACATCTACATAACAGGTACTGTTAGCCTTATTGCTGTAGTCAGAGAGCTAAGGAAAGCACACATTTCACATGACTGGATGTGTTAATGTCATAACAGAGGGACATAGAATGCACTCTGGAAACCCCTAAAAGGGAGAAATTGGGCTTCCCAGGTGGTGCTAGTGGTAAAGAACCCACTTGCCAATGCAACAGATATAAGAGATTCAGTTTCGATCCCTGGGTTGCGAAGATCCCCTGGAGGAGGTCATGGCAACCCACTCCAGTATCCTTGCCTGGAGAATCCCATGGACAGAGGAGCCTGGCGGGCTATAGTCCATAGGATCATGAAGAGTCAGAGATAATTGAAGCAACTTAGCATGCACATCTAATAAGGCGAGACAGTGCAAAGAAGCCTCTAAAAAGGGCCTGATCAAATGTCCCTCCAGCAGAGTTTTGGAGTCCTTCAGGGATGGGCAAGTACTCACTCACCAAAAAAAAAAAAAAAGCCAATTACTCCCAGGCTCCCTAGTTACAACGTGTAGAAACACAGATGAGCTGTTCCCCAGAGAGATTTACACATCAGTAAGCACTTTGTGTGCTTCTCAGACATAATTGATAGCTTAATAATCATATCCATATGCCCCAAAAAGGAAGCATGGGGCTTTCCTATTTGATTATGGGGGAATGAGAGGTGTTTTAACAACAAATTGTCATTCTTCAACTATTCTGAGTCAGTGACATCTATTTTTCTCTAAATAAAATCAAGTACAGTTTGTGGTTATAGAGCTATGAGTGTGATGTCTATCAGATACATGAGATTAAAAAGAGAGAGAGAGAATATTCAGTGTTGGCAAGGGTGGGGTGAAATGGCCATTCTCAGAAACTGCTGAAGCTGATGGAAGTGTAAATTGTTATACCCTTTCTGAGGGGTATTTGGTAACATGTGTCAAGAACTTGAATCAATATTCATAACTTTCAACTGCCTCATCCTCACTGTCTTCATGAAATCAACAAAGGCTTGGACAAAGATTTATCAGTCAGAACATTGTCCCTCATAAAGAGCATTAAAGCAGAAAGAGTTGAAACATTTCACCACAGAGACTGGTTAGATAAACAATCACAAGTTCCCAGGATAGAGGTGAAATACACGCTAAGCCCCTGGGGGTAGGGATCCTCAGCACCCACCACAGTACCTGGTTCATAGTGAACACGGAACAGATCTTTGCATGGTGGAGTCAGGCATGAGCGCTTTGAAGATGCACCCCCTGGCCCTCACTCTGCAGTTGAGAACTTCACCTCACTGACTCCTTTGAAAAACGGGGATGAGCATAAAATATTTGCCACAGGATTCTATTCAGATAGAAGGTCATAATGAACACAAAAGGTGGCATTAACACAGAAGCACAAAATAAATGGTATCTGCTCTGATGATCCACAGGAGTTCATAAGGGAACATCCTCATGGTTGGTAAAAACCAGCACCTCAAATACATTCAATGAGACTCAACAGTGTGTTTTAGCTACCAAGTCATGTCTGACCTTTTTGCAACCCCATGCTGGAGCCCGCCAAGCTCCTCTTGTCCGTGGCATTTTTCCAAGCAAGAGTACTGGAGGGGGTTGCCATTTCCTTCTTCAGGGGATCTTCCTGACACAGGGATCGAACAAGAGACTCCTGCATTGGTAGGCAGATTCTTTACCACTGAGACATCAGGGAACCCTACAGATGTGGTATTTATACTTAAAAGATGAAAAGGAAGCTTACTTCTCATGTGAATCTCTGAACCACAAGGAACACCATAATTTTTATGAGCAGAGGAACAGTGTGCCCCTGAAAGACTTGTGATGAAAGACAGAGTTTAACACACATATGGTTCACTCTCTGCATTCACAGACCCTGAAGGGATCAAAGCAACTCAGCAGGATCTGGGGGCCGGGGCTGGAGGAGCAGTGGGGAGCAGGGAAGAGGATCATGCTGTAATCAGTTCTTGAAAAGGCAAATGCAGGGCTTTGAAAACTTCATTCACATCAAACCACATGTTTGCTGTTAAGACTTGATCTTTGCTTGCTGATAAGAGGTGCCCCAAATGAAATTTAGTTCTTGGCATACTTCTAGAATTGGTAGAGAAACATCTGATAACTCAGGGAAAGTTCTGCCATTTGCTATGTCAAGGTTTCCCCGAAGCACTTCTTGGCTCTAGACAGAGCACATGCCCAGACAGTTTTCCAGAACTTTGTCTAACACATTCAACTAGATCTTGCCGATCTAAAGATCTTATTGGGTAATCCATGTTTTCAGAGCCTGCTCTAAAACTTCCTGGTGGCATGGGAAGCCCACAGTAATCTGTGGTTAAGAGCAGTGATGATGGAGTGACTTGTGATTTAAAGGAGCTACAAACAGATTTTATATATGGACTTTTAAGATGTTTCCCAGGTCACCAGCCTTAAATACCACCAGGAACCAGAGGAAGGCCAATGAAACAAAAGCATTTTTGTGGTTCTATCCCCACTTCCTTTGGACTGTTGGTCCAGAAGTGGGCTGTGAAGAAGGAAAATGGGAGAGAAGCCATTCCTGTATGTACAATTCAAGTATTAACTACTGAAGTCAAGGCTGACCTACCCATGACTGAAATCGTATCTATTGAGGGACATATTGAGAAGATTTATTCATCACAAAACAAGGGGAATTTTTTCTGTTTTAAATCGCCTTAAGAAATCAAAGCAGAGAGATCTGGGAAGGTGCCGGTTAAAATGCAGATTCCCAGGTTTCAGGCCAAGAAATTCTTATTTGGACACTGCAATCTGGATCTCTTCAAGAAAATCAGAGATACCAAAGGAACATTTCATGCAAAGATGAGTTCTATAAAGGACAGAAATGGTATGGACCTAACAGAAGCAGAAGATATTAAGAAGAGATGGCAAGAATACACAGAAGATCTGTACAAAAAAGATCTTCACGACCCAGATAATCATGATGGTGTGATCACTCACCTAGAGCCAGACATCCTGGAATGTGAAGTCAAGTGGGCCTTAGAAAGCATCACTACGAACAAAGCTAGTGGAGGTGATAAAATTCCAGTTGAGCTATTCCAAATCCTGAAAGATGATGCTGTGAAAGTGCTGCACTCAATATGCCAGCAAATTTGGAAAACTCATCAGTGGCCACAGGACTGGAAAAGGTCAGTTTTCATTCCAATCCCAAAGAAAGGCAATGCCAAAGAATGCTCAAACTACTGCACAATTGCACTCATCTCACACACTAGTAAAGTAATGCTCAAAATTCTCCAAGCCAGGCTTCAGCAATATGTGAACCGTGAACTTCCTGATGTTCAAGCTGGTTTTAGAAAAGGCAGAGGAACCAGAGATCAAATTGCCAACATCTGCTGGATCATTGAAAAAGCAAGAGAGTTCCAGAAAAACATCTATTTCTGCTTTATCGACTATGCCAAAGCCTTTGACTGTGTGGATCACAATAAACTGTGGGAAATTCTTCAAGAGATGGGAATACCAGACCACCTGATCTGCCTCTTGAGAAATCTGTATGCAGGTCAGGAAGCAACAGTTAGAACTGGACATGGAACAACAGACTGGTTCCAAATAGGAAAAGGAGTTCGTCAAGGCTGTATATTGTCACCCTGTTTATTTAACTTCTATGCAGAGTACATCATGAGAAACGCTGGACTGGAAGAAATACAAGCTGGAATCAAGATTGCCGGGAGAAATATCAATAACCTCAGATATGCAGATGACACCACCCTTATGGCAGAAAGTGAAGAGGAACTCAAAAGCCTCTTGATGAAAGTGAAAGTGGAGAGTGAAAAAGTTGGCTTAAAGCTCAACATTCAGAAAACTAAGATCATGGCA
>NW_011494941.1:3947938-3974071 GCF_000754665.1 Bison bison bison
GGTCCCACCACTTCATGGGAAATAGATGGGGAAACAGTGGAAACAGTGTCAGACTTTATTTTTCTGGGCTCCAAAATCACTACAGATGGTGACTGCAGCCATGAAATTAAAAGACGCTTACTCCTTGGAAGGAAAGTTATGACCAACCTAGATAGTATATTCAAAAGCAGAGACGTTACTTTGCCAACAAAGGTTCGTCTAGTCAAGGCTATGGTTTTTCCTGTGGTCATGTATGGATGTGAGAGTCGGACTGTGAAGAAGGCTGAGCACCGAAGAATTGGTGCTTTTGAAGTGTGGTGTTGGAGAAGACTCTTGAGAGTCCCTTGGACTGCAAGGAGATCCAATCAGTCCATTCTGAAGGAGATCAGCCCGGGGATTTCTTTGGAAGGAATGATGCTGAAGCTGAAACTCCAGTACTTTGGCCACCTCATGCAAAGAGTTGACTCATTGGAAAAGACTCTGATGCTGGGAGGGATTGGGGGCAGGAGGAGAAGGGGATGACAGAGGATGAGATGGCTGGATGGCATCACTGACTTGATGGACGTGAGTCTGAGTGAACTCCGGGAGTTGGTGATGGACAGGGAGGCCTGGTGTGCTGCGATTCATGGGGTCGCAAAGAGTTGGACACGACTGAGCAACTGATCTGATCTGAATCTGGATCTTCCTGGATACTGTAATCTGCATTTTTAATAATCATACCAGGTGAAAACCACAAATCTAGGAAAACTTCATGTTAGGAAAGAAATTCTCATTTGCTTGAGAAATTAATTGGCTTTTTGGACTTGGCAAAGGCAGGTGCCACGACTCATCTTGATGAGAGAGTTCAAAAAAAGACGAGATTTACATTTTCAAAATTCTTACAACATAGTCGGGCTTGGAGGTTTTCCTATTGTCAGCCCCTGTCAAAATCTTAGTGCTTGGACTTGGGAGAGAAAAGAACAGGGCCGGCCCCATGGAAGGAGGCTGTAGCCAAGAGTGAGTCACTGCCTTCAAGGGACAGATGATGAACGCTGTCTGACATTTAGCTTTACTTGTCTCCTTTCTTGTGATGTGACTTCCTTACTTCATCACCAAATCTTTAGTAAAATGCTCTATACAAAATGGCTCTGTGTTGCTAGTGCGTTGGGAGAGGAGGAGAGAGGAGCAGGCTGGGGTTTTCCAGTGAAATAACTAGAGAGAACTTGAATAGCCATGGGAAACGGGGACCTGAGAGTGAAAAGTGAGTGAGAATTGAGGTGGAGGGGAAATACATAGAACAAAGAGGAAGGGCTTCACAGGGCAATCTGCAGAAACTTGAGGGACCCTCCCTCTGGAAAATCTGAGAAGACTGCTGGAAGCCTGGGGTTTGTGGGATATCATTTGTTGTTATTTAGTCACTAAGTCAGGTCCGAGTCTTCGTGACCCCATGGATTGTAGCCCGCCAGGCTCCTCTGTGGGATTTCCCAGACAAGAATACTGGATTCTATTTCCTTCTCCAGGGATCTTCTTGACGCAGGGATTGAACCCAAATCTTCTGCATCTCCTGAATTGCAGGTGGATTCTTTAACACTGAGTCACCAAGGGAAGCCCAGGGGATATTGTTTACATACAATAGAAGACTCCTACTGTATTTGTACAGTTTAATCAACTTTGACAAATATATACAACCAAGATCTCTAATACCATCACCTAAAAAATTTCCTTCTGCTCATTCTATCAATAAACCCCTACATATCTCTGGTGGTAAGAAATGGATAAACAAGTTTTTGTCACTGTAGATCAGTTTTGTCTCTTCTAGAATTTCATATGAATAGAATTATATAGCATAGACCCTTTTGTCGGAGAAGGCAATGGCACCCCACTCCAGTACTGAAAAATCCCATGAATGGAGGAGCCTGGAAGGCTGCAGTCCATGGGGTCGATAAGAGTCAGACACGACTGAGCGACTTCACTTTCACTTTTCACTTTCATGCATTGGAGGAGGAAATGGCAACCCACTCCAGTGTTCTTGCCTGGAGAATCCCAGGGATGGGGGAGCCTGGTGGGCTGCCGTCTATGAGGTCGCACAGAGTCGGACAAGACTGAAGCAACTTAGCAGCAGCAGCAGCAGACCCTTTTGTATAGAATGGTAGTTTAGGTTCCTCCATGTGGTTGCATTTTTCAGTAGACTGATTGGTTGATGGCTTGATTGTTGATCCATTCATGTGCTGGTGGTCATTTCGGTTGTTCCCAGATTGGGGATAGTATCAAAAATACTGTTATGGCCATTTGTGTACAAGCTTTTGTGTGGACACACATTTTGGTTTCTCTTATGTGAACAACTTGAGGTGAAATTGCTATGGTGTAGGGTAGTCATAGGGCCTTCCCAGGTGGTGCTAGTGGTACAGAACCTGTCTGCCAACACAGGAGACATGAGACACAAGTTCAGTCACTGGGTCGGAAAGATCCCCTGGAGGAAGGCATGGCAGCCCACTCCAGTATTCTTGCCTGGAGAATCCCATGGACAGAGAAGCCTGGTGGGCTACAGTCCATAGGGTCACACAGAGTCAGACAGGACTGAAGCGACTTAGCATGCACATCGGGTAGTCATAGAGGTATATGTTTATAAGAAAGTGCTTTTTTCCAGAGTGGTTGTGCTGGCTTTGTTACCATCAGTGACACAAAAATTTTTAGTTAATCCACATCCTGTCAATACTTGTTATTACAGTCTAAGTTTTGGGTATTTTAATGACTGCATGTCTCATTGTGATTTTATTTGATATTTCCCTAATGATTGATACTATCAAGCATCTTCTTATACTTATTGGCCACTTTTATATCTTCTTTTGGAAAGTATGTGTTCTAGACTTTTGCTCACTTAAAAATATTTTTTGTCATGTTATAAGAATTGCTTATATACACTAAGTACTTGTCCTTTGTCAGAATTAGCTATGACAAATATTTTCCCAGTCTATGGGGTAGCTTCTTAGTCTTTTGATGATGTTTCTGGAATAGTAGCTTTAATTTTTCATGAAGTCTGCTGCTGCTGCTGCTGCTAAGTCGCTTCAGTCGTGTCCGACTCTGTGCGACCCCAGAGACGGCAGCCCACCGGGCACCCCCGTCCCTGGGATTCTCCAGGCAAGAACACTGGAGTGGGTTGCCATTTCCTAGTTTATCTAATTGTCTTATACTGTTTGCATTCTGTCACAATATTTGCCAACAGAGAGGTTGAAAATATTTGCTCAATGTTTTCTTCTGCAAATGTGTAGTTTTAGCTTTTACATTTAGATCTATGATCCATTTCAAGTAATTTTTTTTTGATTTTCTGATTTAAGTTTGTGAGTTAAGGGTCTTGATCTTACAATGAAAGTATTCTTTCACCTTTACATGTATTAGTGGCAAGATTTTCATAGATGCTCTTTATCAAGTTGTTGAGGAAGCTCCCTTTTATTCTTAGGTTGATAAGTATTTTCTTTCTTTTTCATAAAAATAATGAATGAACATAATTTTTCAAATGCTTTTTTCCACCCATTTAACGTTTCTTTTTACTATCGATATGTTAAGTTATATTAACTGATTCTTATATGTTAAATCATCTCTATGTTCTTGGAATAAATCCCAACTGGATGCAGTATATTACCCTTTTTAAAGTATTCCTGGATTTTATTTGCTATTTTTTAAAAGGTTTTTTACACCAACCTCAGGAAAGGTATTAGTTTGTCGAGTTTATTTTTATAGAGTATTTGGTTTTGATTGCAAGATAAGTCTAACCTTATAAAGTAAGTTGTGAAGTGTTTCCTGAAACAATTTATGCAGGATTCATATGATTTCATATTTATTATTATTGGAGCTGAAGCTCCAGTTCTTTGGCCATCTGATGCAAACAGCCGACTCATTGGAAGAAAAGATTGACGGCAGAAGGAGAAGAGAGTGGCAGAGGATAAGGGTAAGGGTGAGAGAGGATAAGATGCTTGGACGGCACCACTGATGCAGTGGACATGAACTTGGGCAACTGTGGTAAACAGTGAGGGGCAGGGAAGCTGCCGCTGTCCATGGGGTCTTGAAGAGTCAGACACAGCTTGGTGACTGAACAATACATTATTTCTCCCTTAAATGTTTGATATAATCTATCTTGGAAGTCTTTATTTTTATCAAGGAAAGTTTTTAACAACAGTTTCAAATTCTGTAGGTGATTTAGGGCATTATAGGTTTTCTCTTTTTTCTAGTATTAGTCTGGCAATTTGAGTATTTCAAGAAACCAAGAAACTTGTGCATTTTATTTACATTGTCAAATTTTTGGTATAAGGTTGCTTAAAATATTACCTATTATTCTTTAAATTTCCGTAGGATTGTAAATTTGTAATTATAACAATATTCCCTCATTTATCCCTATTATTGATCATTTATGCTTTCTTCATCTCCTATTTGATGAGTCTACTAGAGATTTATCCACTTATTTATGTTTTAAGAAAGAACAGCTTTTAGATTCACTGATTTCCCCAAGATGATTGTTCTATTATATGTAATTGGCATTATTTTTATTATTTCTTTACTTCTACGTATTTAGGTTTGAAGTTGTCTTCTTTTTCTAGCTGATTTTGGATAGCCCTAGTTTTCTAACATAAGCCTGGAAAGCCATAAATTTCTCCCTTAACTGCATTCCACCAACTTTGACGTATGTTGTCATTTTCATTCAGTACAATATATTTTCTAGTATACATTGTGATTATTTTCTGACCCATGAGTTATAGAGAACTGTGTTATTTAAAATCCAAAAATTTGAGGATATTCCACACATGTCTGGTAATATGATTTCTAATATATTTTTATTTTGGTCAAAGAAAATACTTCATATGATTTCAATATTTTAAAAAGTATTATTTCTGGACTTTCTTGGTGGCTCAGTGGTAAAGCATCTGCCTACCAATGTAGGAGTCATAGGTTAGATCGCTGATCTGGGAAGATTCCACAAGGCGAGGAGCACCTAAGCCCATGCACCACAATTGTTGAGCCTGTGCTCTAGAGCCCTGGAACCCCAACTTCTGAGCCCATGGGCCACAGCTGTTGAAACTCTTGCTCTCTTGCTCTCTAAAGCCTGTGCTCGGCAACAGGATTAGCCACTGTGATGAGAAGCCTGAGCGCTGCAACTAGAGAGTAGGCCCTCCTCCCCACAGCTAGAGAAAAGCTTGTACAGCAATGAAGACTCAGCACAGCTGAAAAAAAAAAAGAAAAGTATTATTTCCCTGCATATGGTGTGGTGGTTGTTTCATCACCAAGTCATGTCTGACTCTTGCAACCCCATGGACTATAGCCTGCTAGGCTCCTCTGTCCATGGGATTCTCTAGGCAAGAATACTGCAGTGGGTTGCCATTTTCTTCTCCAGGGAATCTTCCTGCCCCAGGGATTGAACCCAGGTCTCCTGCATTGCAGGCAGATTCTTTACCGACTAAGCCATGAGGAAAGCCCCTCTTGCCTATGGTAGATCTTGTTAAATGTTCCACGTGCACTTGAAAAGTAGGTGCATTCTGGGTAGAATGTTCCATAAATATCAATAATATCAAGCTGCTGATACCTTTTTTGAAGTCTGCCACATTTCTTTAATTTTTTATTCTGTTGTATTGGGATCTAGTCAATTAACAATGTTGTGATAGGTGAACAAGGAAGGAACTCAGCCATACATATACATGTATCCATTTCTTTATAACAAACAGTCTGTGGATTTGTCTATTTCCCCTTTCTGTTCTGTCAGTTTTTGCTTCCTGCATTTTGAAGATCTGGGAGACGGATTTAGGATTATTGTGTCTTTCGGATGAATTGACCCTTCTGTCATTATGAAACATCTCACTATATCCCTGGTCATATTGTTTTTGCCGAAACCTACTTTGTCTGCTATTATTACAGACAATCCAAATTTCTCAAGGCTGGTGTTTTCACAGTACTTTTTCCCACCCTTTTACTCTATGTCTTTATAGTTAAAGAGGTTTCTAATAGTCTATTGTTGAGACTTGCATTTTTGTTTTTTTTGGAAATCTAGTCTTACAATATTTGCTTTGCAATTTAAGTATTTCCACTCCTTACATTTACTGTAATTAGCAATACTGTGCTTCATTCTATCATCTTGTTATTTGTTTTCCATTTGTCCCATCCGTCCTTCAGCCATTCTTCACCTTTTTATGCCTCCTTTGATTGATTATTCCACTTTGTCTCCATTATAAGCTTATTTGTTTACCATTTTATTTTATTTTCAGTGGTTGCTCTAGGCAGGGGTTAGCACAATACAGCCTATAGTCAAATCTGACCCATTATTTATTTCTATTAAAGAAAATTTGATTGGAACACATTCTCACTTACTTTTGTATTGTCTTTAGCTGTCTATGTAGCTAATGAGTTTTATGCTATAAATCAGAGTTAAGTAGTCATGACAGTGACCTTCTTACCCAGAAGACTAAACTATGTATTACCTGATCCTTTATAGAAAGAGTTTGCCAACTCCTGCCTGTAGTGTTTACTATGTTTCTGTAAATTATCACAATCTACCTTCAAATAATATTATATCACTTCACATATAAAAACTATAATACAATATACTTTCATTTTTCCCCTCCTGTTCTTTGTCCTATATTTTATTTCTGCATATATTATAACCCCCAAATACACTTTATTGTTTTACTTTGAAGAGTCCAATATTTTTAAAGAAATTAAGAAATAAAAGGTATTTCATATTCACTCATACATTTACCATACTTTGCATTCTTCACTTCTTTTCTACATCCAAATTTCCAGCTGTTGAAATTTTTCTTCTGTCTAAAGGACATCCTTCAGTATTATAGTTCAGCACTTCTGGTAAGAAATGATCTCAGCTCATATTTGACTGAAAGCCTTTATGTCATCTTCATTTCTGAAGACAGTTTTCATTGGCTATAAAATCTTAGGTCAACATTTGCTTTTTCTTCTTCTATTATTCAGCACTTTAACTATAGTGTCCTGTTGTCTTCTTACATAGTTTCAGATAAGAAGTCTATAATCTTTTTTTTTATCTTTGTTCCTCTATATGTAATGTGTTGTTTTTTTTTTTCCCCTTTGGTTACTTTGACAATTTTTCTCATTACCACTTGTTTTCCAAAACTTGGTTGTAACGTGCCCTGGTGGAGTTATCTTTGTTATCTTGACTGAGGCTCATTAAACTTATATTTTTGATCAAATTTGGGAATTTTTAATTATTACAATTAAAAATATTCTTCTGCTTCCCTTTGCCCTAGCCTCTCCTTTTATTATTCTGTTAAACCACTTCAAAACTGTCTTAAATGTCACTAAGATACTGTTAGTTATGCTTTTCAATTATTTTCTTCCATAAGATTCACTTGTATACCTTCTACTACCATATCTTCAATTTATTAATATTTTCTTCTTCAGTATATAATACACTCCTCGTCTTTCTAGAGAAGTTGATATTAGCATATATTTTTTTAATCTCTAGAAGTTTCATTTTGTCTTTTTAAAAGTCTCCCATTTCTCTTCTCACTAAATTCATGCTTACCTTTGAATAAGTCCATATAACTTAAGAGCTGTTTAAAGTCCTTCTCTGCAAGCCTGTCATCTGTATAATTTCTGAGTCTGTTTCTATTGACTGTTTTTTTCCTGATTATAGATAACATCTGGCTACTTCTTGACATATCGAGAATTGACATATCCACATATTAGTGGATAATGACCATTGTGCTTTATGCTGAGTGTCTGGATTTCGTGGTTATCCTTTAAAGAGAGTTGAGCTTTGTTCTAGCAGGGAAAATAACTTGCTGATCAGCCTGATCCCTTCCAGACTTCTTTCCAAGATGTTTTAGAGCAATTCTAGAGAAGTCTTTACTCTAGAGACAGTTTAACCCTCTACTAAGTCATGACACCTCTCTGGTCTCTACTGAATGTCCCAGGTGATCTCTCTGCTTATAGTGGTTGGAGCCTCCCAACTCTGTGACTTCTGCGAACTGCTCAGCCTACAGCTCCCCAGTCATCCACTGCCTGGCCTCATGGAGTTATGCCGTAGGCATACATGTATGAGTATTTAGCAAAGACTCTGAAGTACTTTTTCTATGTTGCTCTCTTATTTCTGAAAGTCTATTCCACAATTTTGAGTCACCTCAACCCCCCAGATCTTCAATATCTGTCTTCTCAACTTACTTAGACTGTGGTGCTCTGCTTAGGATTCCCTTTGCTGCAGTGAGATCCAGAATGTGATTCCAAGCAGAGAGTCAAGGGCTTATTTCACTTATTTCCTTTTCTTGGGAATCATAATACATACTGTCTGTTGTTCAATATCTGAAAACAGTCGTTTTGTATAATTTTTTCCAGTTTCCTTATTGTTTATGATGAGAAAATATGTCTGGACCCTATCACCCCACCATGGCCTGAAATGGAAGTTCAACTATTATACTTTTATTTGTACATTTAGAGAAAATAGTAAACCTCAAGACTGGAAGCAGGAATAATCATGTTACAATAGCAAAATGAAACATGTACAAAGAGTGATGTCTAAGATGTATTCATTAAAGGAAGTATGGTGTCTAAGACTAGGAAAGTGATAATCCAACTTAATCCCACTCCACACACAACTGGCCTTGCTCCTCCATTCATTTATTCCATAAATATGTTTTGAGCACTATCTTTGTCACTGTGCTAAGCCACTGTGTTAAGCTAACAGGATGAATGAGATATAGCCTTTGTCCTTTAAAAAACTCATAGGCTAGGGAGAAATAGACAACATGGAAATAACAACACATCAGGATAAGTAATACAGGAGAGAGAACTCAGGGGTTATGAGAACACAGAGGATGGAAAGGTGTCCAACTTGAGTGAGGGTGGGAGTATCAAGATGCACTGTCTATCCCTTTGTCTCTTTAGACCAGTTGCAACACTTCCCGTATTTGAGGGGTAACTTGAAGCTGTCAGCTCAAGACATTACATATACAAATCCATGCTATTTATTATGACCATTATTTCATAAAACTAAAGACATCTTAGTCTTTAAAATAAAAGGATAAAGGACAATGTTTTCAATGGATTAAATTTTGACATATGGAAAATTAAAAAAAAAAAGAAAAGATGGCTGTCTACAGGAGATAATGACTTAGGAGTGGAGTCCTGATGGATGAGTAAGAATGTGTCAGATGAAGAAAGTGGGAGGAATTAGGGTTAAAGCACACGCATGCAAAACTATATTTAATTTCTTTAGGGAATTATTTATATTTCAGAGTGGATGAAGTGTCACGTGGAAAGCATAAGAGTGAGATGAAGCTAAAAAGAGATGTAGGAGCTGAGTAATATAAGGTATTATTTTAAAACTTAATTCTATTCTAGGAGAGCTGAGGAACTATTGAATAGTTTACCCAGGTGAATAACATGGTCTAATTTCCTTTTAAATATCATGGGCTGCAGTTTGGAAAACAGGGCTATATGGAGGAAACAATAATCCATCAGGAAGACTTAGCATTACTTTAGGCAAAAGATGCTTTGGACCTATGGACCGTCTATGGGGTCGCACAGAGTCGGACACGACTGAAGTGACTTAGCAGCAGCAGCTTTGGACTTAAGCTGTTATTAGAAATGGGAACTGAGATAGTAGATGAGTGAGAGGTATTTAAAGCTGTAAACAACTGAGCCTGAAGACTGGCCAGATGCGGGGAGTAGGAAAGAGGCAGAAGCCATAGACAACACTTGGAGTTTCACTAGGATGACTCCAGTATTCTATTAAGGGATAGCAGATTTCTTTGTTTCTGTCTGAATCGACTGTTGTTTTGCCACGTGTGTGATTCTAGCCTTCTGGTTACCTGGGCCTGTGTACTTCCTTTGGGTATTTGAGATTGTTTCCTGTCTGCTAAGCTGCCTTTCATCTCCTGCCTCTTCTAACAGAATCTGTGTGAGCCAGTACTTCTGGCTGCTCTCCTGGTTCTGCTTGGACTACCAGGCTGGGTAACTTATCGGGTTTATCTAATTTTTCTATGGGACTTCCCATATTTATTTCCATGACTCATGGAAAATTATGACATGGAGCTGGCAAAATAATACTTGGAAGTCAGCAGTAGAAGGCAGTCAGCCACCATGTGGTACAATATGGCAATTTTGTCACCAAAAAAGTAAAAACATAGATTTATCATTTCATTCATACATTCACTCAACATGTGTCGATTTTATTATCCTTCATAGGTCAAATATATTGATAACTTATTAATAATTATAACTCCCTCATGTATAGATATATTCTTGCAAGGTTCTATTGGGTAAGAAAGATGGTGATTTCCTTGCACTATGGAGATCAATACTGAAGGATAGAGGTTCAACCATCCTGGGTGTTCATTGGAAGGACTGATGCTAAAGCTGAAACTCCAATACTTAGGCCACCTCATGTGAAGAATTAACTCATTGGAAAAGACCCTGATGCTGGGAGGGATTGGGGGCAGAGGAGAAGGGGACGACAGAGGATGAGATGGCTGGATGGCATCACTGACTCGATGGACGTGAGTACTGGGTGAACTCCAGGAGTTGGTGATGGACAGGGAGGCCTGGCGTGCTGCGATTCACGGGGTCGCAAAGAGTCGGACACGACTGAGCGACTGAACTGAACTGAAGAACTGATCAAGAAAAACTGATGGGACCATGGCAAAGACTGCTTGCTGTTTTGCTATATGGGTTCTCCTCTCCTATTTCGGTAATAGAACTGTTAATTTTTAAGTAAGTGACTGTCCCATAATAAAAACCTTGTAGTTAGGTAGGTGTGTCAAAATCCCAACAGAATACAGATGACATACTCAAAATGGGATAAGTCAAAGAGATTTTATTTCTAAAGGACCTATTTACTAAGATTGGGTGTGGAGGAACTGTAAGTATAATGCAGTAATCCAGTGCTCATAGCAACTGGGCTGTTATCTCCTTCAGGGCCTAATGGGATGAAGGGAGGGAGCAGTTACTAGAGACTAGAAAAAGAGAGAAGCAGGTAAAATCAATCATTTTTCAAGGATAAGTAACCCACCCAGTGCAACATTGAAGGGAGGGATCCAGAGAAATAAATGCCTGACCTCATGTTTGTTTGTTTGTTTTTTGATCTCTTGCTATAGCCCCTTGGAGAAGGAAATGACAACTGCTCCAATGTTCTTGCCTGGAAAATCCCATGGACAGAGGAGCCTGGCGGGTTACAGTCCCTGGGGTCACAAAGAGTTGGACCTAGCAACTCCATAACATAAGAGCCCCTATTGTCTAAACTAGGGCCATAAAAAGCAGGGATTACCACCTCCCACTGATGAGGTGCCCACAGGCCACCCCCCACCCATGGCAGAGAGCAGATGAAGAGGGATAGGCAGTGGGCCTGGAGGATCAAATAGATGGCATGTGGGAATTACGTAACTACACTTTGGCCAGTGGAACAGAATTAGCAATAGTGTGATCAACTTTGAGGGGCACACCTTTAAAAGATGGGGCATGTCTTTCTCCTTCCTACATGCTGGACTGGTGACTGGAATTTGAGCAGCCATCTTGGTCATGAGATGAAAGCTGCATCCTGAGATTGGCAGAACAACATGAGAGAGGGAACTTGGATGATCAGGTAATTAGTTGATTTGAGAGAAAAACAGGCTTGTAATCTTATATTTGGTTTCCTGTCACTTACAGCTGATGCAAATCTTCACCAATTCAGAGACCAAACAGGAAATTCTTTTTTGGATTTGGACTGTATTGGTTCTGATTTTTTAAACTTATAAGCATCTGAAATGGACTTTGTCTAGCTTAAGCTAAAGGGAAATTTATTGGAAGGATGCTGGGGGTGTCTCAGAAAATCAAAGGAAATGCTGAACTACCAAGATAGGAGAACCCAAGGCAGTTCTGGTATCTCAGAATTCTTCATGGCCTTTCACCTTGGAGGACTGCCACAAGTGTGACTCAGCTCCCACAGCTCCCAGGCTCTTCAGCAATCCATTCCAAATTTCGTATTTCTGTTAGAGAGAACCTGATTCAACCTGCTTGGGTCAGACGCTCATGTCTTTATTGGGTGTGGAGGGTCACAATGCAAACAGAGTCACTGGGATCCTCCAAGGTTCTTAGAACCACGGATGCATTGTGTGTCAAAGAGTCATCCCAATGACTGTGACGAAGGGACTGTTACCTCAATTTAAACCAATCATTTAAATACTAATAGCATGGACAATGATAATGACTGGTCCATAGAAGGTACCAATTAAATTAGACTCATTTTCTTTCATTTACCTTCTCAGTACCTGATGTCACAAGCTCATTATGAGGTAAGGATGGGCAACAACTCAAAGTCACAATTCTGTGTAAATTCAAAACTGTAACTAGATTCACAAAATTCTCAATATCTACTATAATCCAGGAATTCTACTGAATACAACTGACAGGAAAAAAATGACTAAATGCCTTTAAGAAATCAGACTTCAGGGGAAAGAAGCATGTAGACAAATGATCATAATAATAAATAGCGGGTCATATGCCATAGGAGAGTTAAGTATCAGATGCTTTAAGAGAATAAGCAACTAAGGGAATTGGAAGAGGTGATGTTTGAGGAGGTGTGTGTGGGTGAGTAGGCAATGGCACCCCACTCCAGTACTCTTGCCTGGAAAATCCCATGGGCGAAGGAGGCTGGTAGGCTGCAGTCCATGGGGTCACGAAGAGTCGGCTTCACTTTCACTTTTCACTTTCATGCATTGGAGAAGGAAATGGCAACCCACTCCAACTGTTTTTGCCTGGAGAATCCCAGGGACTGGGGAGCCTGGTGGGCTGCTGTCTATGGGGTCGCACAGAGTCCAACACGACTGAAATGACTTAGCAGCAGCAGCAGTGTGGGTGAGTAGGAGTCCTATAGCCAAAAATGGAGGGAAAGAATTCTGAATAAAAGAAATAGCCCGTGCAAAACTCCTGAAGCATGAAAATGCTCATCCATTTTCAGGGAAAAGCTAAGACCTCTATGTGAATAGACTCCTGGGCATTGACTGGAAACTCATTTATTCATTCAGTTATAATTCACTGAGTACTCTGTGCAGGGTTACCAAGGAGTCAAAGGTAAATAAGATGTAAGCCTTACCTTCAGAGGAGGTGGCAAACTCAGTGGCTACAATCAGATGAGCCCTAAGCAGAGGAGATGAAAACCCTATTGAGTGCAAGCTAGGGAAAGGACATTATCTAGGGACCCAGGAGGAGTCCAGAGCTGTAGGCAAGAGTTAGGACCTTGAACAACATGTAATAACTGCTTGAGTTTCTTTACCCTGTAGGTCATGGGGCTCCTGAAGATAAACTCACGTGTTTGTTAAAACCTTGCTAAAGTTTATTAAAGCTTGTCAAAGAAGATTCTGATTTGCTGAGACTGCTTTAAAACATCTGACTCAAGACAAATAAATCCCATTTGTTGCACGCATGTGTGCCAGGCACTGAGCTAGGGATTTTATATACGTTGTCTCATTTGAGCTGAGAAGGACCAGCAGGGGAGCGTCCCATGTACCCAACTTTGGAGGTGAGCAAGGCAGAGAATGGAGACAAGAACACTGTGTAGAGTGTGGGGAGTGGGATGACTCAGCAGGTTAATACTATTTTAAGAATGAAGCACAGGAGTTTAAATTCTTGCCTGCATTTCAGAGAAAAGTCCCTGCTCTAATCAAAATGACTGCCATTCATTTGGGTATGTGTGGTGTATCAAAGCCTAGATTATTCCATCAGTCAGGAATATGGACAGCTGCAACCTGATTAAGCTAGCCAGGGTGGATTTGTCTCAAGCAATAAGTCCAGGGAAAAGCAGCCCAACCAACAATCCTAGCAGAGGTACAAGCTCTTCCATCTCTCCAAGCTGGCTGCTGAATCTCCATTTTCCCCTCTATTCCTTGGAACGTAATTTCATCCCAAGAAGGAAGAAGGGGAGAAGGAAGGCTTTTGCAAAAAAGGTTTAATTTTTTTATTCAGGACCAGGTCCCTTTTCTAGAGACTCCTGTTTACATTTCATCGCCCAGAACTATGTCACATGGCCACATCCAAGTGCAATGAAGACTGGGAAATAGAATATTTTAAGTGGGTGCATTTGCTGCCCCATCCACATCAAAGTGGGCTTCCCTGGTGTCTCAGATGGTAAAGAATCTGCCTGCAAGGCAGGAGACCTGGGTTTGATCCCTGGATTAGGAAGATTCCCCTGGAGGAGGGCATGGCAACCCACTTCAGTAGTCTTGCCTGGAGAATCCCCATGGACAGAGGAGCCTGGTGAGCTACTGTCCATGGGGTTGCAAAGAGTCAGACATTACTGAGCAACTAAGCATACCACATCAAACTGGACTTCCCTGGTGGCTCAGTGGTAAAGAATCTGCCTGCCAATGCAGGAGTCATGGATTCAGTCCCTGGGTCAGAAAAATCCCTGGGAGAAAGAAATGGCAACACACTCCAGCATTCTTGCCTGGGAAATCCTAAGGACAGAGGAGATTGGTGGGCTTCTGTTCATGGGGTCGCAAAAGAGTAGGACACAACTGAGTGATTAAAGCATCAATAACCACATCAAATTAGTTTTGAGTCCTAAGGAAGGAGGACTTACATAGTGGGCAGCATATATAATCTCACTCCATGTTTCCAAAAGTTCTATAAGATAGATAAAGTTATTCTCATTCTACATATAGGAAAATAGACTCAGAGAGGAAAGTAAATTACCCAAAGTCATATGAAGTAGTGAGTATGGAATCACGACTTAATGGAATAAAGATTTTAAAATAAGCCTGTATCATTTCAAAAGCAAAAGATTTTTAATGATACATTTATGTCTCCCTTAGCTGTGTGATCTTACCTGAGTCACTAAATTTCCCTTAGCCTCCATTCCAAGATCTGTAAAATGAAGATAATTATCCTTGATTCAGCAGTTCTTGAAGTATCAAGTTAGATGGTGAATGTAACATGGCTGAAAAGAATAATGTGGATGGGACCCTGCTTATTATCCACATATGTATCAGCCGAAGTGTCTCTCTCTTGGCTGACAGGAAGAAATGGTTCTTGGAGGAGCATGGTTCTGACACTGGTATCCAAGCCTGGCACCAGTAAAATCTCTTGAGTGGCATTTCCTATTTGGGCCCCATGACAGTTTCCCAGGAATTTCCACTGGCTGGGTTTCCTTTGTCCATTCCAGTAGCTAGCTGCCCATGTAGATGAATTATGAGCCACATTCCACAGCAGGTCAGATGAAAACTATGTGCAAATCGTTCACCCATCTCTCTTGCCTTCTTCCTCCGTGGCTGCTCCTCCAAACTAGAACTAAATTCAGGCCACTCCTCGGCCTGTGCTTCTTCTGGTGCCTTGTTTCAGGACTGAATAAAGCATCTGAGCACTGAGGGTCACATTCCAGCTGCAAACACAGCACAGCCCACCCTGTTTCAGGCCCTAGGCCTGGGTTCTTGCGTTCCTCTGCCTAGGAAGCTTTGCCTTCATTGTCTTCCCCTGGAGAGCATCTCTTCCTAAGAGATGCCAAGCCGAGCTCAGGCTAACTCCCCGAGCCTCCTCTTCTGTGCATCTTCTCCTGTGTTTTTGGAAAGGTGTTTGTTTTACATTCTCTTCTGTATTAGCATGGAGTTCTGTCCATACTTTTATTATTGAACTAAACCTGTTCACAAGTCTGGCTTTGGCTTGCTGGGTACCAGCATCTTGTAAAAAAAAAAAAAGATAAAGTAATCTTGATAACAAAAATGCATGTTTATTAGACTTAAGGAAGAAAGAATAAAAGATAGGATAGAATGAAGGAAGGAAGAAGGGAAGAAAGGAAACCACAGATATAAATGGGGGAGGGGAGTCTCATCCCCTTCCCATCCCTATTCCTTAGTTATGTATCTGGTGTGACACCCCCAGGGACAAATCAGAAGAGAGTTGTAATTAGAAGATCGAGGGCTCCTGGGGAGACAGGTGTTCATTTTTTAGAATCTGGTCATCTTTCCATTCCTTTCTATGAATATACCATCATTTTAAAAACCATTCCCTACTTTGGAAGATTTTTTTTCACTATTACAAACGATGCTGAAGTGAATGTGCTTGAAAATATATTTGTGAGCACATGTGTGGATTTACCTATGTATTAGTGTCCTGGAAATTGAATTTTGGTGGAGACTCTATATTTAGACTCCCACTAACTGAATATAATCATATCCATTTTCTCAGAGCATCACGTACCTTGAACATTGTTGACCTTTTTAACTTTTGCAAATCTTGGAAGAAAATCTCATTTACTTAGTTTGAATTTCTTTGATGATTAGTGCAACTGAGGATCTTTCTATATGTTTACAGGATATTTATTTTTTTCTTATTTTGTGCCATTGCTGTTAGCATCAGAATCTTGACTCCAGTGGGTCCCACTCAGTCTTGAGATCCAGTTCTAATAACACCCCATTAAGTTTTCAATTCAAGACTACATGACAGTGAGGCAAGAATTTGTTAAGAATGACAGAGACAACTCTCTGAAATTAGAGCTCCAAAAAGTTTTTGCTTTTGCCACCACTGCGTTTGTCAACCATGCACATCATTCAAGGGGGTTCTGAGGGCAACTTTCAGGCTGTCCTCTTGAAGCATCTATTGAGTGTCTTTCATTTGTGTGACTAACGAAAGAGTTTAGGTGGGAGGGTTGTACTTGGGTCTTTTTTTTTCAGTTGACTCGTCTGCCCAGCTCTTGTCTTTGCTTTGTCTCAGTCTGGCCAAGCCCCTCCCGTGTGAGATGATGTCTAGCTCTGCAGCAGCCTGACCGGGGAAGTCACCGTCTCAATTTTGATCCCTTGGTATTAAATACGTGTACTCTATTGCCTTTGTATGATGAGTCAGTTTCATTTCATTTCAAAGTCAAGGAGCACCTACTCTGTGCTAGACTTTGGGAATACAAAAATGGATAATACTCAGTCCCTATTTCAGGGGAGCCTGAAGTCCAGTGGAGATGAAAGCCAGGTAAATGGGATTACCATGGTCCCACAGTTAAATCAAGAAAGAGTGGAACCCTGGTGCTCTAGGAGACAGGTGAGCTCGCCTGCTTCTCACTGATGACATCTCAGGCAGGTGATGTATACTCTGTGTGCTTCAGTGTCTTCCTCTGTAAAATGCAGACTGTATCTATATTCTTATTTCATAGGGTTGTTATGAGGATTAAATGAGCTAATTCAAATACAAGGCTTAGAAGCTGTTGTGTAGCAAGTGATCCATAAATGGTGGTTTTTAGTGTTAGTATCATCACTGATTTTTCAAATTACTATCAATATTATTATAATAGCGCAGCAAAGGGACCTAACCCAGTCTGGAGGCTACTAGAGAAGGTGATGGCAAGGTTGAGTCTTGAATAGTAGAGAAAGGAGACGTAGCCTTGATCCAGAGATGAAAATACCCCATTATTATCATGTGCTGAGCAGTGACAATGGGTTGGCCATTTAGCCTATATGACCTCATTTACAAATGAAGACATTCAGACACAGAGAAGTTATGTAACTTGCCCAAGGTTAAAGCAGCTAGTAATATATAGTATTTTATTTCTTCTATTTTATAGTCAAGAAAGGTGAAGCAGGGAGTGGTTTTAGGGGCATGATTTATGTTCATATCTCATGTTCTTCCCACTTGCTATATTGCCATCCAAGGGAGTATAAGTCTTGTGTCATTGGGACTTTTGAACAAGACGTGGGCTTCTTTACACTTTGATTTCTCTCTGTCTAAAGCAGGCATCTCCACACCTCTCCTCTCTGCACACAGCCCTTCTTTCAAGCTCCAGGAGAGTCTGTGACAAGGAGTGGGCTCCCTCTGCAAGACATCTTGATTCCTTTGAAGAAAGGCAGCCAGGAAATGTGAAGCATGGTGATGGTGGCCTTTTCAGGAGTGGGTGGTGAGTGGAAACTTCCTGACGTGTCAAGTGACAACATCAGAAAGGAAGTGGAATTTTCCTGAGGCACAGGCAGGAGTTCTCCCCAGCTATTGATTTGGAGTGTGCATCTCGAATTTAACCCAGTGATTAGTTTGGAGGGAGGCAGCATGCATGCTGGGCTTTCATTTAGTGAGTTTAAAGGCATACAGCTTCTGATTTATTTTTTCTTTCTTCGTGCAGGGCTGTTTTATTACTAAGAGTTGAGTGACAGGCTTCCCAGCAGACTCGAAAGACAGGTAAAATTTTAAAAAGGAACATAAAATTTTTCAAGGCACTCTATTTACCTTTTGTAATTTATTAATCACACCTAGTGAAGGCTGGTTGCCCCTCTGGGAACAGTTCAGCAAAGGAAAACTATTCTGAAGACTCAGCTTTCCAATCCCCTTTCTTTCCTTATGCTTTCTTATGGATGAGAGAACTAAGGATCCCAAATAGGAAGTAACTCATCCCAATCATAATATGGGTTAGAAATGGAAGTAAGTCTAGTCCTGTCTGGCAACCTCAGAATCATGAAACACAAAGAGTATGTGTAGAGCTACATACATGTTCCCAAAATCTTCAAAGTTTTTTTTTTTTAACTGATGAATTAATATAAGTACCCCCTTGCCTATATCTCTTCAATACCACTGAAGGACAAACTTCAGGGCAAGACTTACAAGGTCCTTCAAGAGCTGGTCTCTGTTTAACAGGCAAGGTTCATCTCTTGTCTTTCCTTCTTTGAAATCATTCATTTATATGGGCTTCCCTAGTAGCTGCTAAAGAATCTGCCTCCAATGCAGGAGACCTGGTTTCAATCCCCAGGTCAGGAAGATCCCCTGGAGAAGGGAATGACAACCCACTCTAGTGTTCTTGCCTGGAGAATTCCACGCACAGAGGAGCCTGGTGGGCTATAGTACATGGGGTCACAAAGAGTCAGACATGACTGAGTGACTAATACTTTCATTTATATGGAACATCTTTATCTTTCCCACATAGAACATCTTTCTTACTGCTGGGTTGATGAACATGCTATCCATCTGCCTGAAACTTTCCTTCCTGGATGGATGGATGAAGGAATGAACAACTAGGACCTGAATTTATAGCTCATTTCATTAGAAGTCATTGCCTCATTGGGTTAGTGTTCATTCGATCAATTCAAATTACCTCTAACTCCCCCAAATTATAATTTCTCTAGCTTGACTTTATCACTTGCTTGAGATTTTCCAATTGTAACCTTTGGGTCTGAAATAATTCCATTTAATTCAGGAAGTTGCCATACTTCCCTTGGTATAAGTCTTTCCTTTTAAAAATTCAAGAAATTCTCTCCATTTGATGCCTTTGTAGGCAAATCCTCCTCATCTATAAGCATATAGATTCCAAGAAACCAAATAAAAATTTGAGAAGTTCAGAGTGAAAAAAAAAAGGAAAAAGCATTTGTATTATGTAAGTGAGCCACATTACTGTGAAGTTTGGTAGCTTCAAACTTCAAGCTCAAAAAGCAGGCATTTCCAAAGTGGGGGATGTGCAAAATATGATATAAATGTGATGCGCTGCTGAGGGGAGCTAGAGATCATAGGGTGGGATGGAGGGGTGAGCATGGAAAATATATCCTATGTCATTGGCATGACGGAAAAGGCAGAACTCTAAAATAAAGGGGTGAAGAGATGGCATGCTGGGAAAGTTGGGGGATAGGTCATTTCACTTCTTTAACAGCACATTTTATTAAGTAGCTATGATGTGCAAGCCCTCGTCTGGGACCTGGGTATTTGCAGAGAAAAACAAGTGACAGAAAGAAAGTTTAGAATTTGACATCATGGAAACCTGGATTTCAGTTTCAGTTCCATCACACAGTACCAGTTTGATCTTGGATGGTTTGTTTTGGTTGCCTTATTTGTAAAATGTGGGTGTACTTTCTTGTTTATCAATAGCTACTATGTCATTTAGACACTGTGCTAGGCACTGGACACCCAAAAGTAAACAAGACAGATAGGGCCCCCTCCTCCCAGAAGCTTATGGAGTAAGGGAAGAGTTTGACAAGTTCTGAGAATAAAGTATTTGCTGTGGGAGGATTAGCAGGGCTGAGATATCACTTGACATACAGGACCATTAGGATTAAATGAGATAAAGTATTTGAGAGCCTACTGTGATTTTGAGAAGAGCACAGAACAGGAACGGAACCAGGCTGCCTCCGTTCAAATCCCAATGTGGCCACATGTTAATTGTATCACTTAAGGAATTACTAAACCAATTTGCTGATCTATAACATGGGGATAATAATAGTAGTCAACTCATGGGGTTGTTAAGAAGATTAGATAAGTTAACATATGTGAAGAGTTTAGAATAGTGCCTGGCACACACTGAGTGTGCAGCTGATATTTATGAATTATTGCTGTTGCTGTTATTGTTTGCACATGGCCCATGTGGGTGCTCACGATCACCAGTTCCCTACCTCCCCTCCACTGCTCTTCTGAAAGCAGTAGTCCCAGCAGTGAACAGCAGTCCATGTTCATGTTCCATCATATATCAAAGGCCCAGAAGGGTAACTGCAGAAAGCATTGTTCTCAGTATAATTTATAATTTATTCCTGTCCAAGCCATTTGCCTTGTTGAGCCTTTGAAGAGCACAAAGTTCTTTCCTGTACTTGGCTGGGCTGAGCACAAAAGGTCATGGTAAAATTAGAGCTACAGGGACGAGAGTGCCTGGAAAAGAACTTGGGCCTCAAATGGATGACAACTGACTCCTTCCCTGGGAGCCTCAGAGAAGAAAAGGTCACGTGTTGATGTTCAGCCACACAGGGTCCAGGGGTCTCACAATCTTGTGAGCAGTGCTTGGCTCTGCTGGTACAAGCCATGCCGTCTCCTGGGTCATGTCTACCTCTTAGGGTCACTGTGAGGATTATATGGAATAACTAATTTTCAAATGCCTGACAGTTGATGGAACTGTCGTCCAGCCTTGTCATCGGATGATGTTCATTAAATTCTAAGAGCAAGAAGAGCTTGCTTCTTCACAGCACTGAGTGATGCTCGCTGAGGGGTTATGGTTCTGATAGCTGAACAGCTAAACAGCTTTCCTCCCCCAGTGTTTGAAGGTCTGGTCTACACCCTCCCAGCAATGCAGGCATAGAATTAGGGGTCCAAACTTCAGGAAGGCAGGCACTGGAGAGTCTTGCTCCTTCTCGTGCTCCCAGATGCTCCCTGGCATGCAGCAGGGATGTGACGAGTACTCGCTGAAAGGGTAAACTATAAGGACAGGCAGAGAAATGTAGTGTGTCTGGAGGCATGGTGAAGGGGGGCTCAAAGCCACACTGTATAAAGAACATGGGTGGAACTAAGGCTGAAAAGCTGGAGAAGGAAGACTGGGGCACAGAAGTCTTCTGTGATTGCATCAGTCAGACTTCAACTAGTATGAAAGACAGATGACTGAGATAGACAGATAATAGATGATTGATAGATTCATTAGTGGAAAGTTAATATAAAATAGACATATGTTAATTCATCATGTTGTACATCTAAAACCAATACAATGTTATATGTCATTTATATCTCAGGTTTTTTTAATGTTAAATAAATAAATAAAAGTAAGGAAGCTGTTTCAAACTTAGGAAACTTAGGAAAGTTGTTGAGTCAATACCAAAAAGTTCATGTGCCTGATTTTGGTCTCTTTCTTGTTTGATTTTATTAATACCACTCCAAAAAAATGAGAAATTTTATAATCCATATTGTTCCAGGAATAGCACAAGTTTGCTTTTTAACAGAATACCAACTATTTTAGGATAAAGTCTTCTATACCTGAAAATCCCATTGATTTTTGTCTGAAAGCAAGAATAGCAAATCAAAGAGAAAGCAACTCAGTTTATTTGTAGATTTTCAAAATCCAGTCTTGTTTCATATGTTCAATAAACTAAGGGCTTTTGGTTTTATGTATAGGAAGCATAGGGCTTCCTTGGTGGCTCAGTTGGTAAAGAATCTACCTGCAATGCAGGAGACCTGAGTTCGATTCCTAGATTGGGAAGATCCCCTGGAGAATAAAATGACAACCCATTCCATTATTCTTACCTGGAAAAATCCCATGGACAAAGGAGCCTGGTAGGCTACAGTCTATGAGGTCACAAGAGTTAGACAGGATTTAGCAATTAAACCACCATCACCACCACCACCACGATAGAAAGCATATTCAAACAAATTGAAGAATAGGCTTAAAATATTATAAACTCTGATGAAAACCTATCACATGGTGACTCATTTGTAGACTACCCTTCAAAATAAAATTTAACAAGAAATGGACTAAGTATTCACATTTTCTGTATTAATAATTTTAGATTATCTAACATTAAAAAATAAATCTTTTAAAAGAAAATGTAGTAGTTTACGATTGTTATTGTTATAACTGTTGTTAATTATCCTGTGTAATTGGGAGAGCTGGCTAAGCAAACAACATCCACAGGTAAGTTGTCAGGAAGGGAAGACCACAGGGAAGTGTGGGTAACTGCAGACCCCTGCCGGCTATATGAACAAGGAGAGTCTTCCCAGGGGAGTTAAGGTTGAAATAGGGGACTTCAACAAAGACAAAGAGTCAAACAGACAGACAGGATGAGGAAGGCATCTCAGGTGGAGGACACAGTGTGGTGTAGAGGTCATGGGCTCCTGGTGTGCTCATGGGGTGCATAGAGTGTGGGAGTGGGGAGACATCAGACTTAATTCAACCCTGGGGGCCGTGTTCAGCTGCTATCACACAGAAGCTATGTGGTGTCTCTGAGCCTCAGTTTCGTCCCTTGTGGACTGGATGTTATATTACCTGCTTTATCTGCCAGTTAGGGAAGAAGATTTGGACCCAGTTGAAGAAAGAACTTCAGAGCAGGCAGGACTGGCTTCTGAGTTCCTGCTATGGACAGGTTTTCTGGAAGGATGACCTGCAAACACCCCTCCCAGGCCCATGATTTTGAGATCCCATGAGTCAGGGATGCAGGCCTTGCTCTGACGCTGCCCCTCACACACCAGCCTCATTCAAAGCCTCGGTCAACATTTGCTGCTGGCCTGCTGGGCACAGTAAGATCTGAGAGGCACTTAGATGAAATGACACCTGAATCACTTCAACTTTAACACCCAGTGAATCTCTTCCTAGGAGCTGAGAAGGTAGCACGGATATCCTCAAAATGACATCACAACAAAAAGAGGAGAGTTAACACCATGTATGCCAATTGTGTGTGTGTCGGGGGGTGGGGGTCGGGGGGGGAGTTGGTCACCCGATCTGTGGATTATGTGGCCTGGAGCAAGAGCTTCGACCTCACCACTCAGCAAACACAGGTAGCTTCACTGTACGCATCGGTTCCATGGTGAATCAAGACCTTGGAATTCTTCATGAGCATATCAAATCTCTTCAAATTCCAAGAATAGTTAGGCAGCCTTTCCCCCCTCGAAATCTTTGTACCTGCTATTGCATCCTCTTCCTACAACCCTTACAGCCTGTTTCAGGTATCTAATGCTGTGTTAACAAAGCACCCCAAACATAATGCTTTATAATGAAACCACAAAAATCTCTATTTTGCCCCCAAATCTGCAATTTAGGCTGACTGAGAGGAAACGGCTCGTCTCTGCTTCACTCAGTGTCAGCTGGGTGCCTCTAAGGCCGGGGGGCTGAAATTAACCAAAGGTGGGGTCCCTGGGCATCTCTCTCCATTGTGCATGGCTTTTCCAAGTGGTGTCTACATGTCAGTTTCAGGGTAGCCAGACGTCTTACCAGACAGCTCAGGCCTCCCGAGGCATAAATCCTGAGAGGGGGAGAGAGAGAGAGAGAAAACCAAGCAAAATCCAGGTTGCTTTCAGTGACCTAACCTCAGAAGTCACACATCGCTTCTCTGCCCTCTCTGGGAGGAAGTAGTCAAAAGCCACCACCCAGATTCCAGAGCAGGGAACACAGAGCCCGCTGCTTCTCCATATGTGGCAGGCCAGTCTCACTATGAGAGGAGCACATGGGACGGGAGATACAGCTTGCTGAGTCCATTTCTAGAAGGTATAATCTGTATCCACTCTTTTCTGTCTGAAAAACCCTTCTTATGCTTTAAGACCCAGCTCAAACATCACCTCCTTTATAGAGCCCCCAAGTTCCTAAGAGCAGGTTACCTCCTTGATGAGGCCTAACTGTACTTTGTACCTCTGCATTCAGAGCACTTAGCACCCTGAAATGACATCTGTCTCTTTCTGGAGTCTGTGAATGGCGAGTTCTTCAAGGTCTGAGGCTATAACATGTATTTCATTGCTCCTAGCTTTTGGTACTGGGGAGCTGCTTAGGAAACAGATGTTGCTACAAGCTAGACTAGGGCTTCTCATACGCTGGACTATGTGCTGCAGAATGCCTGGGTGCTCGTTCAAAATGCAGACTCCCAGATCTGCATCAAACCTGCTGCACTGACTCTTGCAGGAGGGGTGCTAGTTTAATCAACTGCCCAGATGATTCCAATGGGTATCAATCTTTGCAAGCTATCTTTGTGTTCCCAGTGCCTAGTACCATGCCTGGCACATAGTTACTACTCAGTAAATACCTGCTGAATGAATGAGTGAATAAGTGAGAGAATGAATGAATATTTTTAGACTGTACTGGGTACACGAGAGTCAGTTTGCTCTTTTGGCTAATGGGACATCCAGGTCTGGCTCCAGAGTCAGATAGGCAGACATCCCTCGAGGTTAAGTCCAGGTGGGACTCAATGCCCCCATTGCCCCTTAAGTGTGCTGGCTTTCCGGAGGAGGTGGCTGAGCCAGTAGAAAGGAGAGACTTGGCGGTTGTAAAGTTAGTGCATTTTCTCCCCCTCTACCAGAAAGCTCCCTTCCCATCCCCACCTCCCACTCGTCTCCCTTCCCCCAAGCATCCTGTCACATCCCATATCAGAACCATTCTGGAAGCAGTATTTGCTAGTTTGACATTTCAAAATAGCATCTAGGAGGCTAAAGATAGCTAGGTTACAAGGGAGGTTAAACAGCTTGCCAAATGACGCTGAGCAAATTTGGTCTTCTCTGCGATGTCCGAAGAGTTCTTTGATGTTTTCCCTCTACTTGGAGGAGTAGAGCATTGGATGGAGGGAGGATACTGAGCCAAGAGCCAAAGGGCGCAACCCTGGTGGCTGGGAATTCAGTGAATGGTAAAGGAGTGTGCGTTTCAGAGGTCAGCTTTCTCCAGCTGTCCAGGACAACAAGGCAGAGACGGTAAGAGCCTGCTTGCCCGGCTGCCTGTGTGTGGCCCTGTGTCTACCTATGCATCTGGTTTCCACTGAGACCAGCACAACCATGAGGAAACAATTTGTCCATGTGAGATAGTAAAATTTTTTAAATGTCACTAGCCTTTTACTTCCTTTTCATTTCTTCCTGGCTCATCCCCATTTTAACTAAACTGCCCCAAGCCAGAACTATGTGACTATGGATGTGGTAGGTGGGGGCCAAGACCCTGGTGACTGTGAGGAGACACCATGTTCCCTGGGGATCAAGTACCCACTCAGCGTGTCCAAACAATAATACCTACCATTCATGGACCATTTGCTGTTTGCCAAGCTCTCTGCTAAACTTCTCACACCCTTTACCTCATTTATTCTCACAGGAGCTCTGTGCCTTAGGTGTAGGATGGCCTCCTTCCCAGGTGGCACTAGTGGTAAAGAACCCGCGTGCCAATGCAGGAGACATAAGGGTAGAGGATTTGATCCCCGGGTCAGGAAAATCCCCTGGAGAAAGGCATGGTAAGCAACTCCAGTATTCTTGCCTGGAGAATCCCATGGACAGAGGAGCCTGGTGGGCTACAATCCATAGGATTTCAAAGAGTCAGACACAACTGAAGCGACTTAGTATGCGTAACTTAGCATGCATACACCATATAAATGAAGGTCTGAGAGTAGGGAAGTTAAGAACTTGCTTCTGGGACTGCAGCCAGTGCTGTAGAGTTGAGACTCCAAAGCAGGTGTGTCTGACTCCAAAGACAGCTCTCCTCCCAACCATGTTACTTCGGCTCCTTTTACAGAAACAGACATCTTCCCCTGCATGCCCTGCATTGAATCTATCCCAGGAATCAAACCACCTTCAAAGGGCAAACGGGTGCCCCTTGTGATGGGCAGGTTGCCAGGATGGACACTCACGCTCGGTGACTCAGCAGCACAGTCCACTTGTCTGACCTTTTCCCATGTCACAGATATCTAATGAAAGGGCTAGCCCTGCTCGTGTCCTGCAGCCCCAGGGGCAACCTGAGTCACAGGAGACGGACTGAATGTCAGAGTTGAAGTGAGTGTCTCTGCCTCACCCTCTCTAAATGCGGCTGCAGCT
>NW_011494941.1:3974209-3981289 GCF_000754665.1 Bison bison bison
CCAAAAGCTCCTGCCTCTTCCGAGCAAATTCAGTTAAGGGCAGGGGGAGGGCGCGCTAATGGTTTCCACATTGGGGGCCTCTGCAGAGAGGCCTCTCAAGAGTGGGGGCAAGGAATCTGACCTTGCCTCCAAGTAGAGTCGTGCTGGAAGGAATGCAAATGTGTTCATTAAGCACCTCTTATGAGTGAGGGTCTTAGGTCTTGTAGGCTGGACACTGAGAATATGATAAACAAGCAATCACAGATGTAGCCTGCCCGGAGCTTATAGCTGGTGGGAGAGACAGAAAATGGACCAGAAAATTACAATACAGAGTGAAGAAGCCTGCAGGTACTGTGGAGCGCAGAGAAGGCCACCTACCCAGATTCAGGGGAACAGTTGGCTCCCTGTTGAGTGGCTGAAGAGGAGTTCACTGGGGAATCTGAGGGTTCTGGGAGCAGAAAAACAGCCCAGGAGAACATGAATTGGGGGAGGTATAGAGCTGGCCACAGCATCGGTGGAATAGCACAGAGTGTAAAGAGGTAAGTTAAGAATGTGGAGAAGTTGGTAAAAACTTTTGGCCTTGTAACTCAGCAAGGAGAAGGCCAGAGGTCTAATACAATCCGTTTAGAAAGGCCAGTCTGACCGGGACGGAATAGACTGCTTAAAGGGAGACCAGTGAGGAAGCAGCGGGAGTGGTTCAGGGTCACACCAGCGTGTCTCAGACTAGGGTGGTGGCTGAGGGGATGGTGAGGAAGGGTATATCTGGTTATAAGGCCAAATCAACAAATTACACGGTCCTTGCCTTCAAGGAGAAAAGAGTTTTAGTTGAAAAAACATTTTCTCCCTTAATTCATCCCAGTCTTACATGACCAGAAGGGAGCTGAAGGGTCATTCAGTTCAATCTCCTTTTTGCAAGAAGTTTAGTGGTTTTCAACCTGGGTTTGAACTCCTTCAGTGAGGGAAGGCAGTAGTGGCAGCCTGGAGAGAGTCTGGATGGGCAGCTGGCCTGGACACAAGCTTTCCTGAAGTTTCAGAAACCCCTGGACCTGAATGATGGTACACCCTGCTGGTGGGGCCCCTGGTTCCAAGCATTGGGGCAGTTTTAAGGTGACATCTATTTTGCCAGCTGTGATGGAACAGGCTGCTGCCCACCCCTACTCCCCCAGCAGAGGGGGGCCACAGAGGTTGGCTGGGGGCTGAGGGCACTTTTCTGTCAACAGACCCACCTATGAGTGCTTCCTAAGTGTCTGCCCTGTGCCAGCCTTGTTCCTGGAAACCACTGTGATAACACTCCCTGGGTGAGAACCAACACTCACTGACCTTTTCCATGGGCAGAATCCGCAGGAAAAGGTTGTTGAAATTTTAATGACAGCAATTCCTGAGGCTTGTAAAATTCTTTTAACATTTCTCTAAGCACAGACAACAACCGCATCTTCTCTTAGCCTGAGCGGGCTTCTACAGCTCTAAAGCACTCACTCACTCAGGGTCACCCTTGATCCATAAACAAGCCTGGGGGAGGGGCAGAGCTCCTGGGCCCTAGAGCCCCAGTGACCTGGATTCACATCCTCTGTGCCCCATATGACAGTGTGACTGTGGTCCTTACTTTACCTCTCTGAGCTTCCTCTTCTGTAAAATAGGTATAATATGCCGATTTGAAAGGTTGTTGTAAGCGTTCAATAAGAAGATTCTGCCTAGCTGGTGCTTGGGGAAAGCTCATTTCCTTGGCCATATTTCTCTTTCATTCCTATATTCCAGATAAGGACATGTCTAAGTTTCCGTAACTAGAAGAAGTGGTGCCTAGCATATAGAGCCTTAGTCAGCTCAGGCTACTATCACAAAATGCCAAAGACTGGATGGCTTAAACAACAGACATCTATTTCTCATGGTGCTGGAGGCTTGGAAGTCTGACATCGGGGTGTCTGTCTACATGGTCAGGTCTGGTGAGGACCCTCTTCCTTGCTTGTAGATGACTGTCTTCCTGCTGTATCCTCACATGGCAGAGGGAGGAAGTTTTGATGTCTCCTCCTCTTCTTTTTTTTCTTAAATTTATTAGTTGGAGGATAATTGCTTTACAATGTTGTGCTGGCTTCTGCCATACAATGTGAATCAGCCATAACTATACGTATGTTTCCCCCTCTTGAACCTCCCTCCCACCCCCACCGTCCCATCCCTTTAGATTGTCACAGAAAAATATGGAACGCTTCATGAATTTGTGTATCAACCTTGAGCAGGGGCCATGCTAATCCTCTGTATCCTTGCAATTTTAGTATACTACTGCCAAAGTAAGAACATCCTCATTTTTTTTTATAAGGTCATTAATCACTAATCTCATCATAGTGGCTTTCCTGGTGGCTCAAAAGGTAAAGAATCTGCCTGCAAGGCAGGAGACCAGGGTTTGATCCCTGGGTCAGGAAGAGTCCCTGGAGAAGGGAATGGTTACTCACTCTAGTACTCTTGCTTAGAGAATTCCATGGACAGAGGAGCCTGGCGGGCTACAGTCCATGGGGTCTCAAAAGAGTCAGACACAACTGAGTGACTAATACAACAATAACAATGCCATCACATGGGGCTCCACCCTCATTATCTCATCTAAACCTAATTTCCTCCCAACCTTAGGGTTAGGGCTTTAAGCTATGAATTTAAGGGGATACAAACATTCAGTTCATAATACAGTGGGCCTAAAATCAATGTTAGTTCCACTTTTCCTCCACCTCAAGGCCCTGAACTAGGGCTATCTCTTCTTCACGCTTCTCCTTATGCAGCCTCTAGTGCTTCCTAGGGACCCCCCTTTGAGAATGTCGTGAAAGCCATGAGCCTCTTCCCTGAAAACACACACATATATAAACAGACACCACGCACACCTTGTCACCCACAGAATTCCAGATCCCTGAAGCTCACCTATGGACTCTAATAACCTGCCATAGCACCCATATGACACAAACTACCTTTGGCCACAAATTGTGGTTCCGTTTTCTAATTTCCCCAGGAAGATTTTTAACTACGTGAAATAGGAAACCAGCTCTTCTTGTTCAAGTCTGTATTCCATATAGTGACTGGAGAGGGGGGTGTATATAGTGAATGTTAATTGATCTGGTGGATAAACAGATGGATGAATGGAAGGATGCATGGATGGACGGTAATTTGGCTGGTGGGTCTGTGGGTAGGTGAGAAGATAGGTCAAGATGGATAAATAACAGAAAGGTGATGAGTGGTAGGTGGGTGAACAGATGTATGGGTGCTCTGGGTGAGAGGATAAGTGGGGAGATGGATGGGTAGATAGATGACTGGATGGTAGGATGGTGAGGTCTTCACCATGCTCAGAGAAGCACCCAAGCAAACCCTTCTTGAGAAGATAAATTCACGGTGGTGGGGATCCAAATACTGGAGGACCTGGAAAGCTCTGGAATTAATTCAGTAGAGAATACAAACTCCGGAAGGATCAGAAGCAGAGGCTGCATGGGGGGGAACAATGTGTTGGTAGGTGGGGTCTGAAGAAGGGCTGTGGGCTCCGGTGGGAGAAGACAACGCAGGGTCAGAAAAGCCAAGGAGGAAGCTGGATAAGAGGAGGGGAAACCTCTGATGGAGGAAGCAGCACCGGTACTAAAAGGAGAGCGGAAGCTACAAAGACCCACTTCTAAGGAGAAGTGGAGGGCAGGCAGGATCTGGTGGGGAGCAGAGATGACTGAATGGAGACAGAAGAATTTATGACCTTGGGATTCTGAGCCACTCATTCAACAATCATTTGCTGAGCTCCTCCTGTGTGCCAGGGCTCACTGTAGGTACTGAGGAAAAGTCCCAGTCTGTGCCGTTAGATAAGAAAGACAGAAACACTAATGAAAGTTGAAATTTACACAGTACTTACTATGCCCCAGCCACTATTCTGTTTAAGGGTGACTCGCCTCAACAACAACCATATGAGGGAGATATTATTATCATCCCTACTTGGCAGTCAGGGAAACTAAGGCACAGAGAAGGTAAGTTATACTTTACCCAGGTAACACAGCTAATACATGTGAGAGTCAGGACTGGAACTCAGGTTCCAGAACTTATGTGCTTCATCCTTGTTGCCATTAAATGAAAGGTTAAACAATAGTTGTAATGCAAGGTGATGGCAGTCTGAACCATTACAGTGGGTTACAAAGCAGGGATGAGATGACTGACTGGCTGGTTGGATCTAAGAGGATTTGAGAGAGGAGACCCTTGGGAGCTGGGCCTTGGAGAAGAGTCAGGTTTCTTAGGCATCCTGCAAGAGGTATGTAAGTTGAAGGATGAGGGGAAGGGCATACCAGACAGAGAAATTGAGTTGTGCAAAGATCACAGGCACTGGGGCATGAAACAGCAGACACCTGTGCAGGTGATGGTACGTGGCTCTGTGTGACTGCTCGGCAGGGCTGGGAGCTGGGAAAGGGGAGACAAGCTACACATTGGAAAAATGCCAGGGACTGTTCCCTCATACTTATGTGAAGGTTTATGATGTTCAACACACTTCTCTATCCCTTTAGGAAGACAGTATGTGGCAGACTGTATATATAATATTTTTGTTCCCATTTTTTAGATGAGGAAACTAAAATTCAAAGTACAAAATCCATGAGGTCTATTAATATGACCATAGCCAATATCCATCCTATGATTACTGTGTGCTAGCCACTGTGTTCAATGCTTGTATGCAATTTTTCATTTCATTTCTACAAATTTGCCATGAGATAGATGCTGCTGTCAAGCTCATTTTAAAATAAAGAAAATCGAAACTCAAAACCAGTTAAGGTCCTCCCACTAGGATGATCAATCAACCACCACACAAAGGACCTGCTCTTTGGCACCACATAATACTGAGCTTCCCCAGTGGGTCAGCTGGTAAAGGATCTGCCTGCCAATGCAGGAGACGAAAGAGATGCAGTCAGGATCCCTGGGTCAGGAAGATCCCATGGAGATGGAAATGACAACCCGCTCCAGTATTCTTGCCTGGGAATTCCCATGGACAGAGGAGCCTGGTGAAAAGTGGTCACAGAGTCAGATACAACTGAGCAGGCATGCATGCAAAACTGTCTTCGCTGACTTTGGGTTCTAGTCTAGCCCACCTGAAAGGAAGATAACATGCTTTGAGTTTTGCATAAAACCTTTGTGGAAGCAGATACATTTAATGATGAAAAGTTTCTAACTCTTCTATACTAAACTATCTCCTTTGTGGGTGAGCCAGACTGAAAATCCACTGGGTTCCAAGACTCCTAGGATATCCTGGTTTCTTCACAATCAGGACCTAGAGATCATGACTTTCATTTCTTTGCGAAAGAAAGGGCTTAGACTGGGCATGAGCCAGGCATGAGATAGGCCTGGGCTGCAGCGTGACAGGTTCCTGGCCCGGGTGAAGAAGCCTCCATTTAGAGCTGGGATAACAAAAGAACCAGGTAACATTCACTGGGTACTTACTTTGTGCTAAATAGCCTTCCTAACCTTAAAAACCGTTTACCTGTTATCTGCCCAGTGAAGCAGTAACCATTATAGCAATCTTTCAGATGATAAAATTGAGGCCCAGAAGGCTTAAGTGACTTATCCAAGATCACGCAGCAAGTCAGTAGTGGAAGCAAATTTCCAGCTCGGCTAGTCTGGCTCCAGACCCTATGTGCTAACCTATATATTATATCTGAAGGAGGCTTTTGTAGCCAAAGAGCCAAGCTCTACATTTTACCTATAAGGAGGATCCAGAGAGATCATGGAACTTCATTAATAACACACAGCATCACCCAAACCTCAGTTTAGTACTCAGAAGTTTTCTCTCTAGAGCCATTCCACTCCTCCTTCCTCACCTCCATCTTCTTTGTGGTACCCTTCCCTCCAAGCTGGCCTTGAAGGTTAATGGGAACCAACTCGGGAGTCAGTCATACAGGGGGTTAAATCTTGGTCATGCAGCTTTTCAGTTATAGGTACTTGGACAAGGTGCATGGTCTCTCAGCCTCAGTTTCCATATCTATCAAATTATTATACAGTCTTATTCACCTAGAAGAGAGGTTGAAAGGGTTAAATGCGGCATTGTTTGGTCACTCTGCATCATTGTTTTAATTTTTTCAGAGCGCTGTGAAGCACACCATCTATTGGACAGAGCTCCTTCTGAACAATCTCCAGCGAAGACTAAGTCTTCAATACATCGTTGGATGCACGCATGCATTTTCTCGAATGACTGTCTAGCACAAAGGTTGGACGACTGAGCGACTTCACTTTCACTTTTCACTTTCATGCACTGGAGAAGGAAATGGCAACCCACTCCGGTGTTCTTGCCTACAGAAGCCCAGGGATGGCAGAGCCTGGTGGGCTGCCGTCTATGGGGTCGCACAAAGTTGGACACCACTGAAGCGACTTAGCAGCAGCAGCAGCAGCACAAAGGTCAGTGTATTAATAGGTAGATACTAGGTGACCTCATAGGACCTGACTGTCTGCATTAAACTAATAAACTAATTTTGGTTGAGGTGTCCATAGCGGCTAACATTTGAAACTAGTGTCCTTGAAGGTAAGATTGCCATTTTAACTGCAACTGTATAACAGACAGAAGTAGGCTTTTTTTTCCTACCATGGGACCCAAAGAAAAGTTCCTTTAGATATGACCAGGAGAGGTAGAGGGAAGAACAGCCAGTGCTGAGAAGGCAGGGGAGATCTGGGGTGCAGAGGCAGCAGAGGAAGGTGGGGAGAGATGGATTCAAGACCCAGTAAGCTCCCTGCCCATAGGTTTGCTTGTTTTCAGTGCTCACTGCCCAGAGCCTAGGACCACCCAGGGCACATCATGGGAGCTTAGTAACTGTTTTAAAAAAAAAAAAAAAGTATGAGAATGAAAAATAAAGAGAGGCAAGGAGAACACATGGGGCAGGAAGAGAGAAAAATAGAGACAGAGCTCCATCAAAGATAGAGAAGACAGCCAGAGGGGCCTGAGGCGGCTGGCAGCCGGGGGCAGAGGGAGGGACTCTGCTGGCTGAAGCCCAAGGACTCGGCGGGGGGCGGGGGGGACCCCAGAGGGAGGGGCGGTGGCCTGGCTGCGGTGAAGAGAGCGCACCCCGAGTGCAGCGCCTGCGCCCAGGGCTCCAGACAGCCCAGCCTGGAGAGGGCCGTGGCCGT
>NW_011494941.1:3981393-4009067 GCF_000754665.1 Bison bison bison
GGGGTGGGGGTGGAGGACTTGCGAACAACACTGGCCTTTAACTTCCCAGGTCAGACCACCCCGCGCTGCCTCCGGCGCAGGGAACCCACCCTGAGCTAGCCTGCCCGCGGGACCTGTCCTCTGGCCTGACTTTTTAAAGTCCCTCCCTGCCTTCAAAGCTCTGAGTGCCTCCTTTCCCCTAGCCTGAGGCTTCTCACACTTGAGTGCATCAGAATCAGAATGAGGCTTTGTTCATTTATTTAATTGAACGATTTAGTTAAGTCGATGACGCTCCACCCCACCCTCCTGTTTCTGACTGGTGGGTTTAGGTTGGAGCCATAGGCTCTGTGTTTCTTTTAAGTTCCCAGGTGATGTTGATATATCTGGTCCCCGTACCCAGGCTTGAAAACCACTGCCCAGTATGGGACAACTGTCTCCCTCCTTTTCCTCGTTGATCCACCAAGTACCTTGTTCAGCCTCTCAGAGAGTCCGGAACCCCTGATCTGCGCTTGGGCAAAGCCCGGAGGGTACCAGGAATCCCAGCTCCCAGCCCCCGAAGCTGTCTGGTAGCGGCAGCCGTTTCTCTACCCTTTCGCGGGTAGAACTGGGATCCAGAACAGGGCAGAACCCTGAGGAGTAAAAGCTGAGTGGAAAGCAATGTTAATCAAGTCCACCTCCAGGAAAGGGAGAAAAAAGTCCTTTTCTTCAGGAGAGGAGAGTGCATGGAGGATTCCTATTCAATGACCAGTAACACACTGATCAGTGCCACTGACACTTACTCCTACCAGCTGGGGATTGGGGATCATAAGGGAAATAAAACTGGGGTCAATGTCTTAGGGAGAATGCTTTCTAGTAGGCAGATTAACAATAAACTTAGGAAAGTAGTATGCTAGAAATAAATTATAAATCCTATGGGGGAAAAAACCAAGTAAGGTAAGGGGGTGCCACTGAGTACAATTTTAAACAACATGGTCAAGGTAGGCCTTGTTGGGAAGGTGACATTTGAACCAAGAGTTAAGGTAGGCAACCATGTGATACCAGAGAGGAGAGTTTTCAGGTAAGGGGAACAGCTGGAGCAAAAGTCCTGAGGTAGGAGCATGCCTAGCATATCCGAGGCCCCACGGAGAGGTGAGTGTAACTGAGTGGGGCGGGGTATGGAAAGAGCCGAGCAGGAGATTGAGGACAGAGAGGTAAGGGGCAGGCAGGAAGGTGTTATAGGGCTGGGGTGGAGCGACCATTCATAGGGTTTGACTTTTACCCTAAAATGTCCCTCCATTTTTCTTTATGTTTTTGTCCTGTTCTTGCCTCTTCCATCTACAATACCAAGTTTAAGAATAGTGTTAATCTGGCTCACAGCTGGAGCTGGTTCTGAGAGACAATTTTCAGTAGGTTAGTCAGGCCATCCATCTCAGATAGTTAATACAGGTTGTAATTACTTTTTCTAACCTGCAGGACAGACGGTGAGCTGTTTACATTTGCCTCAGCATCCTTCTTTCTCTTTTCCCGTCATTCTCCATGCCTCCTCCAGGCTCTAGTTTCCCTGATGCCCCTGCTCCCTGACACGCCCCAGGCTTCTACAGCAGCACTGTCCAATCAAAATAGAATATCAGCTGCACATGTTATTTAAAATTTTCTGGTGGCCACATTAAAACAAAAGTAAAAAGAAATAGGCAAAATTAGTTCTACTAATAGATTTGATTTAACCCATTATAGCCAAAATAGCATCTTGTCAACATGTAATCAATACAAAAATCAATGAGATATTTTACTTTATTTTTTCCTATACTGTCTTTGAAACCCAGAATGTATTTTACACTCATATCACACCTCAATTCAGCCTAGCCTCATTTCAAGTACTCTAAATCTTCATGTGGCTAGTGAATACATGGACCGCACCACCCTAGACTCAAACTCCTGATCTTTCTTCTCAACAAAATTAACTCTTCCTGTTTCTAGAATAAGCTGACACTTCCTTCAGGAAGACTTTGCTGATTTCTTCACTTCCCTCACTGGCATGTAAGAAATAAATGAGTAAAACTGTATGAATATATGGTACTCAGAATAATCCCTGGCACAAAGTAAGTTTAATTGAGGTATTAGCTATCATTATTATAGTATTTACTGCCATTGTAATAAACTGATTGTTGTGTAATTCTTGTATAAGAATTATATATTTAATTTCCTGCTTTCCTCTCAGGCTACACTGAAAACCCCATGAGAAGAAAATGGCTGCCTTTTTCATTGCTCCACCCTCAGGACCTTGTGTCTAGGAAAAGTAGATTCAGTATAAATGTATTAAATGAATGAATAAGAAAGCATGCTTGGAGTTATGACTATTTTAATTCTAACATTATAGTAGATAATCATAATCCTGGAGGATATGACATCAGGTTCCATTTTTACAGAAGTTCAGGCAGTAGATACTATAGAGAGATGAAATCTGGTCTCAAAAATGAAGAAGAAAAAAAAAAAAAAGCAGGGTGGTGTGATGAAAGGGTCCATGCTCTGAATTCAGACAGATTTGGGTCTGAAGTCCTGTTACTTTACTCACTACTAGTATGACCCTGGAGAACTTAGGTAATTTCCCTGTATCTCAGTTTCCCCATCTGTAAAATGGGGATATCAGTATTTTTTAACATTATGTTATATTCTGGGCTTCCCTGGAAGTTAAGATGGTAAAGAATCTGCCTGCAATGCAAGAGACCTGGGTTTGATTCCTGGGTTGGGAAGTTCCCCTGAAGAAGGGAATGGCTACCTACTCCAGTATTCTTGCCTGGAGAATTCCATGGATAGAGGAACCTGGCAGGCTACAGTCCATGGAGTCACAAAGAGTCAGATGTGACTGAGTGACTAACACTTTCACTTTACATTATATACCTACGCTCAAGGTTAGTTGGTAAGTGGCAGGAACACAGGTCCTAATCTCAGCCCAGGTATCTGCTTTACCCCTTTGTGTAACAAAATCTACCGTGTGTGTGTGTGTGTGTGTGTGCATGTTCTGTTAGTATTCAGTGAGGTATACTATAGACACAAAGTTTTGATACACATTAGATGCCCACATTAGTATGTGTGGTTTTTCTTTCATTTCTATACAGCAGCATGGGATCTTTCTATTCTCCTTCTCTTTTTATTCCTCAAACGAGAAAAGTTCAAGAAGTTTACTTACTATTTCAGGGAAATTTCACCATCCTGCCTAGCAGATAGAGTGAAACAGGTTCAAGTCAAGAAAAGACCCTTTGGCAAAACTGTAAAACTTAACACTTTAGTCTCCCCACCCTTTTGTCTCCTTCTTCAGCCTCCCTACTTCCAGAAAGTCCTTCTTTTGTACCATTTTGGTTCCTGGCATTTTCTTCTCTCTCTGGCTCCCAGAGACAAAAGGAATTCCCACCCACACTGAATTTTGTTGCATGTTAAAGAGGAATTCCAGACACCTAGAGATGGTTGCCACTCATTGCTCAGGGTTCTCAAAGCTCTTTCTCTGGCTCAGCCACAGTGCTTTCCCCATTACTTCCTAAATGTCTGTGAATGCATTTTCCCCCACCAGACCCCTGAACAGTATGTGCAGAAACAGCCATGTCTCTCTGAATCTCAGCCCTTAGGAATCAACCAGACACATAGTAGGTGCTAGATGAACATATGCTAAATGCATATGTGCATGTATGATGTCTGAGTGCCTGTTTCTTAATACTTCCCCTCCAAAATGCCCCAAAGACTGACAGATGTGTGTGGTGAGAGCTGTAATGGGAGGAGGTTGGCTACCTTCTTAGAAATGAAACTGAACACGCCTCGAAGCTCAGCTCCACTGTCTGCTTCCCTCTGGTGTCCTCTGGGAATGACAGGGAGGAGGTTGGAGGTGGGGAGCCCAGGAGGGCTGACAAGGTGCCCTCTTCAGCACTGAGTCAGCAACACCCAGCCCCGTGGACACAGGAAGATCCAGCTTTCAGGGGCTGAGTCACTTGAATAACTGGAATAGTTGTTTAGATCATAATGAATTCCCAGAACCTTTCCAAGCCAACCAGCAGGCGCTTGCTCTCTCCCTACCCTAAAAGCCTTCTAGCTTTGTGACTTAGCAGAAAGGAAGAGCCGGACCTGGGATTCTGCAGGAGAGAGGCCTCAGGGGAGCAGGCTGCAAGTCTCCTTGCCATTCCCATCAGCTGGCACTGCAGGTTGTTTCTGGACATTTTCATGTTTCCCAGAAGATGTAAAAGGAGACTGGCATTGCAGGCAGCAATCCCGCACAGGCCACACAGCTGTTGTGTCAACTGGGCAAGGTGTGGTCCAGAGGTCCTGGCACCTCCCGGTGGAGCAGGGTGTCAGACGATACCAGATGCTCCAGGAGGCTGGACAGGTTATCCTCTACTGAAATGTCCTGAGAGGTCTGTGTTACCTTGGATGAAACAAGATACCTAATCTGCAGCCCTAGGAGTAACTGTATGGGGGAGGGGAGAGGATGGCAGCCCAGGCGCTGTGGGACTGGTGCACAGGTCCATGCTGTGCATCTTCTCAGCTGCAAGTCCTGAGTCCAGTAGCTCCCAGAAATGCCTGCTCTGAGAGCCGCAGAAGCCCGCAGGGAATGCCTTGTCAAAATATTGGCAGAATTCAAAGCTATGCCTCAGTGTTTCCTTCCTGAGAGAATCCAAAAAGGATCTCAGGCTTCTAAGATTTTCCTCTATCTTCTTTGATCGTATGCACTGTCAAAATCCCACTTAGGCCAGTGAACCGTGTCTAATGCCGTATCACTCAAGTTTTTGCCTGTGTTAAGGCAGTGTTTCCCAAACTTAAGCATATATCAGAAGCACCTGAAAGACTCATCAACAGATTTCTGGGCCCCACGCTCAAAGTTCCTGGCTTACTAGGTCTTGGGTGGGCCTGGGAATACACATTTCCTAACAAGTGCCCTGGAGATGCGGATGCTGCTGATGGACGGAGGAGCCCGGTGGGCTGCAGTCCGTGGGGTCGCTCAGAGTCGGACAGGACTGAGCGACTTCACTTTCACTTTTCACCTTCATGCATTGGAGAGGGAAATGGCAACCCACTCCAGTATTCTTGCCTGGAGAATACTGGGGACGGGGGAGCCTGGTGGGCTGCCGTCTATGGGGTCGCATAGAGTCGGACACGACTGAAGCGACTTAGCAGCAGCAGCAGCAGCTCTAAAGCAAAGTTCTTAAATGTATTTTGGGGTCAAAAACCCATTTGAGAATCTCTGATAACCCATTTGATAAGTCTTGTCACCGCTTCCCAGAAAAACAAGACACAAATGCTGAAAAATTTTGATTACAATTTCAGGGTTCATTAGACTTGCAGAAATTCATCCATGAACATCCAGGCTAAAATAACTCCTGATTCAGGGTCCAAACCAGAATTAAGAAGTAAAATGCAGATTAATAAAGTACAGGAAGGCGGACTTTATGTCTAAAAGCAAAGGAGTTTCATAGTAAATTTGTTGAGTGTTCGTTTTCTAAAACTAGACAACTACAACAGGCTGTAACATTTGCCAGCTGTCCGTCAGTTTTCTCTTCTGTGGATGGATAATTGAATCTATTTCATAGGGCTTTGTAGGGATTGAATGGGTTCATACATGCAAAATGTATAGAATAGAGCCTGGCACATAGTATACACGCAATAATTGTTCCCAATTATTTCAGCTCAATCAAGCCCTATTGATTTTCAACTTCCTGACATATTTCAAACCCTCTCTTCTCCAGCCCAACATCCATAATCCTAATTTAGGTTCTAACCTTGTCTTGTCTACCATGTTGCAGTATCCTCTCAATATTCCTGTTTTTCCTGCTCCTAAGTGAACTTCTACAGGATATTCTTCAAGACTCAGCAGGCGGACTCTTTTCTCTGCTACTTTCCCTGAACCCCAAGTAGACCTGATTTCTCTCTTCTTTGTGATTGTATAACATGCTTCCTCTAACGCTGTAGTGCGTGTATACATTCTTGAGCCCATGGGGAACACTGCTAATGATTCTCCCAGTCCCAGTTCTCATCTTCCATAATAAAAGGCCATTTCCAGACTTCCTTGTAGATAGGGTTCTGAATGCAAATTCAGTTCTGCCAGTAGATGTACATGAATGAGATTTGAAAAGTTAAAGTGAAACAAAGGAAATTCTGCTCTTTTAGACATTTTCGGCTGGCAAGCACAGTTGTGGTGACATGAAGCTTTTCTGCATTGTATTCTAATAACTCATCAACAGTTTTATGATTTTCAAGAGTCAGTTTTAACAGTAGCAATAACAGCTTCCTGAAGCTTTTATCTGATTCCCTAGATAAAAATACGGGATTTGTTACAGATTCTAGAAACTAGAATTCAAGATTGAATTTGAGTCTTCCTGATGTTCACCTTTCTGATGGAGCAGATGTCGCAGGTCTCTCTGGAAGTTACCCTGGAGCCTACAGTGCCCTCCTCCAGCCCTTGCAATGATCCTATGAGCCTCTAATCCCCACATTGAAATCTTCTGTGCTTGAAATGCCTAGAATGGCTTCTATTTCTTGAACACTGAATGATAGAGGTTGAGTGCTAGTAGGCTAAGATCAAGTCTCATTCATCTTTGTACCCTTCACGTCCAAAATTGTCAAGAGACGTTTCTGAAAAATGAACCCCTTAAAGAAGTGAGTGGAGCCACTAACCAGAATTAAAGAGGGGCAGGTCATTTATCTGTATTTACCAAAAGAGCTTTGAAGTCAAAGTTGCTATCAGACCAACCAGTGAACAACACACTTTTGTTGTTGTTTAGTCCTTAGGTTGGGTCCAACTCTTTGAGACCCCATGGAGTGTCACCTGCCAGGCTCCTCTGTCTGGAGTGGGTTGCCATTTCCTTCTCCAGGGGATCTTCCCGACCCAGGGATTGAACCCACATTTCTTGAATTTCAGGTGGATTCTTTACTGTTGACCCACCAGGGAAGCCCAGCATACCACCACCACCAAAATAACAAATAGTAGGAACTGAATGAATGGCTGGAACAGTAGTGCCAGCTTTGAAATAGAAAGATGCAGACCTTGCTCCTCACTGTGGGTCTCTCCTCACAGAAGCATTTGGCCCCTCAAGAGCCCAATGGAGAAGTTAGGAGAGAATGAAGGGGAAGAGACTGTGAGTAGTCTTAACAGCCTGGAAAACTGTGAAGAACAGAGAAAAGACTAAGTGGTGCTGGGATTTCTCTCGTGGTCCAGTAGTTAAGACTTCGCCTTCCAATGTAGGGGGCAAGGGTTCAATCCCTGGTCAGGGAGCTAAGATACCACAAGCCTTGTAGCCAAAAAACCAAAACAGAAAACAGAAGCAATATTATAAAAAATTCAATGAAGACTTTAAAAACAGTCCACATAAAACATATATTAAAAAAAAAAAAAAAGAATAAGTACTACTGGGCACAACCTCAAAAGTCAGAGGTACAACATGGCTAGAGACCAGAGGGTTTGGCTGTTTGACATACAGGTGCATGAAATGAGGGACATGTTGCAAAAATCTAAAATACTTACAGTGGGAAACCCATGTGCTTTGGACATCAGACCTACTCATCATCAAATCCCAGGTCCATTGCTAATCTCTGTATGTGTGTGTGCATGCTAAGTTGCTTCAGTCGTGTCCGACTCATTGCAACCTCATGGACTCAAGAACCCACCAGGCTCTTCTGTCCATGGGATTCTCCAGGCAAGAACACTGGAGTATGTTGCCATGCTCTTCTCCAAGGGATCTTCCCAACCCAGGGATTGAACCCATGTCTCTTATGTCTCCTGTATTGGCAAGAAGGTTCTTTACCACTCACTCCATGAGCCTCTGTCCCTTCACTCCTAAAACTGATGATTACAGTCCTTATCCTAGAGGATAAGGAGCCCAGCACAGGGAGCTCGAGGAACAGAGCTCTCCCCAGGACCCCTGCAGATCATCAATCTCTGCACATCCTTCAGATCCAGCCTGGTATTCTTTCTAGTGGTAACACTTTGCTCCATAAAAGAGCTGATTTAGTGTTTTGTTTTCTAATGATGGTGCTGGAAGATAAGGCACTGAGATTTGTGTGAGGGGCAACTTCTTAATCCATTCATTTTGTCTGAAAATGCTAAAGGCAGGAAGTAAGATTCCCGGAAGTTTTTTTAAGTGCAGAGAGGCTGGGAGGTAGGAGCGAGCTGTTCCAGGAAGCCTGCTCCTGCCAGCTGGGGAGAGAGTGCACAACTTGGCCTTGCAGTCCCTGTGTAATCACGTTGTCCATGCTCATCAGTGGGGCTATTAGCATTTGAGTCTCAGCCAGTCTTCCTGCGGCATCCCGGAGGACATCCGCCTCCTTCCATGTACCCTCTGTAATCTACTGCAGGTTTATTGTGATGAATTTCTCCGCCAAAAAGGCCAGAATGTTTCCGCTTAGTGAGAGAGATGGCTATTTCAGATATCTCACCTGCCTTTTCACCAAGATATGTCCAAGGCCTTCGGGTCGAGAATAAGTGAAGTTCTTCAGGACAGGTCTAAGTCCTAACACACTGGGAGGGCTCTTTATCCCTTTAATGAGTCTGTGATCTTCTATGAGGGTTTTCCAGGTGGAGTTAGTAGTAAAGAACCCACCTGCCAATGCTGGAGACATAAGAGATGCAGGTTCAGTTTAGATCGCTGGGTCTGGAAGATTCCCTAGAAGAGGGCATAGCAGCCCACTCCAGTATTCTTGCCTGGAGAAGCCCATGGACAGAGGAGACTGTGGGCTACAGTCCACAGGGTCACACAGGGTCGGACTGAAGCAACTTAGCACACACGATCTTCCATGAGTCCCTTGGCATCTTTTATGAGGCTGGTTGTTGGGTTTGTCGACTGAAAACAATGCACAACCTAAATGCTGAGAATTCTGTTTTATATGGTGAACTGAACTGAGGACTTAGCCCAGGACACACCATCTCAGACAGCTCTGAGAAACCGCTGTCTGAAAATATTTTTCAGGAGAAGGGAGAAACTAGGATATATAAGAGTTTTGCAACAAAGACAAGGAAGTCAGGACATCAAAAGATTACTATTAATTCAAGAAAACCAGGCTTCTCAAGTTAAGGAACTTAGTGCTCCTCTACACAAGGGAAGATGCGAGAGTCTGAGCTCACTGAAATCAGTCCTTTGATATCCACCTCAGCTATCTGGGGCCAGTGCCCTCTGCTTTCTCATCCTGAGTCTCCTCAGGGTGCACCATTGTCGAGGGCGTGGCTGCAGGGGCTGAGGGCTTGGCAGTCCTCTTGATTCCATCCTGAGTTCTCTCAGGGCTCGCTGTCAGTCTGTAGTGGCTTGAGGGCTGCAACATCCTTGGTTAACTGACACAGCAGGCAATATTTTTTGATTGACAGGTTCATCCAGGACTGGTAGGACTAAAGGAAGGAACCTCACAGAAAGTGGTCTCCAGGAGTGAGGACACATATACAGAACCACAGTAACATTAACCACAGGGGAGAGTGGAGAGATGGCCCGGATTCCTTCTGGGGAGCAGAAATCAGAATTAGGAAGAAAACTACCATTACTGGGCACCCATTGTGTTCACAGCATTGTGGCAGAGGATTCTGAAGCTCTTGCAGACTGGGCACAAAACAGTTAAGCTGTCAAGTTCTGAGTTTAGGCAGCAGGAATATTTGATGTTACTGCACAGGAAGCTTATCCTAGAGTGAATAATTCCTGCACAGCAGGGGAGCCTTTTTGCAGGTTGAACCCTGTCTGAAAGCTGCTCTTTTCCTGTCAAAGAGCCAGGGGCAATAGCTATCATCCTGTTCATCAGTTCCTGCCCCTCCCCCCACCAAGAAAGCCATGCAGGCAGCTGAGGGCCCAGGGAGAGATACTCAGAGGTCCAGGTAGAGGTCCACTGAGCTACTACTTGTGCCTCGTACCTTGTGCACAATGGAAGAAAATAAACCTCCTTATTAGCTGTTGATGACCACTTGTATCTTTAAGCCCCTAAAGACTGAGAGTAGGAATGCTTTATTGTTATTGTTGTTTTGTCGCTAAATGTCCAACCCTTTTGCAACCCAGGCTCCTCTGACCATGGGATTTCCCAGGCAAGAATACTGGAATGGGTTGCCATTTCCTTCTGCAGGGTATCTTCCCGATCCAGGGATCGAAGCCGTGTCTCCTGCATTGGCAGGCCGATTACCCATGTGGAAGTGACTATTGCTTTGTCTACCTAGGCAGGACATAGATGAGGAGGAACTCGAAAAGGGATGAAAACAGTGTAAAAACAGGATGACTAAGAAGAAGCGCCTCTAGATCAGAGGGCTCCCAGATCCCTGGTGAAAGACGAATACCACAGAATGTGTTAGGGTGTGATAATGTCGGGCTGTGTTATGTGTGTATGAAAAACCTCTTCAGCAAAGTAAGTATATATATAGAAAGGAAGAAAATATTAAACAATGAAGTAATAAGCAAGATGTCATTCCAGATATTATTCTACATTAATATCTGGTATTGAGAGTATTCTAATAATTCTTATAATTAAAATTCTTAGAAGCAGTCTTCTTTTTAGGACTTGGCCTTAACAAGGGTTATTTCTCATTGTTTTATGCCACTTGTTTAAAATGAATGTTTCCTTTATTCCTCATAGAAACACCGGGAAATAGGTTCCCCAGATCCATTTTACAGACAAATGAACTGAGGTGCAGGGGCATGAACTGAGTTGCTCAAAGCAACATGATTTATCACGTAATAGAGCTAAGGTGCAAATCTAAATATATCAGGTGATTTCCAAACCTGTGCCCTAGCTACTAAACCATGCTCATCAACTCCATCTGTGTTCTAATCTCTGGAATGTCCTCTTAGAAAAAAAGGAAGCTGACTCCAGGGGGAAGAACTAGAACAATTTAAAAAAAAATTAAACAATCCAATAAAAATAAAAGGGACAAAATATTTGCCAAAATAAGCCTTTTCACAAAGAGATGTACATGGCAAATAAGCACAGGCTTAATATCATTAGTCATTAGTGAAACATCAGTTAAAACCACAATGAAATACCTCTACTTGATAGCTAGAATGGCTAAAATTAAAAAGACTGATCATATCAAGTGCTGGTGAGGACACAAGCAACTGGAACTGTCAAACATTGCTGGTGAGAAGGTAAAATAGTACACTCATTTTGGAAAACTCTGAGACAGTGTCTTAAAAAGTTAAACATACACCTTCCATACAATCCAGCCATTACACTCCTAGATATGTATTTAAATAAAAGTATATGACCACACAGAGACCTGTACATGAATATTCATAGCAGTTATATCTGTGCTGATGTACATACTGTTATACACAGCAGCATCCATACAATGAAACAAAAGAAATAAAAAAGAACAAGGTAATGATATACTCTAAGTCATGGATCTCAAAATAATTATGCTGAGTGAATGCAGGAAGACAGAAAAATAATACATACTAGATGATTCCAATTCTAGAAAATGCAAACAGATCTATAACGACAGGAAGCAGATCAGTGGTTACCAAGGAATGGGGGAGAGCTGGAGAAGAGCTAGACTACAAAGAGACATGAGGAAGACTGGGAGAGGGAATGATGGATATGCTCCTTATTTGAACTGTAGTGATTTTTTATGAGTGTAAACATATGTCAGAACTCATCAGTTTTTACTGGTTATTGCATGTCAACTGCATCTCAAAAAATCAGCAGAGATAGGCTGCCAAGAAGATACAGCAGTAAGAAATTGAAGAAAATAAAAGCAAATATGAGCAAGGGAAGTAACCTAAAATAAATGTAACATAATAGTTAAGAACCCAAGCCATAGATTCAATTATCAGCTTAACTTTAAGCAAGGTAGTTAATTACTTCTATAAAATGCACATGATAATAGTATCTCCTCATAGGGGAGTTGGGATGATTAAATGAGTTATGTACATAAAGACCTAAATCAGTGCCTGGTACTTAATAATGATTCAATGAGCATTAACTATTATTATTGCAGAAATCATTGTTTTTCATCTGGTGTCAACCCTTTTTCCATTGGAAAAATCTTGAAGTCCCATCCAGATGATAAATCCAGAAGAGAAACCTGGGGCCAGTTTTTTCCAAGCTCAAGTTTTCTGATGAGTATCAATTCCTCCTCTTGAGCACGGCTTACTGTGGCTCCTTGAGATTTTTCAAGTCAAGGGTTAAATAATGTACTTAACAGCCCAATACACTCATTCTACAAGCATTGGGGAAATAAAAGATAATAAGACTCCCTATTGAGGGTGAGAGGAAGCAACAAGATACTTGGGTAGATACTTGAGTCACTTGGTAGAGCATCACCTGGATTCTGTTGCACTACCCATGGGTCTCTGTTTGTTCCTTGACCAGTTATTCTAGCAGCCCTGGGTTCTACCTACCAAGAGGGCTTTCTTTGGCCAATGTTAGTCAGTACCAAAACTGATAGGAGAATTGAGGAGGGTTCCATCATAAGGGACTCTACAGTTTTGGTAGTTCATTTCTGTTTGAGTCATGAATATGCCCCAAGTGTTGCTTTCAGGGTTCAATAAGCACATGTCTCTTTTTCCTAGGCTTGAGTCTTTCTTACAGCACAGCTTTTAAAATCTTTTCTTAGCCAAGCCTATTGATTTCACTGGGTTAGAGGAGGGAGGAGGCATGAGAGACCCAGTTTGCTGGTACCCAATACCAGAAATCTTGCCCAAATTTTATTTTTGAATTTGGACCTCATATTTGTACCATAAGTTTCTTAATATCAATACTAGGGACTCTGCACATCTCCTTAGATCTTAGCTTATGGGCTTCTGACTCAAAGTTTGAAGAGTAATAGGCTGGAGTAATGAGGAAAGGCTCAGTTTTTCTGCCATGAAGCTCCTGTCTCAACTTTGCTACCATCCAAATGTGTATTTCCAACATTCCCAGGCAGGGATGCACAGGAGAGTTGCTCAGAAAGAATCTGATCACTAGGATTCCTAGATTCTGCCGTACCAACTTTAAGACCAGATTCTTAAGGCACTTGTTTATCTGATTCAACAGACTCAAATTCCTCACTACAGGTAGAAATAAACAGGACTGTAAATCTGTCCAGCTATTCTGGTTATCTGCTATTAGGCCAAAATCAACAAGTTACTTAGAGAATAACAGGTGGCAATATTTTGACATTTTTCTACCAGGTTCCTAAAGTTCCTATTTTGTGGGCAATGTTCTGAATTCTAGCAGACAACTGATAATTTTTTTTAACCTCAGATTAAGCAATAGTTTATTAGATATAATACAACAAGCATGAATGACAAGGGAAGAACATAAATTAGACTTCATCAAAATTTAAAACTTTTATGTGAAAAGAAAAACTGAAAAGACAACCCACAGAATGGGAGAGAATATTTGCAAATTTATATCTAAGGAATTTGTATTCAGTATATATAAGGAACACTTACTGTTGTCCTTTACATACAACTTACAACACTTATTGTATGTTCACAGATAATCTTTTAGCCAAACTGATTTTCTACCTCCTAACAAGGATTGCTAATATATCCACCCTGTATGGTAGAGTCCTAGCAACTCCCTAATCTATCCCAATTTAGATTCCCATCTCAGATGAGCTTGGACAAAGGGATAACTTATTGAAAGGATGTGAAACATCCCATGATTGAAGGGGAAAGGATCAGATTTCTGAGAGCAGTGACTTAGCCAGCTTTGGTCACTGCTCCAGGCCCAATACCTAGAGTAGAACTTGTTAAATGTTAAGGGAATAAAGGACCAAACTTCAGTAAGGCCAGGGTTCTCACTTGGCCTTGCTAATAACTAACACCAGCACTCCATGCCTCAGGAAGAGAGAGGAGATGGGACAGTCCATCTACTGTCAGAACTTCCCTGCTCTGTCATCTACATGGTGTCCAGGGACCAGCCCAAGGAAGTCAGAGTCATCCTCTGTAATCCTTTCTCCTGGTCAGAGTTGCCTGACATTGACCACAAGATTGGAGTGTGGCCGATGATACCTGCTCTGCAAGAAACTTTAACTAGGACCTAGATTCAGTCTCTTTTTTGGTGGTTGAATTGGTTACAACTAAATGTAGATACCAACGGAGGCTGTTATTCAAAGTGAGAGAGAGAAGGTTAGGGGGAGAAGAGGAAGAGGTGAAGGAGATAGAGAAAGAAGCAGGGAGAGGAGCGGGAGGTGAGGAAGAGGTGAGAAGGGGGAGGGGAAGGAGAAGAAGAGGGGGAAGGGAGTGGAAGGATGAGAGGGGATGGCTGGGGAAGGAAGAAGAGAAGGAGGAAGAGAAAAGAAAAGAGCAGATACTCTTAGAAACAGAGTGCCAAATGCTTTTGAGATCCTAGTTACAGTCCACCACCAGGCTCAGCTGAATCCCTATACTTGGGTCCCAAGAGATGCCTCTTATTCTTATTAAAGCTTTCCTCACATTTATAGAAGCTGGCTCAAATTCTTTTCTGACACTTTCAGAAACCTCAGATACCTCCCGCTAATGAAAATATGGACACTGAGGATTCGGAAGTATACAGATTTGCCTGTTTGTGAGAGAACAGGCAGTAAGTGCTGTGGTCTTTACTGTTCTCTCACTGCTAAAAAAAAAAAAAAAAAAAGATTTTGGCTGCAGATAAGAAAACAATACTAATAACAGCTTAAGAAACAAATGCATTTTGTTATTAAACGTAGCTAGAAAAAAAAACAACGTAGCTAGGAGGGGGGAAGCAGGCAATAGACAGATTTGTTGCAAGCGCCAACAGTGTCCCCAGGCACCCAGCCACCCTCAACTTACTAGTTTTCTATCTTTGTGGTTTTGGTCATAGAAGGCTACCATGGAGTTGGGCATCTTGACCAAAATCCAGTAGCAATGGGAGGAGCGTGTGGGGGAGAACAGATCCATGTATATGTATGGCTGAGTCACTTTGCTGTCCACCTGAAACTTTACAACATTGTTAATCAGCTATACTACAAAATAAAATAAAAAGTTTAAAAAAAATCCAGTGGCAAACCCAAAGGGACTATGCTTGCCCCTTTGTGTACAGGTCTGATATCATGTTCCTGGCATACCACCAGCCTCCTTCAGGGCCCATAGTATAAGCAGGTATGATATTAACGAAGAGTCCTTGATGGAGGTGAAACTCTGGCACTGAAATCTGGGTTCTGTTTTTTTTTCTTCTTCTCACTGTTTTACTTGGAAGAGTCACCAAAGCTTTCTATATTTCATATAGTTCCTCATATGTTTAAAAAAAGAAAATAGTTATCCTTGGTGATTGTGAAAAGTAAATGAGATAATATATACAAATATGCTTAGTTTAATACCTTGGAATTTACAACTTTCTTAAAGAATGAGACTTCCCTTTCTTTTTCATTCAGGCCTCCCAGTTCTGCTAGGGAAGGAAGTACAAGAGCCAGCTCAGAAAAAGGATAGACTTCAGAGTCAGATTTTTATTTCAAGTCCTGTTTCTGTCATTTATTAGTTATCTGGGTTTGACAAATTACTTTATCTTGCTCACTGGCAAATATTTACTGGGCACTTGCTAGGTGACAAGCACTGTTCTGCCTATTGAGGATACAAGAATGAACGAGAAGGACATACTCCTTGCTCTTTAAAGCCTATATTCTAGTTTTCTCATTTATTAAGATGAATAATATATTAAATATATTATTGCTGTATGAACTAAATAGAAGAGCTCATGCAGAATATCTGTGAATAGCAGATGCTCAACATCTGAAAATTCTCTTCCCTGCTTCCCTTTCTCAGTCACTACTGGATGCTGGAAAAAGTACTGGGTTGGATATTAGAACCCTGGCGTTCTAACCCTACCCCTGCTGTTCACTAGCTAGCTGTGTGATATCAGCCAAAGACCTTAATCTTTTTGGGTCTCAATTTCCTCTTCTGTAAAATAAGAGTGTTGTTTGAAATAATTTGTAAGACTCCCTTTGTTTGGTGAGATTCTGTATGTCTCAAAAGCAATCATTCTTCTTGGCATATTATGGCAGAATGGGTATATCAAACTGCACGACAATTTAAGTCAAATTTATAGCATTCATTAAGAACCTCCTAGGTCTAAGCATTGTGCTGCATCCCTGGTTTTTATTTTAATCCCACGATGACAATTGTATAAGGCACGTATTATAATCTTCATTCTGTATGAGGAAATGAAGCTCAGAGAAGCGAATTTGGTCAAAGTCAGAGGCAAAAGTGGCATTGATACCCACACCTGTCTGACTCTGAAGGCTTTAGCTTTGTCCTTCACTGCTGCTGAATGGTTATTCTGAACTTGTCATAAAACCAACTGGACAGAGTTAATGACTCCATAAATGAATCAGGATGTCACGTCAGGAAGAATGTCCCCCTCATGGTTCATCCAGGGGAATACACAGAGGTAAGTGTGGGTCTTTCTGCATCCCAGGTGTTATTCCTGGTTTCTCTCTGTAGCTGCCTCTCTGCCTCCATCTCTGTGGATGGGTCCACGTGATGAATGAGAAAACAAACATTATTGTTCAGGAATTACGTTTTTCAAATTGGACATCTGCTGCTTCTTTGGCTGGGAGTTTGGCAAGTGTTTCAGTCTGTTGTAGTGGTCAGACCTAGAGGAAGTGATTAGGTAGTCATGGCAACCAGCATCCTAAGAACACCATGGTGATGCCAAGGAGGGAGCACTGGATGGACAGTCTAGTTGTCCACTCTGCCATGAATGCTCTGGCCTTGGGTTCCGTAGGGCCTCTGGAACTTTAGTTCTTAAAATCTCTCCATTAGGATAATTTAATATTTAATTTCATACTGAAAGAGATAGGTCCTGAGATCCAAAGAGCATCTAAAGAGGTGGCATAAAAATCATATGAAGCTGAGAAAGACCAAAGAAGGGTGGAAAAATGCACATGTGAAATATCCACTATTGTCCCAGGAACAGTGCTGTATGCAGTGTACCATCGCCTCAGGCCTCAGTTTACCCTGATGATATCCTTTGTACAGAGGAAGAAACTGAGACTTGGAGAAGTGACATGACTTGCCTAAGATCACACAGCTAGGCAGTAAAGGAATGAGAATTTGAAATCTTGGCTAGTTGATCCTAAAGCTTTTTTATAACACCTACACTTGGCTGTCATCAGTACCTTTGCTAACATAGCTTCTGCTAGAGGTAGAATGGGGGCTGAGAAGAAATTCAGATGGTATCAGTCCTGAAGGCCCCGTCACTGGTTCCTCTACGTAGTCCAACTTGGTGGGATTTTGCTCTCTGGCCTAGACTTAAACCTTTCCAGCATCGGCTGAAGGTCTTATCCTCACCCTAGATTTTTTAAATCCAGGTTCTCTCCAATGTATCGATATTTCTGTTGTGCCCTAAGCAGTATATTGAAGTTGAGTCTGAGCTCAATTCTCTGTTTTTCTTTGCCTCATTGGAAAAAAAAAAAAAAATGACAGAGTGTGCAAGATGCTCCCCGATCCCTGGATCATAGATCTTCCCTCTGACTCTAAAGTTAAATTGCTTATTGTCCTATAGGTATTTGAAAATTCCTGTTTCCCAGAAACAGGTTCAGAAAAATCACACTCTTCCATGATTTTTCTTCCCCTTCCCACCTTCCTATAATTGTTTTAGAATCACATGAGACTATTATATACCCTTGACTTGGTGAGGGCAGGTTATCTGGCATTTCATACTTGGTAGGCTCCAGGAACAGAGGAAAACTCTGACATTCCCTAAAATGGAATCAGAGGACTTGCCTTTGAGCCCCTTTGCTGCCACCAACTAGCCTGTAAACTTGAAGAAGTCAGTGAACATTTTTGCATCAGCCAAATAAGAGGTCAGACGAAGCCCTCCTGAAGGTGTCATTCCATGCTAAGATTTGGTAATTCAAGCCATCCTTCTAGTAAACAAAATTTCAGTGCCCATTTGAAATTTAAGATGGTTCAATCTGCTCCTTACTTCAGAATGGACAGGGTTACCTCTCAGATTGATACAAATTCAGTGCCCTCACCTTGAGCTATTGATTTTTTCTACCTTACATTCTCCCTGAGTTCTGAGGCTGTGAACTATGAGTCTTTAGAGAGCTGTCTGTCTCCTGATCTGATGGATAGAATGCTGGATAAAGGGAAAATAGAAATGGTGGTGGTGCCAGTGAAGAAAGTAAACAAGTTAAATGATACCTTTAGAGAACCGAAGACAAGGGTTGCCTGGGTCAGCCTGCCCTCACTATTACTATATTTCACTGTTTTTGGCCACAGTGGGTGATGGTATAATAGGAAGGGCACAGTCTTTGGATCTGGTTCTGTCACTTAAATAGCTGTATGATCTTGGGCAAGTCATGCAACCCCTCTAAGCATCAGTATCTTTTCTGTTAAATGTGGATAATGGTACCTTGATGGTTATTGTAAGGATTAGTGATAAGACAGATAAAATGGTGGCGCACTGAAGTTTGGAGATACACATTGACATATTTACAGATGAACTGATATGTCTGCAATTTGCTTCAAAATAACAGGAGATGATGGTCAATTGATTTTCAAAAAGGGAACCAAGACAGTTCAACAGTCTTTTGAATATTGTTTTCAACAAATGGTGCTATAACACTTGGATATCCTCTTGCAAAAGAATGAAGTGAGACAGTATCTCATACCATGTATAAAAATTAACTTGAAATGAATCAAACACCTAAATATAATGACTAAAGCTATAAAACTCTTACAAGAAAGCATAGATGTACATCTTCATGATCTTGAATTAAGCAACTGTTTCTTAGATTTGACACCATAAATATAAGCAACAAAAGAAAAGCAATAGGTAATTTGGGCTCCATCAGAATCAAAAAGTTTGGTGCTTTGAAGGATACCATACAGAAAAAGATGACCCACAGAATAGCAGAAAATATTAATATTTAAAAATTATTTATTTGATGACACATATCTTGAATATATGAAGAACTTTCACATCTTAGTAGTAAAAAGATGAATAACTCAATTAAAAATGGCCAAATGATCTGAATAGATATTTCTCTAAGTAGTCCCCCTTTATCCATTGGGAGTATGTTCCAAGACCCACTTTGGAGGCCTGAAATTGCAGATCGTACTGAAACCTGCATACTATGTTTTTTCTTACAAATATATAGCTATGAAAAAGTTTAATTCATAAATTAGGCATGGTAAGAAATTAAACACTAACTAATAATAAAATAGAACAATTATGACAACATACTGTAATAAAAGTTAAGTGAATGTGGACTCCCTCTTTCTCTCTGACTCTCTTTCAAAATTACAGTACCATGCCCTTCTTCTTGTGATGATGCGAGGTGATAAAATGCCTCCATGATGAGATGAAGTGAGGTGAATGACAGGCATTGTGACGTCACACTAGGCTAATGTTGACCTTCTGCTGATACATCAGAAGGAGGATCATCAGCTTCAGGTGATCCTGGATCATTGAGCCGTGATGATGTTGATGCTTGGATGTCAGAAACAGATGATATGGAAGGTTGGAGATCCTGGGTAGGCTGGAACAAGACTGCGTGAGATTTCGTCCTGTTGCTCAGAACAGTTCACAATTTTTAAATTTATGAAGTATTTATTCCTGGAGTTTTCCATTTAATATTTTCTGATCGTGGTTGACTGTGGGTAACAGAAACCACAGAAAGTGAAATTGAGGATAAGAAGGGAATAATGTACAAATGACCATGGAGCACATGAAAATGCTCAACATCCTCAGAAATCAAGGAAATAGTAATAAAATCAAGGATGCAGAATTATTATTAGGGCAGTCAAAATACTCTGAATGCTATTATAATGATTGATATAGATCATTATATATTTGTTCAAACTCATAGAATATACAACACCAAATACGAATCCTATTGTAAACTGGAATTTGGGTGATTATTATGGATCAATATAGATTCTTCAATTGTAACAAATGTACCATTCTGGTGGAAGAAGTTAATAGGGAATGCTAAGCATATGTGGGGCGGAGGTGGGGGGGAGGGGGGTTCCCAGCTGGCTCAGCAGTAAAGAATATGCCTGCCAATACAGGAGATGTGGGTTTGATCTCTGGGTCAGGAGGCACCCCCCTGGAGGAGGAAATGGCGACCCACTCTAGTATTCTTGCCTAGATAATCCCATGGACAGAGAAACTTAGTGGGCTAGAGTCCATGGGGTGGCAAAGAATCAGACACAACTGAGCATGCATGCACTCCATTTTGAGAACCTAAAACTGCTCTAAAAATAAAGTCCTTAGAAATTTTAATTTAAAATTAACAACTTTAAATAATGAAAAATAGCAAAAAGTGTGAGGAAGATGTGGAAAAATTAGAATTCTTATACACTGTTGGTAGGTATGTAAAATGGTATAGCCACTGTGAAAACCAGTCTGGTAGTTTCTTAAAAGGTTAAACATATAGTTACTCTATGACACAGAATTATCTCTGCCAGAATACTGGAGTGGGTAGCCTATCCCTTCTCCAGCGGATCTTCCCAAACCAGGAATTGAACTGGGGTCTCCTGCATTGCAGCCAAATTCTTTACCAACTGAGCTATCAGGGAACCCCCATAAAGTTACTCTATGATTCAGAAATGTCTCTCTTAAGTATATACTCAAAAGAAATGAAAATATATGTCCACTTGTATATGAATGTTCTTGTACACAGGTGTTCTTAGTAAATTATTCATAATAGCCAAAAATGGGAGCTCAATGTCCATCGACTGCTGGATGAATGGGTAAGATGTAGCCTATCCACACAATGGGGTATTATGTGGCAGAATAAAGAAATGAAGTGCTAATAGATTCTACAATATAGGTGAACCTTGAAATCATGATCCTAAGTGAAAGAAGATATTCACGGAAGACTATATACTGTATGATTCCATTTATATAAAGTGTCCATCATATGAAAATCTATAGTGACAGAAAGCAGATTAGTGGTTACTTAGGGCTGGAGGAAGAGGGATGTAGGAACAGAGAGTGACAGCTAGAGTACGGAATTTCTTTTTGGGGTGATGAAATGTTCTGAAATTGATTGTGGTGATGGTTGCACAACTCTATGAATATACTACAAACTATTTGCATTACACACTTTAAATATGTGCATTGTATGGTATGTTAATTGTATTGTATCTTAGCGATGAAGCACAACCTGGAATCAAGATTGCCAGGAAAAATATCAGTAATCTCAGATACACAAATGATACCACCCTTATGGCAGAAAGCAAAGAACTACTAAAGAGCCTCTTGATGAAAGTGAAAGAGGAGAGTGAAAAAGTTGGCTTAAAGCTCAACATTCAGAAAATGAAGGTCATGGCATCTGGTCCCATTACTTCATGGCAAATAGATGGGGAAACAGTGGAAACAGTCTCAGACTTTATTTTGGGGGGCTCCAAAATCACTGCAGATGGTGACTGCAGCCATGAAATTTAAAGACGCTTGCCCCTTGGAAGAAAAGTTATGACCAACCTAGACAGCTTATTAAAAAGCAGAGACATTACTTTGCCAACAAAGGTCCATCTAATCAAGGCTATGGTTTTTCCAGTGGTCATGTATGGATGTGAGAGTTGGACTGTGAAGACAGCTGAGCACCGAAGAATTGGTGCTTTTGAACTGTGGTGTTGGAGAAGACTCTTGAGAGTCCCTTGGACTGCAAGGAGATCAAACCAGTCCATCCTAAAGGAAATCAGTCCCGAATATTCATTGCAAGGACTGATGCTGAAGCTGAAACGCCAATACTTTGGCCACCTGATGAGAGGAGCTGACTCATTGGAAAAGACCCTGACGCTGGGAAAGATTGAAGGTGGGAGGAGAAGTGGACTACAGAGGATGAGATGGTTGGATGGCATCACCAACTCAATGGACATGAGTTTGAGTGAACTCCGGAAGTTGGTGATGTACAGGGAGGCCTGGCGTGCTGCAGTCCATGGGGTTGCAAAGAGTCAGACATGACTGAGTGACTGAACTGAACTGAACTGAACGTTGTTATTCAAAAAATAAAACCTGAGTTGATGTTGATTATAGAGAGTAAGAGAGAGACTAGAGAAACAAGATTAATTGGCTATGATTTGATCATGTAGAAGCTGATTAATAGGTACCTTCGGGTTCATTATACTATTTTCCCTACTTCTATATATGTTTGAAATTTTCTATAATAAAAATAAGTTTAAAGAAATAAAACAGCAAGACATAATAGGCTGGCAATAAGTTCAACTATTACTATTATTATTACATCATAGAGCCAAGACTGAATTTGAGAATTTAAGCATATACCCTTAAATAACCCATTATTAATACATCTGACAGTTTTCCTTTAACTTGCCTACATTCCTTTTGTAGGAAATAGCACTTTTCATCAAGACTGCAGATGGGCAGGAGAACAACTGGTCACACACACAAAGATGGTGTGTAACCTCTGACTTGTCCCCTTCTTTATCTCCCTATGGCCAGTCACCCACTCTTGCCAGTTTCCTTCCAGATGACTCATCTTCAGCCATCCTTCTTACCCATGCCACCTACCTAGACCAAGTCCTTGGCAAATTCTACCAAGGCTGCAGCAATAGCTGAGCTTCTCTCACAGCCGCTCATCAATCCCTCCCCTGAGTCTAGTGCTCATCTCTGCTGCACATCATCAGTGGACTCTTTCCATGCATGTCCTTACATATTCCTATCCCCTGCTCAAAGGTAACAGGTTCTACAGGACTTAGAGCATATACTCTTAATTTTTCTATCTGGATTCCTATCATCTGATGCCATCCTGTGAATCTAAACTTATTTCTGTTTCAAAATGTGTCCCTATTGCATTGATTTAGCACTTCCATCCACTGTGTTCATTCAGGCATCCACAGGCTTCAAATGAGGCAAATCTCAAATAGTTTTTATCCAATCATGTTATTCCATTTTTCTTCCCAGTGATTGGCTTGGTAATGTGGGTGTGATGAAATTCAGTACAGTAGTAACACATGAGAGGAGGTCTTTGGGGGAAGAGTATACCTTGGGGGAAGAAAGTATTGCTCTTAAAAAAGACATGGAAGAAGAGACATGCCCTTTCTTCACTGATGTCTGGAATTGCTGCAGTCTTCTCGTGACCATGAAGAAAAAGTCAGGAGAATGGGAGATACTGTTGAGCTGGAGCCATAAAGCCACTGAACTGCTGAATTAAATAAAATATGGAACTGAGCTACTTCTGTACATCTTATTACAAGAAATAATAGATGTTCTTACAGTGCAAGGCAATTTTATTTCAAATCCTAAATCTTTGTGAACCATCTCAATACAGTCTCCCAGACTCTGGTTTAGGAGACAGTGGACTCTATTTTAAAACTTCTTCTTGTGACTTATTAGCTCTGGGAATTTGGCAAGTTACTCACTTTTTCTAGTGCAGTCCTTCTCAAATGTTAGTCTGCATCAGCATCACCAAGGGGCTTGTTAAAGCACAGATTCCTGAACACCACCCCACAGGGATTTGGTTTTAGGAGGTTTGTGATGGAGCTGAAGAATTTACATTTCTAACAAGTTCTCTGGTAATCTGTTGTAGCTCCAAGGACCACATTTTGAGTAACAGTGGCCTAGTCCTAAACTTCTTTGTCCACAAAACAGACATGAGAGTAATCCCTAGTAAGTTTTATGAGGATTAAACCTGATAATACAGACACACTGCTTGGCCTAGTGCCTGACATAGAAGTAGAGCTCAGAGACAATAGCTATTAATGTTAACTTGGGAAAATGTTAATCCTGCAGCTGAGGGCTCAGTTTGTGTGAATTCCAGATTCAGATTCATTTCTCTGGAGTTCTGGGGTCTTGCCTAGCAAGCATTCCCAGACAAAAGAGCCAAAAGAAACCTGTTGACTGCTGATATTAACTAGGTGGCGTGGGAGAATGACATGAGTGATTTGCTGGGATGATTGGAAATCATCTGAAATACAGCCTGGTTGAGAAGGAGCTGGGAGGAAAAATGGCCTTCACTTATCAGCTTCCCATTAAAATGGTTTGTAGTGTGTCCCAGCTTTATCCAAATGATTAAAGAGGTGAGACCTTGAAGAGGGGTAGGGGAGGGAACCAGACTTGCCGGCTTGCTTCAAAGAGGGAAGGCAATAAAAGATTAGTTATTAAATAAATGAAATTCAGGAAATGATCCAATGTCTTGGGAGTGTTCAATCACAGAAGACGAGAAGCTTCTAACCTTGTAGAGTCAAAGAAAATGGAGAGAAACAGGTTACCTCAGGCATGCCATTCTCTTGCAGTTTCTCAGGGTAAGGAAAAATTAAGAAGACTCAGAAATCTGGATTTTTTTAAAATTTCCATGGATTCAGATCCTAAAATTTTCAACAGATCTTACATTTCCTTTAATCCCAAGCAATAAAGGAAGGTTTCTATTGCTGTTGTTGTTGGTATATAGCAGAAACACAGCCACTCATTGAGTCCTTCCTATGTGCCAACACCATGCTAACATTTGCCTGCATTATTTCACTTAATCCCTTTAACAATTATAGGATGTAGGCTCTATTTATGTCTTTAGAGGTGAGTAAACAGGTTCAGAAAAATGAGTGGTTTCAGCCATATGTTTAGTAGAAGTGACTTTAACCTCGACCCAAATGGTATTTTAACTTTTCAAATAACATGTAACTCTATTTTGTCACTGTTCTCCCCAGAATGTTAGGTAGGTTTTAATATTCCTGCATTTTTAGATAGGGACCTGGAGATGTAGAGGATTTACATGACATGCCCAAATTTCATCATGAGCTAGAACTCAAGAGCGCTCTCTCTACAGTATTACAGTGCCAACTCCAAATTGCTTTATAGAAGTAATTTGTATGACATACCTATTTATAATTCCTTTCCCGTTAATAAATAAAACAAAAGAGCTTTCAAAATATCTTCTCACGCTAGTTTCTTAGAAACAGTGTTCACCTTCATCTTGATTTTCCATCTCTCCTATTTCCCTTTCCTTCCATTTCCAGAGTAGGAATCACCTCTCATATTCTGGCATTGCTTAGATTTCTACCTATCTATGAGCCCTAGAGAGACAGAACGACTAAGTCAAAAATCATTCTTCTGTTTGTCCCTATTTCCTTTTAATTAGTCTTCACCACCTACGACTTGCAAAAGGTCAGATATTATTATCTGCATATTAGAGATGAGGAAATTGAGTCAACAGAAAGGTTAAAAATGTTTCCTAAAACAACCACATGGTTTTCATCAGTGTTCTTTCTGATTTTAAAGTACTCTTTGTAAGGCTTTACTTTGAGTTGGCCAGAAATCTGATTTTGAGAAAAGTTCAGAATCTGCCCACAATCAGGTTAAGATTAGACTGATCTTAAGCAAATTTCTTATCTTCTCTGGTATCTGTTTCCTCTTTGTAAAATGGAATTTCTGTAAAATTTGGAGGTAGTGTATAAAGTGCTTCTACTGTGCCTATAGTAAAAGGTATTAACAAAAGCAAGTTATATGTATGTATATAAATATATACATACACTACATATATACATCAACTTATAAAAATGTTATACTGTTAGCTTTTATGTTTAGCTTTGATCCATTTTGAGTTAATTTTTGTATATGGTATAAGGGTCCAACTTCTGTTTTTTTCACATGAATATCCAGGTTTTCAAACACCATTTGTTGAAAACCTGCCCTTTCCCCCATTTGAATGCTTTGGCATGCTAGTGAAAATCATTTTACTATATATGCAAGGGTTTATTTCTGGTTCTTATTTTGTTCCATTGGTCTATATGTGTATCTTTATGCTAGTACCTCACTTTTTTGATTACCAAAGCTTTTCAATAAGTTTTGAAATGAGGAACTGTGAAACTTCTAACTATGTTCTTCTTTTTTCAAGGTTATTTTGGCTCTTCTGGGTCCCTTGAAATTTGAAATTTCATATAAACTTGAGAATGTACTTTTCTATTTCTGAAAAAAAATCATTGGAAATTTAACAGGGATTGCATTGAATCTGTAAATAGCTTTCAGTTACATTAACATCTTAACAATATTAAGTCTTCCTGCCTGTGAACACAGGATGCCTTTCCATTATTTGTATATTTAATTTCTTTCAGCATCATTTTGTAGTTCTCAGTGTCATCTGCTGTCTTGGTTAAGTTTACTCATTAATATTTTATTCTTTTTTGATGCTATTGTTTTCTTAATTTCCTTTTCAGATGGTTCATTGTTAGCATAGGCAGGTGCAACTGATATTTTGCTCATTGATTTTGAATTTTGCAAATTTGCTCATTTATTTATTAGTCCTAACAATTTTTTAAAAAAATCTTTAAATTTTATTCATATAAGATCATGCCATCTGTGAACAGAAACAATTTTATACTTTCATTTCCAATTTGGATGGCTTTTATTTTTCTTGCCTAATTACTTTGGCTAGGACTTCCATTATTATGTTTAATGCAAGTGGCAAAACCAGGCATTCTTGCCTGTCCTGCTCTTAGAGAAAAAGCTTTTAGTTTTCCACCACTGAGTATGTTAGCTGTAGTTTTTTTCACACATGGTCTTTACTATGTTAAGGTAGTTCCCTTTGTTCCTAGTCTTTTGAGTACAGATTACATTTTTAAAGACACCTGGGCTACTCAGTGGGGAATAGACTGGGTGGGGATGATATGATAGAAGCTTTCTGGAAGCTGTTGTACTAGTTTGTTTATTTGTTTCAGCTGCACCGTGTGGTTTGTGGGATCTTAGTTCCCAGACCAGAGATTGAACCTGGGCCATGGCAGCCAAAGTGCCATGTCCTAACAACTAGACCACTAGGGGATTCCCTTTTGTACTAGTTGAAGCAATAGGTAATGTTATTCTGAATTAGGAAATTGTCAGGAAGAATGAAGAGGCAAGAACCGTTATAAGAGACTTTTAGGAAACAATGTTAGTAGATCTTAGTGATTGATTTGATATGCTAGTAAGGGAAGGGTTACTAGTAAGGGAAGGATGCTTTCCAGTCTTCTTTACTTGGGAAACTGGATAAAGAGACTCCTTTTAGGGATAGTTTTGTGAGCAAATATGATGAATTAGTTGAAAACAAGGCACTCAAGGTCAGGAATTTAGATGGAAGGGTCAGACGCTTGACAAGAAAAGGCACAAACTGGAGAAGTTTTGATGTATTTCCATCCAGGGGGTGGTCAAAACCATGTGTATGAATGAATCAAGCAAAGTTTACAAGAACAAATGCTCGGAGAGTTCAGGCAGGTAAAAATCACAGTGAACAGACCTGATGCAATACTGTGAGGGGCCACAAGGCCTGGGGCAAATGATCGCGCATGTCCTGCCCAGAGCCTTTCCAATGTAATCCGCCAAGCAGAGAATGCTAGCTTGCATGCAAGTCCTCTCCTATCCCATCATTATCCCTCATAAGCCTAACAGAATAAGTTCCATCATCTTAATGGAATTTCAGGGAGCGTGGCTGACCAGTGGGGAGATAATTAGAGTCAGGAGACACCCCTTGCCTTCCCCCAAGCACTCCTGACATCATTCCACAGAGGCAGATTGTGGCTCCAGCTGCAATTGGCTCTGTTCTTAGCAGCATTACGCAGAGCAGTGGCTGCCGGGAGCTCAATTTTGAGAGCCTGGGGGTCCTTAATATGAGAGAGCCAAGAGATCTCAAGGCCAAGGCCAGCAGACCTAGCTTCTGTTTCAGGGTCTGGAAGCACAGTTCTTCAAAACGTCAACATATTAAATGACCCGCTGAAGGCTTGGCTTCTTATGCATGTGTGATATTTGGAAAGAAAAAGTTATTTTTGTTGTTGTTTTTATATAAATAATACAATCTGACTTTTCAGCACTACAGAGAGGTCTAGGCAGCCAGGATGTAAGACCCCCCCCCACCC
>NW_011494941.1:4009167-4034815 GCF_000754665.1 Bison bison bison
CCACAAGAGTGACTTTCGGGAGCCAGTTCTTACACGAGCCTGAAGCTCTAAGGGGATTTGGGCCTGAGCAGCCAGAGGTCAGCATCTCTCTTCCTGTTTTTCCCACAAATGGCAGGCCAACTGGGGCAGGAGATCCAGACAACCAGCCTACGTGGTTGAGGCTGTTTTTTGAAATGCCAGATTGAACAAGCTTAGCAAGCCTGCGATTTTTGCTTCTTTGATGGCTCTCCAGACCAGGGAGGAGATTTTAGGAGGCTCTTTCCAATGACAGAAATAATTAGGTCCATTAAGCAAGTAGCAAGCAAATATACTCATCTTTAAAATCCTGGCTCAGATGTCACCTTCTGCATCCAAACCTTTGTCTATAGCATTCCTTTGGGGCCCCGTAACATTTACTTCTGTTTTGAGCCTAACTGGACCATATTTTGGGCTTCTCAAAGGCAAAGAGAATCATATTCTAACTCATCTCTTAAAAATTGGAGTATAGTTGCTTTTCAATGTTGTGTTAATTTCTGCTGTAGAGCGAAGTGAATCAGCTACACATATACATATATCCTTTCTTCTTTGGATTTCCTTCTAGGTCACCACAGAGTTCTGTGGTCGGTTCTCAATAGTTATCTACTTTATACATAGTAGTGTATATATGCCCATCCCAATCTCTCAGTCTATCCCACCCTCCTTTCCTCTCTTGGTATCCATATGTTTGTTCTCTACATCTGTGTCTCTGTTCGTGCCTTGCGAATATGTTCATCTATACCGTTTTTCTAGATTCCACATATGTGTTAATATATGATATTTGTTTTTCTTTCTGACTGACTTCGCTCTGTATGACATTCTCTAGGTCCACTCACATCTCTGCAAATGGCACAATTTTGTTCCCTTTTATGACTGAGTAATATTCTATTATATGGCTTCCTAGGTGGTGCACTGGTAAGGAATCTGCCTGCCAATGCAGGAGACATAGGTTTGATCCCTGGGTTGGGAAGATCTCCTGGAGTAGGAAATGGCAACCCACTCCAGTATTCTTTCTGGGAAAATTTCCTGGACAGAGGACCCTGGAGGGCTATAGTCCATAGGATGGCAAAGGGTCGGACATGACGGAACACCTGAGCACGCACACACAATATCATATTGTGTAAATGTACCACATCTTCTTTTTCTAGTCCTCTGTTGCTGAGTGTTTAGGTTGTTTCCATGTCCTGGCTATGATAAATAATGCTGCAATCAACACCGGGGTGCATCTATCTTTTTGAATTGTGGTTTTCTAATTCTTCGTGTATCTGCTCCAGGACCAAGTGAAAGTTACCTCATACAGATTCAGTGTGTGAATGATAAATACATTGATCTGATCTGATCTGATTGTTTCATTAAGGCATCATCCCTTCCTTCACAGTGCCTACTTCCTACAGCTACCACGTAACCTTTTTTTTAAGCTTATTTATTAACTTAATTTTGGCTCTGGGTGCAGGCTTTTCTCTATTTGCAGAGAGCAGGGGCTACTCTCTAGTGGTGCGTGGGCTTCTCGTTGCGATCGCTTCTCTTGTGGAGCACAGGCTCTAGGTGCATGGGCTTCAACAGCTGCGGCTTGTGGGCTCAGTAGTTGCCGCTCCCGGGCGCTCGAGCACAGGCTCAATAGTTGTGGCACACAGGCTTAGCTGCTCTGCAGCATGTTGATCAGGGATTGAACCCATATCTCCTGCTTTGGCAGGCATATTCTTTACCACTGAGCCAGCAGGGAAGCCCCCCTGACACATAACTTTTCTTTCTTCTAGTGATTGTATTAGTTTCCTAAAGCTTCCATAACAAACACTGCAAAGTGAGTGGCTTAAAGAACAGAAATGTGTTGTTTCACAGTTCAGAAGGCTAGGAGGCAAGTATCAAGGTGTCACAGGGTTGGTTCCTACTAAGGGAGGTTCCTGGGAAGGAGATTCTGTTCCATGCTTCTGTCTTCACTCCTAGTGGTTTGCTGGAAATTTGAGGTGTTCTTGCTTTGTAGATACACTGTCCCGATCTCTGTCTTCATGTTCACTTGCCATTTCTCTCTGTGTGCACACCTAAACCTCCCTTTAATAAGGACCCCAGTTATTGACTACATTGAATGCAATGTATTCAGGGCCCACTGTACCCTAGTATGACCTCATCTTCATTAATTTCATCTGCACTCATCCTGTTTCCAAATAAGGCTATATTCTGAAGTTCTGAAAGTTAGAATTTCAAATTATGAATTTGTGGAAGACACAGTTCAATTCCTAACACATTTTGTACCTAGTGATTTTTCACAGCACTTGCTAATCTCATAGCTTAACCCAGGAGAGGAATTATGTCTTGCTCTTTTCACAAGGCTGTGGTGAATTAGAAGGAGCTCTGCTCCAGAAGAACAAGTCACTCCTACTTCCTGGCCTTGGTTTTCTCATATGTAAATGGAAAGTTTCATAATAACTTTATAAATAATATGTATAAATAATGCTTCAGGCAACTCCCAGCTCTGAGATTCTCGGATTTATCTGGTACTTAACTAGTCTCAGGGCCTGAGGTCTTTTCTAGACTTTCTACTCTTATCATCAACTAGCAGCAGACCTCATCATCAGTATGTGATTGTTGCTGATCAATGACATTTCTCATTTTTTATTCAATAATTTGTATATTCTTATATAGTTTGTTGATTTATATTTTTTTTTACTGGGTGTCAATGTACACTCCTGATTTAATTTTTAATAACCTTGGAGAAGATGTTATCCACACAATCTGAAAGGAGTTCACACTCAGTTATACAAATGATGATCTAGCCTTCTCTGATTTCCTGTTGCATTAATGAATAACTAGGTCTGGTATCTGCCTGGTATCTATGTGGCCCTAATATATATTGTTCCGGAGAAGGCAATGGCAACCCACTCCAGTACTCTTGCCTGGAAAATCCCATGGACAGAGGGGCCTGGTGGGCTGCAGTCCATGGGGTCGCTAGGAGTCGGACACGACTGAGCGACTTCACTTTCACTTTTCACTTTCATGCATTGGAGAAGGAAATGGCAACCCACTCCAGTGTTCTTGCCTGGAGAATCCCAGGGAACCTGGTGGGCTGCTGTCTATGGGGTCGCACAGAGTCAGACACGACTGAAGCGACTTAGCAGCAGCAGTAGCAGCAACAATACATATTGTTCACCTCTATCAGCTGGTTCTCTCCTTTATGCATATTTCTCTAGCCACATTATATGTGTATGTCTCTGTGCATCTCTGTGTACATCATCATTATTAATATTCATTCCTACCTTTATGCCTTTGTGTTTTAGATATTCTTTATTCCTTACATATGGCCTTTTCCCATCATCTCTTACTCATCAATCAAGATCTGGCTGAAATTCCATCTCTTCCATCAAGTCTTCTCTTACCATCTCAGGCCAAAGAATTCACCCCGTTCTCTGAGCTGCCATTGTATTATATGTGTACTTTTCTTTCACATTTAATCACTTTCTACTTTGTATCTGCAGAGGATTCAGTTTCACTTTTCAGCTCCAACTCTGAGTTGAAAATCAGTTAAATTTTCAAGTCTCAAGTTTATCCATCTGCCAAGTGGGAACCATTATGCCCAACATATAGAGTAGTTATGAGAATTATTTAAAGCAATAATTGTGAAAGTATTGGAACACAGTAGGTAAATGATAAATGGTCGTTCCCTCTTCATAATCACCCAAGTAAGGTTGGTGCATTTGTTCATTTCTTCACCCCCATTGCCCTCTTGAATACAACCTGTTATTTGCTGTATGCTTAATAAGATATGGATATGTGAATGGACGGATGGGTGGTAAACCGAATAACCTGTGAGAAAAGTTGAGAATACTCAATTTGGGCTACTGTTTTTATATAAGCAATGCCAAAGTTGACTCTTCATGGTCCAAAACCATGATCTAATTAGTAAACAAAGAAAGGCATTTCTGGCACTTTATATACAGTCTCTCACCCCATCCCTTAGACTCAAACTCACACATTATTTATTTGTTCACTCCTACTCAGATACTCGAAATGCTAAACCTGCCTCTTGACTGCTATATTTAGCCAAGTCTTTCTCCTTACACTCGACTAGTTCTATGTATTCTTTCTTCTTTCTATTTGCCCATCAGAATTTACCTGCTCCTGAAGACTCTTGAGAGTCCCTTGGACTGCAAGGAGATCTAACCAGTCCATTCTAAAGGAGATCAGTCCTGGGTGTTCATTGGAAGGACTGATGTTGAAGCTGAAACTCCAATACTTTGGCCACCTGATGTGAAGAGCTGACTCATTTGAAAAGACCCTGATGCTGGGAAAGGTTGGGGGCAGGAGGAGAAGGGGACGACAGAGGATGAGATGGCTGGATGGCATCACCAACTCAATGGACATGAGTTTGGGTAAACTCTGGGAGTTGGTGATGGACAGGGAGGCCTGGTGTGCTGCGGTTCATGGGGTCACAAAGAGTCAGACACGACTGAGCGACTGAACTGTGCTAATCACTTAGGGCTCCAATTATTACAGAAAAAAGTCTTCAACTGGTAGAAATAAGGGTTTAATGATATATTGACCAGCCTCCAAAACTGCCAAAAAGGATCCTCAATTTATGATTTTCATGCCTTAGTAGTGTGCCCCCCCATGCTGAATAAGGATGACTTGGGTGATCAGTAAAATAATGAGAAAGTGACTGTGTATGATGTCCAGGGCGAGACCATAAGGCACACTGCTGCCTCTGCCTTGGGCTCTGGCACTGCTCACATGAAGCCAGCCACCATATTGTGAGGACACTCAGCAGCCCTGTGGATAGACTCACGCGGATAGAAACTGAAGCTTTCTGCCAACAGTCAGTACCATCTTCCTAGTTATATATGAGAGAACCACCTTGAAAGTGGATCATCTAGCCCCAGTCAACTTTTTAGATGACTTTATCTAGCCCAGACCAACATCTGATTCAATCTCATTCGAGTCTAAGTCTGAATGTTTGAATCAGCAGCCAAATTATTCCCCAATTCCTCACCCACCTAAAGCATGAGGCATAATAAATATGTATTTTTTTCATTTAGTTAGGCCACTTATTTAGAGGAGGTTGTGTGTGTGCGTGTGTGTGTAGCAATAGATAACTGGTACATTGGGTTACCCAAAGCTATTGATTTCTTATACCCAAAGAGTAAGATTACAGTTCATAGGTTCTAGGAAGTACAATGAGAAAGAGATTGTGAACAGACAGAGCTATCAAACCTTCTTGAGTTCCTACCAATTAAAAGCAGGGAACATTCAGCTACTTCGTAAAACTGCATGATAATATCTACAGAAGGCGAACGTGTACAAATCCCAACATTCAGAAATTCCACTCACAGATATGTACTCAACAGAAATGCATGAACTAAAGACACATCCAAGGATTTTTATGGCAGCATTTTTGATAACAGCCCAAACTCAGGAACCATCCAGATGCCCAACAACAGTAGAATGGATCAGTGAATTGCTGTATACACACTGGACACTGTGCAGAATGAGAGTGATCAAGCAAGACACAACTACACACACTATGAATGCATGTCTCCAGTACCATGTAGAGTTAAAAAAATCCAGACATAAGAACATCTACTTGTGATTTCATTTGTATAAAGTATAAAAAGGCAAAATTCATCTATAGTGTAAAGTTGTTATGTTGTTTGGTGGTGTTTAGTCACTAACTCTTGTCTGACTCTTTTTGCGACCCCAAGGACTATAGCCTGCCAGGCTCCTCTGTCCATGGAATTTCCCAGGCAAGAATATTGGAGTGTGCTGTCATTTCCTTCTCAAGAGATCTTCCTGACCCAGGAATCAAACTCGTGTCTCTTGCATCTCCTGCATTGGCAGTCCGTTTCTTTACCACTGAGCCACCAGGGAAACCCATAATGTAAACTGGTAGTTACCTTCAGAGATGGTAGTAAGGGGGCTGCTGGAGATGTTCTGGTTCTTAATTTGAACGCTAGTAACATGGGGCACATTCTCCATTTGGAAAACTCAGTGAGCTATACACTTATGACTTACGCATTTTTTCTGTATGTTGCTGCTGCTGCTGCTAAGTTGCTTCAGTCATGTCCGACTCTGTTAGACCCCATAGACGGCAGCCCACTAGGCGCCTCTGTCCCTGGGATTCTCCAGGCAAGAATACTGGAGTGGGTTGCCATTTCCTTCTCCAATGCATGCAAGTGAAAAGTGAAAGTGAAGTCGCCTAGTCGTGTCTGACTCTTAGCGACCCCATGGGCTGCAGCCCACCAGGCTCCTCCGTCCATGGGATTTTCCAGGCAAGATACTAGAGTGGGTTGCCATTGCCTTATCCTTTTCTGTATGTACATTTACTTAAAAACAATGTACCTTTAAAAAGGACTTAACCAATTTTTAAAAACAAGTAAGTGTATTTGAGAGCAGAAAGGGATCTTGCTTTATATTAAGGAGGGAGATGGGAAATTCCTGATCTGATATTAATTTGCTCTGGGCCTCAATAGCCTAATAATAATAAAATAACTACTTAAAGTATTATGTCAAACAAATAAGTATGACATTGTAATTAACTGTAAAATATTTCAGGAGAGAGAACAGTATACTCATTTTACAAATGTGGAAACATAAGTTAAGACAGATTGAGTAACTTGCCCAGAGTTACACTATGTATTAATGACATGGGTTGCACTTGAATCTAGATCTCTGGCTCCTTTAGTTCAGTTTCAGTTCAGTCGCTCAGTCATGACAGACTCTTTGTGATCCCATGAACCGCAGCACACCAGGCCTCCCTGTCCATCACCAACTCCCAGAGTTTACCCAAACTCATGTCCATTGAGTCGGTGATGCCATCCAGCCATCTCATCCTCTGTCGTCCCCCTCTCCTCCTGCCCTCAATCTTTCCCAGCATCAGGGGCTTTCCCAATGAGTCAGCTCTTCACATCAGGTGGCCAAAGTATTGGAGTTTCAGCTTCAACATCAGTCCTTCCAATGAACACCCAGGACTCATCTCCTTTAGAATGGACTGGTTGGATCTCCTTGCAGTCCAAGGGACTCTCAAGAGTCTTCTCCAACACCACAGTTCCAAAGCATCAATTCTTCTGGTTCCTAAAACTGCTTTTTTCAGCAAAGCCACAGGACCACTAAAAAGAGGAAGGTAACTAGGTGTGATCTCTCCTCCTCTAGTGTAACATTAGGATCTATGCAAGTGTAAATCTATGTTGCATATGTATGTATTCAATAGGTCTGTACACATACACCTATGTGTGGGGGTTACGTGGGTGTCCACGTACTGAGTTATGAGGCCAAGGCTCTGTCTGCCCAGTGCCAATATCTACAGAGAAACTGAAAAATGTGAAGATTCACAGGGATGATTCCAAATATTTGATCTTTAGCATTGGGTCATGCTAAAGATGACCCATGCTAAAGTAAAGCAACTGACTAGACCTTCGCTCTGCTTTTCACCCAGGTTATTTACTCAGTACAGATGTTAGCTCAGACTCAGTGACCTGATGGGTGAATTGATCTGTACAACTGTCCTTAGGTATCTGCAAGGGATTGGTTTCAGGACCGCCAACACCGACATCAAAATCCATGGATGTTTCAGTTCCTCATATAAAATGGTGTGCTGCTGCTGCTGCTAAGTCGCTTCAGTCATGTCCGACTCTGTGCGACCCCATAGACGGCAGCCCACCAGGCTCCCCCATCCCTGGGATTCTCCAGGCAAGAACATTGGAGTGGGTTGCCATTTCCTTCTCCAATGCATGAAAGTGAAAAGTGAAAGTGAAGTCGCTCAGTCGTGTCCAACCCTCAGTGACCCCATGGACTGCAGCCTTCCAGGCTCCTCCATCCATGGGATTTTCCAGGCAAGAGTACTGGAGTGGGGTGCCATTGCCTTCTCCATAAAATGGTGTAGTACTTGCATATCATCATGCACATCCTTTTGTATACTTTAAATTATCTCTAGACTATCTATAACACTGGATGCAATATAATTGGCATGTAAATAGTTGACTGCATGGCAAATTCAAGTTTTGCTATTTGGAGCTTCCTAGAATTTTTTTCCAAATATTTTCTATCCTTGCTTGGTTGAATCCATGGATGTGGAATCTGCAGGTATTGAGGGCTGAGTATATTCATTTCCCTGATGTTTTTCTTGCTTCTGTTATTCCTGATCTTGAACAATAAAACTCTCAAATTGAAGCCGGGCACATGGTCACCAAGCTAGAGACTCCATCTGTCATCCTTCCTTGAAGTGGGACATGAATGAGGGTAAATGATGCATGGAGCCTCTTGTCACCTTCTTAAAGATAAAATCCCTCATGCAGGACTTGCTTTTTTTCCTCCCTGCATGCTGGAAAGCTGACAAAATAGCAACCCAGTTTCAACCAGAGAAAAGGATGACACTCTGAAGATGATACAAAGGATTTCCCTGGTGGTTCAATGGGTAAGACTCTGTGCTTCCACTGCAGAAGTTCTGTCCCTGGTTGGGGAACTAAGATCCTGCAAGCCACTCTGTGTGGCCAAAAAACTTAAAAAAAATAAAGATAACACTTCCTATTATTAAAAAGTTTTTAAAAATCAATAAAGATGGTACAGAAATCAGCTGGAAGAAACGTGGGTGGCTTGTGGAGTACAGCCACGCCACTAACCCCGCTGCTTTCCTTTGGTCTGTTAAAAGAGAAAGAAATCTGTTTTCTATCAGCCCAGTGTGGGGCTCCATGAAGCCTCCCTGACACCTGTGGCTCTACAGGAGGGGTTAATGCCCAGAGACCATGAAAGAGCGCCTTGGCCAATGGCCAGCAGCTCAGCCCTCAGGGAGCAGACACTTGCGTCCCCAAGTGAGAGACCACACTGTGGGAGGCAGTCCCAGAGGAACAGATAATTTCTTTTTTGTGGCTGACAACAGTGTTCCATATGCACCTTTTTATTTGATCCCCATGACAAATATATGGGGCAGGAATTAACTGTACTCCCATTTTGTAGGAAAACCAAGTTTCAAAGAAGCGCCTTGGTCGTATTAGTAAGTGACAAGGAGCCAAAAGCTTTTCATCATTCCTCATCTCCCTGGAAAAAGATTTACATGGAAACTTGAGGCTAAGGAAGGAGTTCCTGACAGATGCCTTTTCACCACTGCCATAGAGCCACACAATTCAGATGGACAGTTCTGGCCTCTTCTGTAAGAAGGTAAAAAAATGCAGGAATTTCAGGAATCTGACTTTAAAACAGCCATGGCCTCTGTGCTTTGCCAACCTTAGGTACCAGCTGGAATAACTGAATAACTTTATGACCATAACCTAGACTACAGCACACTCACTTTCATTGGAGTCACAAAATAAGCCTGTAATTAGTTTTCTTTTTATTTATTTTTTATTGAAGGATAATTGCTTTACATAATTTTGTTGGATTCTATCAAACCTCAACATGAATCAGCCATAGGTATTCATTTATCCCCTCCCATTTGAACCTCCCTCCCATCTCCCGCCCCATCCCACCCCTCTAGATTGATACAGAGCCCCTCTTTGTGTTTCCTGAACCATACAGCAAATTCCTATTGGGTATCTATTTTACATATGGTAATGTAAGTTTCTATGCTACTCTTTCCATACATCTCACCCTCTCCTCCCCTATCCCCGTAAGTCTGTTCTCTATGTCTGTTTCTCCATTGTCACCCTGTAAATAAATTCTTCAATACCATTTTTCTAGACTCTGTATATATGACTTAGAATACAATGTTTATCTTTCTCTTTCTGACTCACTTCACTCTGTATAATAGGTTTTAGGTTCATGCACTACATCAGAACTGACTCAAATGCATTCCTTTTTATGGCTGAGTAATATTCCATTGTGTACCACAACTTCTTTATCCATTCATCTGTTGATGGATATCTAGGTTGCTTCCATGTTCTAGCTGTTGTAAAGAGTGCTGCAATGAACAATGGGATACATGTGTCTTCTTCAATTTTGGTTTCCTTAGGGTGTATGCCTAGGAGTCAGATTGCTGGGTCATAAGGCGGTTTTATTTCTTTTTTTAAGGAATCTCCATACCATCTTCCATAGTGGCTATAATCAATTTACACTCCCACCAACAGTACAAGAGTGTTTCCTTTTCTCCACACCCTCTCCAGCATTTATTGTTTGTAGAATTTTTGTTGATAGCCATTCTGACCAGTGTGAGGTGATATCTCACTGTGGTTTTGATTTGCACTTCTCTAATAATGAGCGATGTTGAGCATCTTTTCATGTGTTTGTTAGCCATCTGTATGTCTTCTTTAGATAAATGTCTGTTTAGGCCTTTTCCCCACTTTTTGATTGGGTTGTTTGTTTTTCTGGCACTGAGTTGTATGACCTGCTTGTATATTTTAGAAATTAATCCTTTGTCAGTTGTTTCATTTGCTATTATTTTCTCCCATTCTGAGGGTTGTCTTTTCACCTTGCTTATAGTTTCCTTTGCTGTACAAAAGCTTTTAAGTTTAATCAGGTCCCACTTGTTTGCTTGTTTTTATTTGCATTACTCTAGGAGGTGGGTCATAGAGGATCTTGTTTGATTCATGTCACCAAGTGTTCTGCCTATGTTTTCCTCTAAGAGTTTTATAGTTTCTGGTCTTACATGTAGGTCTTCAATCCATTTTGAGTTTATCTTTGTGTATGGTGTTAGGAAGTGTTCTAATTTCATTCTTTCACATGTAGCTGTCCAGTTTTCCTAGTACCATTTACTGAAGAGGCTGTCTTTGCCCCATTGTATATTCTTGCCTCCTTTGTCAAAAATAAGGTACCCATAGGTGCATTGGTTTATTTCTGGGCTTTCTATCTTGTTCCATTGGTCTATATGTCTTTTTTTGTGCTAGTACCATACTGTCTTGATGACTATAGCTTTGTAGTATAATCTGAAGTCAGGAAGGTTGATTCTGCCAGCTCCATTCTTCTTCCTCAAGACTGCTTTGGCTATTCGGGGACTTTTGTGTTTCCATATGAATTGTGAAATTTTTGTTCTAGTTTTGTAAAAAAAATACCATTGGCAATTTGATGGGGATTGCACTGAATCTGTAGACTGCATTTCGTAGTATAGTCATTTTCACAATATTGATTCTTCCTAACCAGAAATATCCCTTAGAAAAATGGAGTAGCCATCATAGTCAACAAAAGAGTCTGAAATGCAGTACTTGGATGCAATCTCAAAAACGACAGAATGATCTCTGTTCGTTTCCAAGGCAAACCATTCAATATCATGGTAATCCAAGTCTATGCCCTGACCAGTAACACTGAAGAAGCTGAAGTTGAACAGTTCTATGAAGACCTACAAGACCTTCTAGAACTAACACCCAAAAAAGATGTCCTTTTCATTATAGGTGACTGGAATGCAAAAGTAGGAAGTCAAGAAACACCTGAAGTAACTGTCAAATTTGGCCTTGGAGTACAGAACGAAGCAAGGCAAAGGCTAATAGAGTTCTGCCAAGAGAATGTACTGGTCATAGCAAACATCCTCTTCCAACTACACAAGAGAAGACTCTGCACATGGACATCACCAGGTGGTCAACACCAAAAGCAGATTGATTATATTCTTTGCAGCCAAAGATGGAGAAGCTCTATACAGTCAGCAAAAACAAGACCGGGAGCTGATTGTGGCTCAGATCATGAACTCCTTATTGCCAAATTCAGACTGAAATTGAAGAAAGTGGAGAAAACCACTAGACCATTCAGGTATGACCTAAATCAAATCCCTTATGATTATACAGTGGAAGTGAGAAATAGACTTAAGGGACTAGATCTGATAGATAGAGTGCCTGATGAACTGTGGATGGAGGTTCGTGGCATTGAATAGGAGACAGGGATCAAGACCATCCCCATGGAAAAGAAATGCAAAAAAGCAAAATGGCTGTCTGGGGAGGCCTTACAAATAGCTGTGAAAAGAAGAGAAGCAAAAACCAAAGGAGAAAAGGAAAGATATAAACATCTGAATGCAGAGTTCCAAAGAACAGCAAGGAGAGATAAGAAAGCTTTCCTCAGTGGTCAATGCAAAGAAAAAGAGGAAAACAACAGAATGGGAAAGACTAGAGATTGCTTCAAGAAAATTAGAGATACCAAGGAAACATTTCATGCAAAGATGGGCACAATAAAGGACAGAAATGGTAGGGACCTAGCAGAAGCAGAAGATATTAAGAAGTGGCAAGAATACACAGGCGAACTGTACAAAAAAGGTCTTCATGACCCAGATAATCATGATGGTGTGATCACTCACCTAGAGCCAGACATCCTGGAATGTGAAGTCAAGTGGGCCTTAGAAAACATCACTATGAACAAAGCTAGTGGAGGTGATGGAATTCCAGTTGAGCTATTTCAAATCCTGAAAGATGATGCTGTGAAAGTGCTGCACTCAATGTGCCAGCAAATTTGGAAAACTCATCAGTGGCCACAGGACTGGAAAAGGTCAGTTTTTCATTCCAATCCCAAAGAAAGGCAATACCAAAGAATGCTCAAACTACTGCACAATTGCACTCATCTCACATGCTAGTAAAGTAATGCTCAAAATTCTCCAAGCCAGGCTTCAGCAATACATGAACCATGAACTTCCAGATGTTCAAGCTGGTTTTAGAAAAGGCAGAGGAACCAGAGATCAAATTGCCAACATCTGCTGGATCATCAAAAAAGCAAGATAGCTCCAGAAAAACATCTATTTCTGCTTTATCGACTATGCCAAAGCCTTTGACTGTGTGGATCACAATAACTGTGGAAAATTCTGAAAGAGATGGGAATACCAGAGCACCTGACCTGCCTCTTGAAAAACCTATATGCAGGTCAGGAAGCAACAGTTAGAACTGGACATGGAACAACAGACTGGTTCCAAATAGGAAAAGGAGTTCGTCAAGGCTGTATATTGTCACCCTGCTTATTTAACTTCTATGCAGAGTACATCGTGAGAAACATTGGGCTGGAAGAAGCACAAGCTGGAATCAAGATTGCTGGGAGAAATATCAATAACCTCAGATATGCAGATGACACCACCCTTATGGCAGAAAGTGAAGAGGAACTCAAAAGCCTCTTGATGAAAGTGAAAGTGGAGAGTGAAAAAGTTGGCTTAAAGCTCAACATTCAGAAAACTAAGATCATGGCATCGGTCCCATCATTTTATGGGGAATAGATAGGGAAACAGTGGAAACAGTGTCTGACTTTATTTTTCTGGGCTCCAAAATCACTGCAGTTGGTGACTGCAGCCATGAAATTAGAAGACGCTTACTCTTTGGAAGGAAAGTTATGACCAACCTAGACAGCATATTCAAAAGCAGAGACATTACTTTGTCAACAAAGGTTCATCTAATCAAGGCTATGGTTTTTCCAGTGGTCACGTATGGATGTGAGAGTTGGACTATAAAGAAAGCTGAGCACCGAAGAATTGATGCTTTTGAACTGTGGTGTTGGAGAAGACTCTTGAGAGTCCCTTGGACTGCAAGGAGATCCAACTAGTCCATCCTAAAGGAGATCAGTCCTGGGTGTTCTTTGGAAGGACTGATGTTGAAGCTGAAACTCCAATACTTTGGCCACCTCATGAGAAGAGCTGACTCATTGGGAAAGCCCCTGATGCTGGGAAAGATTGAAGGCAGGAGGAGAAGGGGACAACAGAGGATGAGATAGTTGGGTGGCATCATCGACTCAATGGACATGGGTTTGGGTGGACTCCGGGAGTTGGTGATAGACAGGGAGGCCTGGCGTGCTGCAGTTTATGGGGTCGCAAAGAGTCAGACACGACTGAGCGACTGAACTGAACTGAGAGGTTTTGAGTTGTCGCGTTTTCATTGTCATTTGTGTCTAGAAGTTTTTTGATTTCCCTTCTGATTTCTTCAGTAACCGATTGGTTATTTAGAAATGTGTTGTTTAATTTCTATGTGTTTGTGTTTCTTACAGTTTTTTTCTTGTAACTGATCTCTAGTCTCATACCATTGTGGTCAGAGAAGATGCTTGATATGATTTCAGTTTTCTTAAATTTCCTGAGGTTTGAATTGTGACCCAAGATGTGATCTATTCTGGAGAATGTTCCATGTGCTCTTGAGAAGAAGGTGTAATCGTCTGCATTTGGATGGAATGTCTTGAAGATATCAATGAGATCCATCTCATCTAATATATCATTTAAGACTAAAACAAGCCTGTATTTTTATTTTTCCCATTTTTCACAGATGGAAAAATTGAGGCTCAGAGAGGTTAAGCAACTGACCCATGGCACCTCAGTGAATAAGTGAGATCCTTCACTTTGAACACTCAACTCTGTTTTGGGCTCTTCTGAAGTGTAAAATAAAATGTGAATTACTATTTGGAAGGGCAGGTAATGACTTAAAGTGAAGTCTCCTGACTGTACATTGTCTATTCCCCTGGCCTCTGTCCTGAAGCTTTTTCTCTCAGATCTCCCTGTCCCTGAGGTTGTCTTTGTAACACACTCAGTAATTATGATGGCATCACTGGCATGGTGCTTACTCTGTGTCAGAAATTGTTGTACGCGCTTCCGCTTATTAACTGTGTCCATGCCCTCCAACCAAAGATCACCAGGAACAATCTGTAGTTGAACGCTGGATTGATGGACTCATTGTAATGAGGGAGAGCACACATCACAGGGAACTCTGGGGTGTTTCAGCAGAGGGTGTCTGAAAGGGCTTATAGGATGTGTACTTATAGGAGCTGAAGTCAGGTGATGTTGGAGAGAATTCTAGGAAGTGGGAATTTGCTCCATATTGGGTGCTACCAAGGAGCAAGGATAAGCAAACTACTATATAGAGAATGGATAAGCAACAATGGATAAGCAACTGTATAACATAAGGAACTATATACAATATCCTGTGACAAACCATAATAGAAAAGGATATGGAAAAGAATGTGTGTATGTATACACACACACACACACATACACACACTCTTATCCATATGGTAAACTGAGGCACTTTGCTGCACAGAATAAACTATCACAACCTTATAAATCAATTATACTTCAATAAAACTGAAAAAAGAAGCAAGTATAATTCTAATTTGATACCTTAGTGGATGTTATCAAGAAAGAGGGAAGAATAGACAGAGGCTAAAACAGTAATTTATAAAGAGGCAGCAGTCATTTATTCATATTAGCCAGGAAAGCGGGATGTCTGGTATTTTTGCGGTTTGCATGGCAACCCTGTCTCCGTAAATACTTGGAAAAAATATAAAATAGCTCTTTTTTGGTTTCATTTGTGAGATTATTTATGTTCAGCAGGAGAATTCTGCAGGGCTTCCCCGGTGATCCAGTGGCTGAGGATTCTCCTGCCAATGCAGGAATCATGGGTTCGATCTCCAGTCAGGGAAGAATCCACATGCTACAGGGCAAGCAATTACTGAGCCCATGTGCAGCTCCTGAAGCTCACCCATCCTAGAGCCTGTGCTCCACAGGAGAAGCCACTGCAATGAGACATCTGCACGTTGCAACTAGACAGTAGCCCCCACTTGCTGCAACCAAAGAAAGCTTGCAGGGAGCAACTAAGACCCAGCACAGCCAAAGAATACAGCAAGGACAGGACCAGCACCGAACAACCTAGCTTTTAGTGCTGGGCCAGTTTATAGATATCTGGCTACTTTTCTCTTTCTAATCTATTTCATCTTTATAAGAATCCTATTTATGACTTAGATCCTGAACGCAAGATAGAAAAGATCTGAGTAACTCACCAAGGTCCCACAGGTAACAAATGGAAGCACAAGGGTGAGAATCTAGGCAGTGTGGCCTCAGAAATCTTCCCTCCTGATCAGCGGGTATAATATCCCACCTCTCCAGTCATCTCCCTGGGGCTTAACCCTATCAGTGTTTGGGCAAACCCTCATGGAACACGCCTGCTGACTCGCCGACCCTATGCACTGGATTCTCTCCAATCCCATGGCTGGATTCCACAGCTCCTCACTCTGTGGAAACAGCTGCAACTCCTGACCTGAAAGCCTGCCTGGACCTTTCACTCATTCCCCATCCCAGACTCTGGAAACCTGCTCCGCCTGCTTCACAGGACAACGCTGTCATCACCTCCTATGGCTCCCTGATGTCCTCCCCACCCTGCTGATTGAGGCTTGTTTCTGGAGGGGCCAGACCTAGGGCCTGCCCAGCCCCAAGTGCCTGTTGTGACATCCCGAAAGAATCTGAAGAAGGCCCCCCAGGGTGTTGGAGGCTGCCTGCAAGCTTGGAGGTGGGGTTGTACAGGAAGCACTAGCTGAACCTCTGTTGAACACAGCTCTGTCCGCTGGGCAAGTTACTTCGCCTCTGTGATGTCCATCTGCTGTCAAACTAAAGGCACTAGTGATCCCCTCAGAGTGCTGCAGGGAGGGTCAGATGCAATTACGTAGTATTCTTTTGGCGGAAACTGAGGGAGGGATTCGTTTTCTGTCTGGGTTGACATGGGACAGACTAGAGAGTGCAAGCAAGGGAATGTGACACAAGTTAGACACCATCCTGTGAAGGGGAAGCCTTCTAGAAATATTCATCTCCCCTTCCTCTTATAAGACAGAAGGAGCTGGGGACTATACCCTATAGGGGATGAGCACAGACACTGCCACCGGACTGCACGGTTCAAAGCCCTGTGCCATCAGTGCTTGTGTGCGGCCTCAGGCAAGTTCCTTAACCTCTCTGGGCTTTTCTCTCTCCCCCTGTGACACAGGGAGTAACACTGCTTGGTGCAGTGGTTGTGAAGGGGCAGCAGCTCGGCATCTGTGGCATGACTAGACCAGGACAGGCTTCAGCAGAGGGAACTTCCCACCATTCCTCCCACCCAGTGAGGGTGTCCGTGTTTGAAAAGAGGCTGAAGGGGAAAGGACAGCGCCAAACTCCAAGGTCAGAAGAGCTGACACAGCCCTTTTGGGCTTTTGGGGAGGATTGCAGAGGCAGGTCAGGTAGGCTATCCCAACCCCCATCAGGGGCTGTGAACACACCAGTGCAAGTGCGGGTTGACTTCACCCACCAAGGTGAGGGTCAGGGGAGAGTTTCAGTCTTTGATGGACCTAGGAGTGTAAGATACTGAATGGAAGGGGTAAGTACTGGATTCAGCCTCAGAATATCCAAGTCTTAGATCTGGTGGCACCATTTTCTGGGCTTGAGTGAGTCATTTAACCTCTATCTTTTTCTCCTCTTCCTCCTTAAGAACAGACAGGAAGTTCCTACAAACCCAGGTAAAGTACTTGACTCCTGTTTTTTTGGACTTCACTACTACTCTCTCTGAAGTCCAAAAAACAAAAAACCTACTACTGTCTCTGGGCTTCCCTGGTGGCTCAGACGGTAAAGCGTCTGCCTGCAATGCAGGAGACCTGGGTTTGATCCCTGGGTTAGGAAGATCCCCTGGAGAAGGAAAAGGCACCCCACTTCAGTATTCTTGCCTGGAAAATCCCATGGATGGAGCCTGGTAGGCTACAGTCCATGGGGTCACAAAGAGTTGGACACGACTGAGCGACTTCACTTCAGTTCACTACTCTCTCTAGTAGGTAATATCATTATGCCCATTTTACAGCAGAGGAAACACAGGCTCAGAGTGGTCAAAGAGCCCATCTAAAGACACACAGCCAACAATGGCTGGGGTATGACCCAGGCAGCCAGACTCTAGAGTCTGCACTCACAGCCTCTCCCACAAGCACGAGCAGCATCTCAAGGTTTCCACTCTGTTACCTGAAACCCTGGGAGAAGAACTGCCCCTGCTTTCTTCCAGGAAGCTCTGAGGATCAGATAAGCCAATGGACATGGTTGAGATGTGCTCTGTTGACTGGGGGAAGCAGGGTAGAAATGCAAGGGGTGTCCTGCTTGCTGTGGTTTTGGAGGACAGCATCAGCACAAAGGGGCTTCCCGGGGGCATTAGTGGTAAGGAAGCCATCTGTCAATGCAGGAGATGTAAGAGACACAGGTTTGATCTCTGGATTAGGAAGATCCCCTGGAGGAGGGCATGGCAACCCACTCCAGTATTCGTACCTGGAGAGTCCCATGGACAGAGGAACCTGGTGGGCTACAGTCCATAGGGTGACAGAGAGTTGGGCACAACTGAGGTAACTGTGCACACAAGCAAGCACCTTAGCACAGAAGTTCACAGCACAGATGAGAAAAGATTTCAGCGGCAGGTTAGGGTAGACTTGCTGAGGCAGGAGATAGATGGGCCCCAGGCTGATGAGGTGGATTTGGTTTCCTGTGGACAGACACTCCAAGATGAAGACAATAGCAGGAGGGAGAAGCTGGGCCATGCCCAGAGAGAGACTTCATATTCCTCATTCCGGAGGTCTAGGACACCTTCCCAACTACGCATGCAGTAGGTATGCTCTTCAGAGGTCAAAGTTGGGGTACCATCCCTTAATAGATGATGTCAACATACCCATAGGCCTCTTCACTAGAATCCATTTTGGCGAAGAAATGTGGTGTGTACACACACATTGAGATAAACCAAATATGGACTCAGAGTCAGGCAAAGCAAAGTGACTGGCCAAAAGAAACCGGGAAAAAATGCCCTATAATAAGTGATTCAAATTACCATGAGGGCATGGCACTCTCTCTCATTCTGTCTGTGTGTGCCTATTCATATGTACTTTTCCTCCTAATAAACCCATTATTTGTTTCACTACATTCTGCCTCTTTATAAAAACTCATTTCTACAAAGGTCATGAGCCAGGGTCTGGCCACTGGTACCTGGTGGTCTAGTGGCTAGGATTCTGCACTCTCACTGCCATGGCCTGACTTCGATCTCTGGCCAGGAACTGAAACCCTACTTCAAGCCACCACAGTCCAGGGCCACCTGAGATCACTTCCACAGTGCATGCTTCTGAGCGAGCTGGGCTGCCTCTGAGGCAGACAGCCCTCCCAGCAAAAGAAGCACCTGCTGAGCAAGCCAGGGGGTTCCTCCAGCAGCTAAGATACATACTGGGAAGCTTCTAGCACAGGGCTCTACACCATTTGGTGAGGCTTCCTGCCTCTTCCTCACTTCTTTTCACATTAGATGCTCTCCGGCCACCATTTCCCCTCAGATTTGGTGAATTTTCCCATTTCCGTGAGGTTGCCAGGGCCCAGCTAGATCTGGATGTCATTTGCCAACTTCCTCACAGCCTCTGGGGCAGGGGTGGGTCTGAGGGAAAACATTTTTCCTGAACTCTGGCTCCAACTCCTGCAACATCTGTGGAAAACAAGGGAGTTGACCACACGGCCCTCTCCCAATCACACTCTCATTTCATGCTTGGCTCCCCAGAGCGACCTTTCTCAAGAAAAATACCATTTAAAGCTCTTTCTCCACCTCCTTTCCTCTTTCTGAGAGAGGGAGTTCTGAGGCCAACTACGGAGAAAGAGTCTTTGGTTTCCCCCGCTGCAGATTGTTGTTCTAATACCCTGGGCCAAAGCAGGCAGAAGGGAGTGCTGAGCATACCCGGCGTGACCTCTTACGCTGCCTGGGTGGGGACAGAGCAGGGACTGAGGAGAAGGGCTAACAAGGAAGCCGTGGTTTCTTGACAGCTTACTCTGTCACCAGAGGACACGGGAGCCCAGATTTCTCAGGAACACTGGGAGAGGAGGATGAGATGAAGACGATGTTGATGGGGGGTATTGTGGAGAGAGAGAGAGACAGAGACAGAAAGGCAGAAAGACAGAGAGGCAGTATGATGCCATCGGAAATTTTCCATCCCTTTGAGAGCTAGAGCCCTAGGACTCAAGGTGTGGTGGGAAGATCACAACAGCACTACCATCACCCGTGAGCTTGAGCCTGCTTGAAATGATTCCCTGCAGACTGACTGAATCAAAATCTACATCTCCCCAAGACCCTCAGGTGGTGTGGAAACACACTGAAATTTAAGAAGCACTGTTTGACATAAGATTGCATTGAAACTCCTAGCTGTGTTACCTGGAAGTCCAAATCCCTAGTGTACATTCTATGGAAGTCCAAATGTGTGTTAGTCGCTCTTTGTGACCCCATGGGATGTAGATAGCCAGGCTCCTCCATCCATGGGATTTTCCAGGTAAGAATACTGGAGTGAGCTGTCATTTCCTTCTCCAGGGATCGAACCCGGGTCTCCTGCATTGCAGGCAGACTCTTTACCATCTGAGCCACCAGGGAAGCCCAAAGTCCTCCCTGAATTGTCCGTGAATTTCCAGGGAGCTAACCCTCTCAGAGTCACCTCTGCTAACTCTGGAAGAACTGTTCTCCTGCATGGGACAATTGAAAGCCTGTTCTGTTCTCCTTTGCTCACACACTCTGCCCGTTCCATATCAAACCAGACTGAAAACTTAATCCCTTTCTCAGTTTCCACCAAAAGCAACTTACACAGAACATGTGTGTGTATGTGTGTAGGAGATTTTCCAAAAATGTGTTAAGTAGTGAGGATGGAGTAAAACAATTACTGTAACCACTTTATCTGTAACCACATCTCTGGTCTCTGAACACACACACTGGGCCCTCATTCCAGGTGTTCCCTATGTCACCTCATCTCCCTGGATCATCTCTTCCTACCTTTCCTGCCCGGCCCCAATCCCCTCTTCTCTCCCAATCCCCTCTTCTCTCCCAATCCCTCTCAGGAGGTAATTCTCCTCATTTTCTCGTATGGAGCAGTAATGATATCCCTTCTTTTGTCTTCCCACTATGTTCCTAGGATTCCCTTTCTGTTCGACATGTCTCAAAGCACCCATCTTCAGAGCAGCTCTATGCACAATGCCAGGAGGAGAAGGCAACCCAAGTGGCCAAAGACAAAATGAGTAGATTAACAACATCTGCTATATGCACACAATGGAACATATTCAATCTTAAAAGGGAAGGAAATTCCTATACACACTACAACATGGATGAGCCTTAAGGACATTATACTAATAAAGTAAACCTGTCTCAAAGAGATAACTATTGTATTAGTCCACTTATTGGTTGGCCAAGATGTTTGCTTGGGTTTTTCCATACAATCATGTGGAAAAACCTGAATGAGCTTTTAGGCCAAGCCAATACATGAACTATCTAGAGTCAAAATCATAGAAACAGGAAGTAGAATAGTGGCTGCCAGAGGCTGGAGGGAGGGGAGAAATGGGGAGGGACTGATTAACGAGTACCAAGTCTGATTAAGATGAAAACATTCTGGATATGAGTTACACAACGATGTGAATATACTTAGCCCCACTGACTTGCACACTTAGAAGGAGTTAAGATGGTCAGTTGTATGTTATTCCACCCCCCCAATTAAAAGTTAAAATTAAAAAACCCTCTGGGCAAGGAATGTATCCTTCAGAATCTTGGTTTCCTCACTGGTAATTAAGGATAAATATATATGCTGCTGCTGCTGCTAAGTTGCTTCAGTCGTGTCCGACTCTGTGCAACCCCAGAGATGGCAGCCCACCAGGTTCCCCCGTCCCTGGGATTTTCCAGGCAAGAACACTCGAGTGGGTTGCCATTTCCTTCTCCAGTGCATGAAAGTGAAAAGTGAAAGTGAAGTCACTCAGTCGTGTCAGACTCTTCTCGACCCCATGGACTTCAGCCTACCAGGCTCCTCTGCCCATGGGATTTTCCAGGCAAGAGTACTGGAGTGGGTTGCCATGGCCTTCTCCAAAATATATATGTTCCCCTCTAAATACACCTCATGGGATCCTTTTGAAGCTCATATAAATTGATGGCTTTGAAAGAAAAAAAAAGGCAATTCTTTTCCCAAGAGGAATTCAGATGCCAGTGGTTTAGTTCACTATCCCTTGTAGCATATATCTCTCCCATTTCCTCCGCCTGCCTGCCTAGGCTGCACCCATCCCCTAACCCTGCTCCTCCTCATCTACCATTTCCACCAACATTGGTGTACCTTAACATCATTTCCTTCCTCTCTTATGTTTCTATTCTTTTTTACTTCACTGACATTCAAGGCTTCAGGTAGCTCTATAAGCAGACAAACACCAACCCATAACTCTTGCTTGGTCTCCTTCCTAATACAGACTAATTAATCCTGCTATCTACTGCATTTCTGCCGCCCCCATGCACCTCAAATTGGCATGTTCAAAACCAAACACATCACCATTCCCCACCAACCATCTCCTCCAAAGTTCTTGCTCTGAGTGAAAGGTCTAATAACCATCTCCCCTGATGGCAAAAAAAAAAAAAATCACCCAGTTTCTGCCTCCCTCTCCTTCCTACCCTCACCCCTTTTAAAAGCCTACTCTCAAGAGAGAGTCTCAGATGAGTTATCTTTTAAAAGATCATTTCTCTCTTAGGTTATTGTCAGAGGCAAAGGCAGGGTAGCAGTGCTCTGCTTTGTGTGTCTTTTTTATTCCAAAATCCAAACTGAAGGGACATGCCATTCTAATGGCAGAGGGAAAACGGACATGGCTGGCATTTGCAATGGCTCAGGATTTCTGCCTGGTCTCAGTGTAAGTCACTCCCACTTAAGGTTCCATTGGCTAAAGCAAGTCATATGTCCACAGTTTTGATACTAGTAATTCCTTCTCCAGGAAGACACTGCAAGTCACAGGGCAAACGATAGGGATATAGAATTCTCTTACCGGGAGAAGAAGTGAATAATATATGACACTGCTTGTGTATAAGGCTGATTCCATCTGTAGAAAGACCACAATTAGAAAAGCACCCACATCTCCCCCAGCCCGAATCCCAGGATTGCTGGTCTCCTGAAGGGAAGTAGATGAAGTCTTATAGGAAAAGTGTTGGCCTCTTGATAAAGAAACTCTAGAAGATAATCCTGCTTCAGTCAACCCAATGAGTAAAATGAAAGGAAATTTACTTCATGTTGTGGGCTCCTTCTGGAGTGTTCTTCATGACCTTCCTGGGCTTCCCAGATAGCACAAGTTGTAAAGAACCTGCTTGCCAATGCGGGAGACATGAGACGCAGGTTCAATCCCTGGGTGGGGAAGATCCCCTGGAGGAGGGCATGCAGGCCACTCCCAAATTCTTGCTTGGAGAATCCCATAGACAGTGGAGCCTGGTGACCTATAGTCCATAGGGTCACAAAGAATGGGACACAGTTGAAGGAATCTACAGGAGTGAGTGTCCAGCAGCAGTGTGTGCACACCACGGTGCCACTCATGCACCAAGTTTGACCAGACCAGGGGAAAGCCCCAGACCCAAGCTGGTCCATCCAGGTCCCATCTGTGGTCATGTGTAATCCAAGCAAAGTGAGTAAAGTGAGCAAAGGGCAATCTCCCCTATGGTTGGAGTGATAACTTGTGAATTTGGAAATTGTCTTGAGATGAACTTCAGCTTAAGCTGGATTCAGTTGGTTTCTGCAGCTTGCTAAAGTTCTATGAGCAATTTTCATTCACCTTTCTGAGCCTTAGTTTGTTCAGCTGAAGAAGAAACAAGATAATGATGCTGAGGCACTAACCTGTTAAAAGAATCAACTGGATGTAAAAAATGTTATAAAAAATGGGAAGGACAGGAGAGAAATATCTTGGCTGAAGGAAAATGGCTTAGGAGGAATTTTTGCTCTGAATTTTTGAAATACTGGTTAAAAAGTAAGAAAAATAATAATCAGACATATATCAGAATATGCTAGACACTGTTCTAAGTATTGGAGACACATCATCTCCTTTCATCTTCATATCAACCTTATTTTCTATAGGTTCTGTTCTTTTACACCATTTTGCAGATGAGGAACCTAAGATATTCTAGAAGTTTAATAACTAGCGAAGGTCACATAATACTAGGTGGTCAAGTATTATTATTGACTTTTATATCTGTTTCCTAATCCATAAAATGGCACAAATAACAAATATTACAGGATTGTGTTTTGAGATTTAACTAAAAATGTTCTCACAAGTATATGACACATAGTAAGAACTGATGTAATAATCCCTTTCATAAGAAGACTCATCATAAATCTACTCCTTATTGCCTTGCAAATGAAGAAAATAAGCTATGCAACTATGAGGAGGTGAATTTCAAATAAATAAAAGGCAATTCTGTTACCAAGGCAGGAGATACACTTGTTAAACTCATTGACTGCAATGGAGAATAGGCCTGAAAATCTATCATGCTTTAATAAAATCTGGCCTAAGGCAACTTCAGCCAAACAATTCTCAAGCCCTCTCATTATAAGAGAATTGTGATAACCCATAGTCTGCAGTGCTTATTGACATACAGTCTTTAAAAAAAAAAAAATTATTGGAGTATACTTGATTTACAATGTTGTGTTAGTTTCAGATATATAGCAAAGTGAAATCAGTTATACATATATCCACTCTTTTATAGATTCTTTTCCCATATAGGCCATCACAGAGTATTGAGTAGAGTTACCTGTGCTATATGGTAGGTCTTTATTAGTCATCTTTTTTATATATAGCAATCTTTTTTAAACTCTTCTCTGCTTTGAGACTAGCATGTCTCACTTGTATATGAAATGGAAGAGGACAAGGAAACTGAGAATGATGGTATGCTTCTATATCATGGGAGTTCTGCAGGCCTCATGTCATGTTATAGATGTAATGTGGGAGCTCCAGGAGGTAACAGGACATGCCTTCACTCCAACAACCAGGAAACTGAAGAGTTGGTGTTCAAAATACAAGTCTTTCCAACCAACCCTTTCCAACCAACCCGAGTCCCTACTCTCATCCTCATCCTTTGAAATGCCTTACCAAAATACATAGCTTGTGTGTGTGTGTGCTCAGTCGTGTCCGACTCTTTGCAACCCCACGGACTGTAGCCCTTCAGGCTTCTCTGTCCATGGAATTTTCCAGGCAAGAATACTGGAGTGGGTTGTTTCCTCCTCCAGGGGATCTTCCCTGGATCAAACCCAAGTCTCTGCATTGCAGGCAGATTCTTTACCACTACACTATAGGAACTCCCACTATTAGTGCTGTGAGCTATTAGAGCCTAACAATGACCCAAAGTCAATAATTTGAAACAAGATGCACATATTATCTCACAGTTTTTTGTGCGCCAGAAATTCAGGGCTGGCTTATCTAGGTGGTTCAGACTGTGTCATGAGGAGACAGTCAAGATGTCAGCTGGAGGGACTTCCCTGGTGGTCCAATGGCTAGGATGCCTTGCTGCCAACACAGGGGGCCTGAGTTCAATCCCTGGCCAGGGAACTAGATCCCATGTGCTCCAACTAAAAGTTTGCATGCCACAACTAAAGATCCCACATGCTGCAACAAGGACTGAAGATCCCTCATGCTACAACTAAGGCCCAGCAGTCAGTCAGTTCAGTCGCTCAGTCGTGTGTGGCTCTTTGTGACCCCATAGACTGCAGCATGCCAGGTCCATCACCAATTCCCAGAGCTTGCTCAAACTCATGTCCATCGGGCTGGTGATGCCATCCAACCATCTCACCCTCTGTCATCCCCTTCTCCTCCTGCCTTCAAACTTTCCCAGCATCAGGGTCTTTTCAAATGAGTCAGCTCTTTGCATTAGGGGGCCAAAGTATTGGAGTTTCAGCTTCAACATCAGTCCTCCCAATGAATATTCAGGACTGATCTCCTTTAGGATGAACTGATTGGATCTCTTACAGTCCAAGGGACTCTTAAGAGTCTTCTCTAACACCACACTTCAAAAGCATCCATTCTTTAGCACTCAGCTTTCTTTATAGTCCAACTCTTGCATCCATACATGACTATTGGAAAAATCATAGCTTTAACTAGATGGACCTTTGTTGGCAAAGTAATGTCTCTGCTTTTGAATATGCTGTCTAGGTTCGTCATAGCTTTTCTTCCAAGGAGCAAGCATCTTTTAATTTTATGGCTGCAGTCACCATCTGCAGTGAGTTT
>NW_011494941.1:4034915-4069844 GCF_000754665.1 Bison bison bison
TGGAGCTCCCCAAAATAAAGTTTCTCACTGTTTTCATTGTTTACCCATCTATTTGCCATTAAGTGATGGGACCAGATGCCATGATCTTAGTTTTCTGAATGTTGAGTCCAGGCAAATAAGCAAATATTTTTTCAAAAAGATGTCAGCTGGGGCTACAGTTATCTACAGGTTTGACTGGGCCTGAAGGATCTGTTTCCAGCTATGATGGCTAGCAATTTGGTACTGTTGAAGTTCCTCTCCATCTAGACTTCACCATAGGCTGCCTGAGTGTCCCTACAGCATGGTGACTAACTTTCCCCAAAGCATGTAGTTTGGCAGAGAGAGCATGTCAGGGAAGCTATCCTAGCTGCAGAAGCCACATAGAATCACTTCTGTCACATTTTATCGGTTATTAATAGAATTAAGACTGCCTACATTCAAGGGAAGGAAATTAGGCCGAGAATGATGGACATATTTTTGACCACTACACTTAGCTAATGAGAAAGAATTTGCAGCTGTGGTGCGAATTGCCTAGCCTTTGTTTAAAATGAACCAAGGTTTCCAACACCTCTCTGTTTGAAATAAAAATCCTCAACATGACAGCCAGGCCAGGCCAGGCATGACCTACACACTGCATGTCTCCAGCCTCAAACCAGGTCTCTCCCCTTTATGTGATATAGTTGTGGTAGTGTTAGTCACTCAGTCGTGTCCGACTCTTTGTGACCCCATGGACTGTAGCCCGCAGTCTCCTCTGTCCATGGAGATTCTCCAGGCAAGAATTCTGGAGTGGGTTGCCATTCTCTTCTCCAGGGGATCTGCCCAACCTGAGGATTGAACCCAGGTCTCCTGCATTGCAGGCAGATTCTTTACCATCTATACCTGGACTGTTTTCATTTCTTCTAAAATACTGCATTCCCAGCTGCCTAAAAGCCTCTCAGAGATGTTTCCCTGGCTCTCTATGCCCTCCTCCAAACTCCTTTGCCTTGTTAACATTCATTCATGGGGTCCTGGTTCAAAGGATGCTTCTTCATCTAACTTTCCCTGATCCCTCAGACCACATCAGGTCTGGCCAGAAGCAGTTATGAGTCCTTGATTTTTTTCTGAATGATACTTTTCACTTGCAATTATGGATGGAAGTGATCACTTGATCATTTTCTGACCAATGTTTAGTCTGTATTGAGACTAATGTTTTACTCACTGTTGCATCCCAGCACTTTGCACAGTGCCAGGGAAGTAATGTGTGCTGCTAAGTCGCATCAGTCATATCTGACTCTGTGCGACCCCACAGACGGCAGCCCAACAGGCTCCTCTGTCCCTGGGATTCTCCAGGCAAGAACACTGGAGTGGATTGCCACTTCCTTCTCCATTGCATGAAAGTGAAAAGTGAAAGTGAAGTCGCTCAGTCGTGTCCGACTCTTAGTGACTCCATGGACTGTAGCCTACCAGGCTCCTCTGTCCATGGGATTCTCCAGGCAAGAGTACTGGAGTGGGGTGCCATTGCAGTAATGTGTACTCAGTAACAAATGTGTAGAATAATAAGTGTCCAGACAATGATCTCCTTGCAGCTGGAGGTATGCACACAGAGGTGGAATCATCTCTCTATAAATGTGTTTCAGGGGAGGTTTGAGCATCAAATCACAGTTGACTGGATGACTTTTAAGGTTTTTTTCCTTCAGGGGAGTCTCTGAGATTCTGTGAGTCTGTGATTCTAGGGTCCCCACTCATGGTAGAAAACCCTGACTACTTGCGTGACTCACCTATGGCCCAGGTCTCGGGTCTCCTGGCTCCAAGGACACAACCCTCTCAAGAGGCAGCTAACTCCAGGCTCCTCTGGCAGCCTGGTACTCACATCAAGCACAGGGAGAAGCTATGTTGGAAACCTTGGGAGCAGCTGCCTGGGGGCTTTAGTGATTGGACCCTCTGTGGCTCCTTTAAGACGTTTTACAAGGTTAAGGTTTGCTCTAAAAATAAGCTCACAAGGCTTTTTAAAAAGCTTCTAAAACCATATGTCCACAACAGCCATTTTTTGAAGGGCCAGTGAACCTTTAAAAGCTTCAAAAATCACTACTTGGCCTGCCTCCCACAGTGGAGAAAGTTCAATATGCAGTGTGCTTAAAAACAGACCTGCTTTTAAGTCTTCTAGAATCTCCACCTGAAACACTCTGCTCCCTATCAAAGGGGTTCAAAATGGAGATCAGTTTGTGTGTGGCTTGTTACCCCAGAGACTAGGTTCTTTCCACAGTGATCAAGTGCCCCAAATAACCACAACATTTCCATTAGTTGCCTATAGAGAGATTAGTTCAGGGTTTTCTTTCCTGTTCCTTCTTTCCTCCTGTAGGTCTCTTCATATTATGGGGTGCTGTGGATTATTCTGTTAAGTGCATACACACAGATTCACAGGAACCATGGTGTGTCCTAGAAAATGTTCACCCAGATTGGGTGTCTATGAGATGACTGGTAGCAAACGAGAAAGGGCACTTATTTGTTAAATTGTTCTTAAGTTCAATATGTGGTACATAATAGGTAGGCAGTTATGTATTTATAGACATAGAATAGCTATATTTCAGGTAAGAAGGCAGGAGTTAGAGATGAGTGGAAAGCAATAGAAATGATATCTCAATGAATCATAAATATGTTCTCCTCTAGCATGAAGATTCCTCAAAAAACGAAAAATCTACTTGCTATAAGATCCAGCAACGACACTTCTGGGCATGTGTCTGGACAAAACTCTAGCAGCTCTTTTCGCAATAGCTGAAACATGGGAACAACCTACATGTCTATCAACAGATGACTGGATAAAGAAGATGCGGTCCATATATACAATGAAAAATTACTCAGCTGCCCCCAAAAGAAAGAATGAAGTAACGTCATTTGTAGCAACATGGACGGACTTAGAGATTATCATACTAAACGAAGTAAGTCAGAAAGAGAAATTCAAATGCCGTATGATATCACTTATATATGGAATCTCACACAAATGAACTTATCTGCAAAACAGTAACTCACAGACAGAGAACAAGCTTTTGGTTGATAAGGGGATGGGGTGGGGGAGGGCTGGATTGGGAGCTTGGGACTAGCAGATGTACACGCATATATAGAACAGACAGACAAGGTCCTACTGTAGAGCACAGGGAGCTATATTCAATATCCTGTGCTAAACCATTATGGAAAACAGTATGAAAAAGAGCATATATGTATCTCTTTGCTGTATAGCAGAAACTAACACAGCATTCAAGAGCAGTTATACTTCAACAAAAAAAGGAAAAGAAAAATAATATGTTCTCCCCAAAGACATTTTATAATTTGCAGGGAGGACTAGAGAGAATCATGTGATACGATGAACCATATTTCAAGCTCCTCGAATCCTTCAAGCCTCAGTAAGGAATTCCCTATTGACCCCTCTACATAATGAAAAAATGGAGGCCCAGAGAGGTTACGATGATCCCACAGGACTGCCACCCTCTGCACCCAGGCTCCTCATATTGGTGTAAAAGGGTAATGTGATGGCTCTAGACACAGAGTACTGAGGTTTGACTCCCGACTTCACTACTTCCTAACTGTAAATTTTGGGGCAATTTTCTCCACCTCACAGAACTTCAGTTCCTTTATCTATAAAACAAAGATAATATCTACCATGTCATGGCCTACTCTTTTGGGACCCCATGGACTGTAGCCCACCAGGCTCCTCTGTCCATGGAATTTCCCAGGGAAGAACACTGGAGTAGGTTGCCATTTCCTCCTCCAGGGATCTTCCTGACCCAGGGATTGAACTCGAATCTCCTACATTGCGGGTGGATCTGCTACTGCTCAGCCACTGGGGAAACTCAAAATAGCTACCACAGAGGGTGATTAAAGAGACAAACTGCAACAATCCATGTGAAACAAATCCATGTGATGCTGTTATCAGCATCCCTGGAATATAGTATGCTTATAGTATATGTTATCTCATATGAGATGAGTACTTTACCTTGGGTGATAAAGTATTTCTTCCCTGTTTTGAGAGCAGAAAGGAATGAACAAAGAGCTCATTTGGAAAGATTACAGCACTTAAAAGTATGAGACAGCTGCAGAACTGCAATACCTCAGGTGCGTTCTGGATTCCCATGGAGAGAAGAGAATCTCAGACTTAGCATGTACCAGAATCCTCTGAAAGACTTGATAAATCACAGTATGCTGGGTCTACCCCCAAAGTTTCTGATTTACTGGGTCTGGGTTATTTCTAACACATCCCCAGGTGAGGCTAATGCTGCTGGTCTAGAGACCACACTTTGAGAACCACTGTCCTAGAGATTAACCAGTGGTAAGTAACAAATTCACAATGATCCCGCTGAGGGCCGTGCACATTCATTTTATGTCTCATCTCAAGAAGTCCTCCCAGAAGAACTCATAGGTAACTACTTACTCACTTCCTCTTTAGAAATAAAGAAATTAACATGTGAGTTTGGGTAACTGGCCCTTTATGACGTATCAGTGGCAGAGATGAGATGGAAATCCAAGTTCAATTGCCCCAAAGTCTGTTCATCCCCACTTAGCAGATGAGTAAACCGAGGCACCAAGCAGTTTAATCTTGCCTAGATCACCCATTTAAAGGTAGTTGAATTCATTTTCAAATCTAGATCTATCTGACCCCAAAGTCCAAGACCTTAGCTCAAGCTTCGGTGCATAGCAGGCTATGTTAAAAGCTGTACTCATTCTAGCATGTAGCCCAGCCCCTCATCCGCAGTGCATGCTTTCCCTTTGTCCTTTTCTTTTTGCTTGACTTCTCTGGGTAATTGCCTCCTTTATCCAGGCCCTTGATTGGGTAGGCACAGTCTTCGTGGGGATTGAATGACCACAGAAGGAAAATAACTTAGAACAGGCAGTTCTTCATTCTTCCTCAGCTGGTGTTTTTCCTTCAGAGCCTGGAAAGAAATGTGGCCTCTGCACACTTTAAATTGGACCATCAATTATTTGTGTCCTGAATATGCAGAGCTCATTAGGGCTACCTTGGCCACAGCAGAGCACCTGGGCTGAGAAAAGTAAACTTTCCTCAGCTATTTCAATCCATGCCGCCCCTCCGGAGTGGAGCCCAGTCTGGGACTGCCAGGCACTAATGCAACCAATTATTTCTGTCCTCAGTTACTAGGTCATAAATTCTGCCCTGGCACCAAGTCCCTGGTTTCTGGTGGAAGAAGGTTGGGTTTAAGGAACGACTCTAACTTCTCACTGCAGAGTGGTGTGAAGCTGTGGTTAGGACTCTTGGACTTGAAGCCAGACTGTTGCTGGGACCTCATTATGGCCTGTCAGTAACCAGTTGTCATATTTCCATTCTACTCCTCGGCTATCAAATGGGTCCAGTGCGTCCCAAGTTTGCTCAAGTGACACTGTGTTTGAGAAAAGAGGTCAGGCATCTATATGGGGTCACTGGGAATATCTAGGTTTATCTGAAGGCCCTGGTGTGGTTTCCTAAAAGGAACGTTCAGGATCATTCCCAGGCTTATTTCTGCTCAGGAGCCTTTGTACTCTTCAGAATGTTCTTCCTTCTGCTGTTTGCATATCTGGATTATTCTCACTCTTAGTTATCTCCTCAAACTTGCCAGTTTTCCAAAGGGGCTTTCTCCAGCTCCTACCTCAAATCCCTCTTTCCTCTCTGGGCTCCAGTTACTCTCTGAAACATTACCCTCATTTCAACCTCTTCAATCTGGAACACAATCTACACTTACCTTGTTTATTTCTTCGATTGCATTGTTGTTAAGTAATGATGTCACACGCTGCCAAGTTAATTTGTCTTTGTGGACGTTTTGAATGGGAAACGCCTGTCCCCTCTATGAACCCCACGCCCCTGAAATTAGAAAGCTCACTCTTTCAATACAGTATTGGAAACTTCTCACCAAAGCAATTCAGGTCTTTCAAATCAAACAACCCAAACAAAGCGCAGAAGAGTGTTATTGGTGACACTGATTGAAAAGTGTCTGTATCCATTAATCCAGTTTTATTGTTTTTAGTGGTGGTCATTAGACGTTATTAATTTGATCTCTTTTTTAAAAGGCAGGGAAAACAAAATGGAAAAAAAGACAAAAGACAATCCCTGCTTTGAAGGAATGCAGTTAAAAGGATAGATACCCAGAGTAGCAGACAATTGCATAGCCATTTGCTAAGTTTGCCAGTTGAGGTAATAAAACTTCACAGAAGCTTTTGAGGTGAAGAAGGGCAGGAAAAAACAGCGTGAATAAAGCCAGGGCTGAGAAATAGGACAGCACGTTCAGGGACTTAAAAGTAGCTCAAGGTATGCTGGATGTGAGCAGAGGGGAATGAAGAGCTCACAAACCCCTCAAGAGCCTCTCCACTCCATCCTGACTCTGGGTTATGGATGTGCGATTTTTTGTCTGTTTGTCTGTAATCTCAATCCCAGATTCCAAGTCCCCGGGATCAAGCATGGTACCTTTCCAGAATCAACATTCACTTATCATCTTCTGAATGAGCTTTGAATAAAGGGCCAGGTTCTCAGGGCAATAGAGGTGGTAGGTGGCAGACATATCTGCACAGTTGGAGACAGGGCCGAGAAAACTCGGGAGAGACAAAGGGATCCCACACACTTTGACTCATATGTAGATATTTCACAAAGATTTGGGCCAGCAATTTGGCCAAACTTTCACTGAAAATGTGGGAAGAATAATCCTGGTATTATAAGCCATAAACACACATCATTAAAATATAATTAATAGCCAATAAAGGAAAATTAAAGTTATTATTTTATAATTTCCCCCAAATCTTATTATATATATAGCAGTATCTAGGTTCAGTTTCTACTTCAACTTAATGGTTTTGTAAATAAATAGCTAAAGGGGAAAAAAAAAAACCCTTTGGTAATGAAGTTTAAAATGCAGGATTTAAAATCAAATAGATTTCCTTTCTGAACAAAGGTTTGCCACGTTCCATATGACCTTAAACAATTAATTTAATCTCTTTGAACTTCAGATGTCCTCCCCATAAAAAGGGCTAAAATCACAAGTCTTATTGTGGCAATTAAACCATGTGTTTCAGTTATCTACTGCTGCCTATCAAAACCACCCCAAATTTAGTAGCTTCCAACAACAACTTACAACGGCCTCTCACAGTTGTCTTAGTTGCCTGGATTTGGCCAAGCAGTTTTTGCTTACTTCCTCTCATGAATTGTAGTCAGATATTTGCTGGGGCCAAAGTCACCTGAAGGTTCAACTGGACTAGATATCCAAGATGGGGCGCTCATACGGCTGGCAGTTGATGTTACCTGGGAGCTCAACTAAGTTTCTCTTGACTGAAACACCTATCACGGACTTTCCATGTGGCATGGAACAGAAACATACAGTAACAACACAGCAACAGGGCTGGGTTCCAAGAAGAAGCATTCCTAGAACCAGTACTAACAAAGCTTCTTGCGACCTTGTCCTGGCAGTCCCAGATAATCATTTCTGCAGATTCTGTTGGCCATGTAAGTCACTGAAGCCAGACTAGATTCAAAGGGAAGATGGAACTGGACTTCAGCTCTTCATGTGAAGAGCAGAATGCAGGTACAGAGAGGGGAGCTTTGGGGGCAGCCACCTTTGGAGACTCACAAACACACAGTATATGACATATACATACATGGCATACCAGACTTGGATGAACATCTGTTCTCTCCTCCCCATATTCACTGTGTCTCATTACTTTTCCAAAGTTCTTTTGATACATACTTTTAGAAAATCAGAGCTAGGCAAAATGGCACTTTAAAGAGGATCTAAGAGATTCCTCTTTAATTGGACCTACAGGAAAAATGATGCCCAAAGGAAGGAAATACTAAACCCATGGCTTCCATCCCTAGACTGCATCCCAGGTTCTTGACAAAACAGATCCTAAGTAAGTGTTTCTTCATGAAGCAAGTGGCTCTCCACATCATTTGACTGATTTTAAAGCATTGCCACATATACCCTCAAAAGCAAAGTGAGGCAGTGAAAAGTTACCAGATTTTAGAATAATTAGATCTGTGTTAGAATTCTACCTCTTCAACTCACTTTATGATTCTAGGTGAATTGCTGATCTCCTCTGAGCTTCAGATTCCCTTAACTCTAAAAACAGTCTAATGAAGCATGGGTTTCCAAGGCATTATGAGTGCTGAAGTCATTAATCAAATAGCTGATACAAGCCAAGTGTTCAGTATTTGGCAGTCATGTTGGTACTCTGTGAGGGAGGCATTGTAGTCCCATTTTACAGATCAGGAGACTGGACCTGGAAAAGAGTACGTGCTTTGCTTAGCACAAACAGCTAGCAAAAGCCATCTCTGAGACTTGAAAATCATCTTTGATTCAACCTTGGAAGCACCCTACTACTCATCACCCCCACCCTCACTGCCCATATATTCATCCTTGGTATTCTACTCTGAGAAGCAGAGAGAAGATTCTGGGTAGCAACAGGTTGCTAAATTAATGATTACTTAGGATTGTTTTCCCACTAAGGGGCGGGAACTCTCCAAATCATAGTCTGTTCAATAATTTAGCACCTTTTCTAGCACTTTAGCATTTTTAAAGTTTCCATGTTTCTTTGATCTTCGATACCACATGAGACGGGAAAGGCCAAGATGATCATGTCTATGACATAGATGAGAAAATCAAACCTTACTTTTAGCAAAATGCCCACGGCTTCTCTTCCTACTCTGGGGAGAGTATGCGGATCACACTGTTTACTATGAGGCAGAAAAATTAGAGGGAATAAGAAGATTGTGAATATAGCTCTTTCATCCTCATTAAACTAGTGTCATATCACCCTTTAAAAGGCCAACCACAAACCTTATCGAAAACTGTGAGATTCCTGGAAGAGCACCATAAACAGAAGATAATCGGAACAAGAGTAAGACAAAAACCATGGGGCAAATGAAAGGAAACCATATATTTCCAATGGACAGACTGGCTGACCTCTAAAGGAATCTTCACTTTTGAATCTGCTGGACAGGGCAGGAGTATAGCCCTGCCCATGAGCCATCCACTCACCCACCCCCTGTAATTGTTGATGACACTCTCCATGCAGATGTTGACATTTGCATCAGAACTCAACAAGGGGCCAGACACCTGGAAGAGGGCTAAACCCTTTTGTGCATGGCACATGTTTTTAAAAAGTTCTTTGAAAATATGTGTTCTAGATCCCATGAGAGAGTGACTTGAGAGTAAAAGAATTATTGCATTGGTTTTTGGGTTGCTTTCTTCTCAAATCACCTCTCCTACAATGAAGAAAATTCACTTGAGAAGCTTTCCTTTCCCTCTCCTTCACTCTCCTGAGCAAGAGCCAAATTGCCAACAGACTCTGATTTCCAACAGAAAACAAAGTGGAATGATGGCTGGGGAGGGGACTCTCTGGCCTGGGAGAAACCCAGCTTGTGTGCAGTGTTTCTGTTCCCTGTCACCAGGCAGGCAGACGACTCAGGGGACCAGCTCTACTCTTTTACTGGCTATTTGCAGGGGATACATGACATACTGTCTCTGAACTTCACTTTACTCAACAGCAAAATGAGGACACTCCCCAGAAGTGGTAAGACTCTTCTGTGATGCCAGGAAACATGCTTCATCAAATGTTCTCCATGTAAAGCTGTCACGGTGAACTTGGCAGGTTCACTCCTTTCAACCTCATAGCTTTCTTTCTCTTCTTGCTGCCAAATTATACCCAGATATGCCCATTGAAGAAATGTACTGACCCAAAGACAATAACATCTTGAAAATGAACTCAAAGGGATAAACAGAGTGGAGGAAAAGCCTTTCAAATGATGGCAAGTGGGAAATCTTGAATTGCTTTTTCTTCTTTTTAAAATTACAGTTCACATTAGGGTAACCTATTGGAAAGAATACTGTTCTGGAATCCTGGACAATGAGCTCTGCTGGTACTCACTGTGTGACCTCAGGCAAGCCACTCTGCTCTGTGAACCTCCCTCTTCTACAAAGTGGGGTCCCTAATGGGGAGTGTTGCATAAGAGAACACACTCTAGACACAGACATACTTAGCTTCAAATCACTTCCTCTGGCTTATTAGCCATATAACCTTGACCTCTCTAAAGTTTCCTTGTTTACTAGGAAGGTTTCCTTTGTTTACTAAACAAGGTTATTAAAAGTATCTATTTAATATGGTTATCCTGATGATTAAACAAAATAAACTACATAATATATTTAGTAGCTTGCTTGGTGGACAGTCAGTACTGAAGAAAAGGAAGTTGCTATATTATTAGAACTATCATTATTATTATTAGTGTTATTGTTACTCTAAAACTGTTAGGAGTTCAAGAAAGTAAAGGTCTCTCCTTCAGTTCTTTGTACTCTCTGAGGTCAGTCTCAGCAGGGGTGTATGTTGAATGGCCCATTCTCCCCAGGACCCACAGAAACACCACAAAGAGAGGGTGTCCATACTTTCTGGCACACAACTTGGGAAGGGAAATGAAGCCCTCCTGTGCCCTCTCTCTGGAGTCTCATGTTCTCTTCCTGGCCCTGCCTGGCCTGGCCCAGGTCTGATAGCTGGAGCTGCTGTGCTCTGGGCTCACAACAGTCAAGCAGCCAGGAGGGAGAGGAAACCAGAATAAACATGTTTTGCAAGAGCAGAGCCAGTTTAAGTGAAAGCAATTCTAAATAAGGACAATGCAGAGACTTGACTGCCTAATGGCAGCTTCCTCCACATAGGGGTTTGCCGTGAAAAACCAAAGGTCAGACTGATAAGCTGGGGGTGCCTGCAACCAGGCTTGCAGGAAGCTCATGGCAGGAACCCCTAATTCAGTCAAGGGAGGTGGGTTCAGGGGAGGGGAATCCAAAGACCCAACCAGGATTGGGTTGTGATGTACTACTACTGCTATTCCATTGTGATAGAAGGTCTGTCCCTTCACCTTGTTGAACTTCAAATTCCCTATCAACATAAATTTTTTAAAATCTGCTCTGGGTGTCCATGAAAATTTAAAAAAAAAGTTAAGTAAAGGTGGTTACAAACTATAAAGTGGTTTGCAAAACTCAGAAGTTAATCAGTAGTAGGTTTTAATCCCAGCTCCATTGCCTGCTAGCCATGTGACCCTGGGCAAATTAATCTGCTTGTTTGAAACAATTTTCTACGTTGTATGTTTCATACTTGTCCTGGCCTAGTGATCTCAGAGGTCATCAAAGGAGCAAAGTATGCAAAGTTGGCATATTAGTTTGTTGTGGCTTTTGTAACAAATTAACACCAATTGGGTGGCTTAAAACAAAAGACTTTTATTCTCTCGAAGTTCTGGAGGCCAGAGGTCTGAAATCAGTTTCACTAACCCAAAATTGGGATGTCTGTCTGGGGATTCCAGAGGAAAATCTATTCCTACCTCTTTTAAGCTTCCTTGGCTTGTGGCCGCATCAACCTAGCCTCAACCCCTATGGTTGCTGCTGCTGCTGCTGCTAAGTCGCTCCAGTTTTGTCCGACTCTGTGTGACCCCATAGACGACAGCCCACCAGTTTCCCCCGTCCCTGGGATTCTCCAGGCAAGAACACTGGAGTGGGTTGCCATTTCCTTCTCCAATGCATGAAAGTGAAAAGTGAAAGTGAAGTGGCTCAGTCGTGTCCGACTCTTCTCGACCCCATGGACTGCAGCCCACCAGGCTCCTCCGTCCATGGGATTTTCCAGGCAAGAGTACTGGAGTGGAGTGCCATTGCCTTCTCTGAACCTCTATGGTTACATTGCCTTAAAAATCAGTGAGATTGCTTTGCTAACAAAGGTGCACATAGGCAAAGCTATGGTTTTTCCAGTAGTCATGCATGGATGTGAGAGTTGGACCATAAAGAAGGATGAGCACTGAAGAATTGATGCTTTTGAACTGTGGTGTTGGAGAAGACTCTTGAGAGTCCCTTGGACAGCAAGGAGATCAGTCCAGCCAATCCTAAAGGAAATCCACCCTGAATTTTTATTGGAAGGACTGATGCTGAAGCTGTAGCTCCACTACTTTGGCCACCTAATGCAAAGAGTTGATTCATTTGAAAAGCCCCTGATGCTGGGAAGATTGAGGGTAAAAGAAGAGGGTGGCAGAGGATGAGATGGTTAGATAGCATCACCAATTGAATGGACAGGAATTTGAGCAAACTCCATGAGATAGTGGAAGACAGAGGAGCCTAGTGTGTTGTAGTCCATGGGATCACAAAGAGTCAGACATGATGTAGAGACTGAAAAGAAATGACAACAACTTCTGTATGTATTCGAATCCCCCTCTGCCTCCCTCTTACAAGAACACTTGTGATTGCATTTAGGGCCCACATGAATAACCCAAAATAGTCGCATCTCAAATTTTTTAATTTAATCACATCTACAATGTCTTTGCTACATAAAATAACATTTATAGGTCTTAGGGATTAGGACCTGATATCTTTGAGTTCTATTATTCAGCTATACTTAAGAGATATTTAAGTAGTAGTTTGCCTAGCATACTTACTGTGTTCTTGTTTAGTCGCTAAGTCATGTCTGACTCTTTGCGACCCCATGAGCCCGCCAGGCTCCTCTGTTCATGGGATATCCCAGGCAAGAATACTAGAGTGGGTTGCCATTTACTTCACTAGGGATCTTCCTGACCCAAGGATCCAACCCACATCTCCTGCTTGGCAGGTGGATTCTTTACTGCTGAGCCACCAGGGAATCCCACTTTATTATTAACTTAATTAAATAAAAATGATGAATAGTTGTCTAAATACAAAAATTAGACCTAGAAGGACACATTAAATTGTAAACTTCTTGTGATTATGGGTGACTTTGTCTTTTGCTTATGCGTTTTGCTTTCATACAATGCACATGCTAACTTTTAAGAAATAAATGTTGATTTTAAAACTCTTTAAAAAGCAGATATGGAGGGCTTCAGAAGGATTTCAACATTAAAAATACCTTGTGACTGAAGCTGCGGATTAGGGACTATTAGAGTTTACCAGAAATAATGTTGAATGTCTTCATATTTCCATGTTTTGCATAGATGTCCTGCTTAGTTACCTCTTTATCCTAAGCAAGTAGTTAAGCAGAGACACTCAGTACAAGCTTGATGAATGGAAAAAGGGATGCATGGAAATACTTATATAAATTTGAATTTCATTTGGGCATAGAAGACTAGTTGTGTGTGGAGACTAATATCAGATGACCTGAGTGAAAACAAGGTCCCCTTACTTATTAGATATGAGATTTGGGGCAAGTTACTTAGCTTGTCAAAAAACCTTCCATGTTTTCAGATATAAAATAAAAATAATTAAAGTATCTACCACATAGAGTTTTGCAGGTAATAACTGAGAAGGTCCATATAAAGGAATTTTCATTATGCCTAGCATGTGATAAGTACTTGTATAATATGCACATTAGCTATTATTAACTTTTTAAAGTTTTCAAGTTTAATTCATTTAACATACCCTTGGTATATGCCAGGAATTGACTCATTTAGGGGGCAGAAGGGAGAGGTAATTTAGAGAGAAACAGGAATTAGAAGCATATCTTTAGACTTATACTAAATAATTCTGCCTAATAGTTTTATTCACCATCTTCAACTTAGGTTACCACAAGGACCAGGATTGCGCTTTGCCTCTAGGTTTTGTTCCTTGGTAACAAACAAAGAAAAACAAAACAAAAACTTTGATCAACTGAGGTCTTTCTTTCAGCCACTGAGTTTCACGGTCCAAGGCAACACCCTAGAGTATGGCACGGCTCTAAGCTGTATCTGTGGCTCAAATGATCAGATGGAATTGAGGAGGGACAAGACTGGCATCGAAAAAACAATGTCTTTATCAAGGGGCACTGGAAGAGATACCAGAACACAGATACCAAGGCCCAAGAGATCAGAAGGCCACGGGAATGACAAGGAGTTGGGAAACACCCAGAATATATGTTGTTTGTGTGCTTAGGTTTTACGTGTTCCTCTGTTTGGAAAAGCAGACTCCATTTAAACAACTTATTTTTCAAGACTATAGGCTCTACCAAGAAAACAGATATGTATACAACAAATTTAAGCTAGACTGTGAAAAATGCAGCTTTAGAAGTGTGACAGGGCAGGGAGATGAAAGCAAAAAATCCAGCTCACGGACAATAGAAGGGGATGAAATTGGGAAAGTGTTCCAAAGAAAACGACATGACATTTTAATGGGTTTCATGCAGTTTCCTGTAACCTCTAGCCCTTTCAAAACACACTTTGAAGAATTAAACACAAGAGACCATGAGAGATTATCTGGCTTAGACCTCTGCTTTCAAGGGCCTGTTTATCCCCATTTTATAGATAAAGCTGCTGAGGTCCAAAGAAACACAGGAAATGTTGGTGGAGAGAAAATGATAACACAGATCTTTCTGCTTCTTAATATTCTCTACTTCTAGACAGGATAAATAAGTAAGAAATAAGATTTTTAAAAATTGTAATTGCTAGATTCCATGTATAAGCGTTCCAGGTGGTACTAGTGGTAAAAGATTTTGTCTGCCAATACAGGAGATGTAAGAAACGTGGGTTAGATCCCTGAGCTGGAAAGATCCCTTGGGGAAGGAAGTGGCAACTCACTCCAGTATTGTTGCCTGGAAAATTCCATGGACAGAGGAGCCTAGCAGGTGACAGTCCATGGGGTCACAAAGAGTCGGACACAACTGAGCAGTTGAGCACGTTACACATTATAAAAGCTAAAATTATGACCAGTTAAGAATGACAAAACTCCAAACAAAAATGGGTTAGGTAGACAGAACCATACTCCTGGCTTGTGTAAAAGAAATCTAGAGATGCTTGTACACAAACATTCATAGAACACTATTCACTATAGTCAAAAAGTGGAAATAACCAAAATGTCCATCAACAGGTGAACAGATAAGCAGAATGTGGTATAAACACAAAGGAACTATTATTCATTCAAAGAAAGGAACAGAGTACTGATACATAATCCATCTGATGTGCATGAATCTCAAAAACATTATGCTGAATGAAAGAAGCCAGACACAAATGGTCACAGATACTACGATTCCATGTATATGAGATGTCCATAATAGGCAAATCCATAGAAACTGAGAGCAGACTCATAGTTTCTAATGACTGAGGAAAGGAGGGAATGGATAGTGACTGCATAATGCGTATGATGCTTCTTTCTGGGGGTGATTAATAGATCTTGGAACTAAACAGAGATGATTATTTCATAACCTGGTAAATATACTAAATGCCGCTGAATTGTACACTTTAAAATGGTTAATGGCCAATTATGTTACATAAATTTTACCTCAATTGGAAAAAAATAAATCCAGAGGTGGAAATTTAAAACTGGTATGCATCTTTATGACAACTTCAGGGATTCACACTCTTTCTATCTTGCAGTTCTGCCATGTACAGCTTTAACCTTTACCTCATGGTCCAAAATGGCTGCTCAAATCTCAGTAATCACACCTGCATTTCAGATATCATGAAGGATAAAAGGAAAAAAGAAGAAGTGAAATAGGAAAGGACCCTGAAGAATGACATAGATATACAAAAATTTGAAGAATATACAGGAATCAGCCAAAGGAAGAGTGATGAGGAGAGATTTCCAGAAGGACTCAGAGGGTACGCATCTCAGGAAAACTGATGGGAAAATTCCAGTACAACTGGCACATGGGAGTGAGGAGGAGAGTCCCAGAGAGGTAAGCATGGACTAGATTTCCTCGTCCACCACTGACCCCTGTATGGTGCTGGAAATCTCTCTCTCTTCTCACCACTCCAGGTCTCGTTCGTTTTACCATACTCTTGGGCCTTAAGGAAATTGATTTCATAAAAATAAATGAGAGAAAAGTCTAGAGATGGCCTTTAGTAAGCATAAAAGCACACATTTTATCTTCCAGTCAAGGACTTTTTGAAGTTATTTACCTCTCAAAGACAGCTGCCAAGGACCCCATGACTCAAGTGTCCTCTCCCGCCTTCCGATGGCGTGTTTTACTGCTGCCCTCCTAGAGGTCTTCTCCATTGTCCCCTCCCTCTATGACCTCATTCACAATGCCAGTGAGAGCCAAGGTAAATCGTGCAGACTTACAGCCAGGGCCAGCTGCTGAGATGTGAACTGTTTATTTGTCTCCGCAGGCCCCAGGGGAGTGGCATTTGTTAGAACGAGGAGGAGGAAGCCTTAGGTCACCAGTGCCCGTGGTTCTGTCCATTTGGCTTTGATAGGAGCTAGGAGTTTATGTGCCCAGAGGTGCAGGGGGGCCAACCTGCCCTGGCTGAACCTCTCACACCGAAAGAGAGAGAAAGCAGGAAACTGCCATGTTCGCACTTTGCTGTGCCCCGAAGATGCCAGTTTGTTGTGGTGACAAGAATGGCAGAACTGAAGAAGCTTAGTCTCTGATAGATGAGAGGATGTTCCTCCCCAAGGGCAGAATTTGAAGAGTTAACTTGCTCAGCTCAAAGGTTAAAGGCTATCTCATTTAATGTCTTTTGGTGCTAACCCCAAACTGCTGGATTCTTGATTCATAAAGATGGGGACAGAGAGCGAGAAGAAGGCAAAGATTAATAGGAAATGAGAACGTTAATACTGTTGTATATGTGAGTGAACTCTTGAATAACTGCTGCCAGTTGATTCCTAACCAGGGGCTTAACTCTAAGCACACTCATTACATGTTTAAACTCATTTTGTCACTGCTCCAGTGCTGTAAGGTAATATAATTGTCTCCATTTCACAGGGGAGAAGCTGAGGCTCTAAGACATGCTATAACGTACCCAAAGTCACCCAGCTATTAAGAGACAGGAGCCAATGTTGAAACCCAGTTGTCTATGACCTTCTGGTCCAGGATCTTAGTCAATATCCTTCACTCTTTCTCTTCAAACTCTGCTAACCAGCATTTCCGTTCAGGTAGATATGATGTTTTCTAGCACAGGAAACCCACTCCAGTGTTCTTGCCTGGAGAATCACAGGGACGGGGGAGCCTGGTGGGCTGCTGTCTATGGGGTCGCACAGAGTCAGACACGACTGAAGCGACGTAGCAGAAGCAGCAGCAGCAGCACAGGAAAAGATGTGGAGAAATCACCAAACTCTATTTGATCAAAAACAGAAACAAGGTAGCTGAAGATGTGAGATGCCTGGCTGAAGGCTGGCCATGGACAGAGGGTGGAGGAGACACAGGGCCTTCCACCTCCTGCCATCTTGCACTGGTCTGCAAGACTCCTGATATAAACTGGGTGGTTTCCATTCACCCTTGCAAATCCCCCTTCCACTTCAGTGTCTCAGGACCCCAGGAGTATGGCCTCCATGGACCCCATGAACCCTCTAGTTTCCATTGGGTTCAACCAATGGGAGGCAACCTCAGGAGATTTGAGAGCAGAGTATTTATTCCATGCTCCCTCCTCTGAGACCACAGGTTGGCAGTGGTTGTGCCCCTTTACCAAAGGCCTCGCTTCCCATTAGGTAGCCTTCTGCTGAAGCCACCGCAGAGCTCCTGCTCTAAGGGCCTGGTTACTCTTGTTTGTTTCCCTTAATTCCATTCATACCTTTTTAGTAGTCCCTTCATTAAACTGTCCTCAATCACTCCATTTGAATAAGCCATCTGTTTCCTGTTAGGACCCAGGGCAATTTAGTATGAGAGTTTAGAGTCTGGAAGGCGTTTTAGAGTCTACTACTTACATGTTTTTCAATTTTTTTTTTTTATTGTTACTCGCAGAGATCTAGTAAGAACCATAATTACAAAACTGATAAAGTTCTGAAAGGTCATGGAACCCTGCCTGCTCCTCATCACACCCAAAAGCACTCCTCTTCTCTGCCTCCCTCCAACTGCTCCTTGAAACCCAAGGATTGTGGGCAGCACACTCTGGAACCAGCTGACCTAATCCAAACCCCTCACTCACACCAGAGGGGTGGTTGGCAAAGTTTCCAAAGTGTCCTTTGTTGGCCCAAGTGGGTCTGATTTATGCCCTGGGCCTTCATCAACAGTTTGTCTCAATATCTTCCAAAGTGTAAAGTCCCGTAAATCTTCCCGGGGAGCGACAACTCGACCGCCGGCCCGTGTTATGCAAACACACAGAAATGTCATTAAGGCAACAAACAGCCCCATTGGCTTTGGCAAAGGCCTGTTCTGCCAGGCTCAAGTTACTTAAAATCAATATTTGAACAAGGACAAAACCACATGTTTTCAAAACCAAATTAGAGGGGTTTAATACCAGGCCTAGCAATGTGGTTACATCACGTGCATTCCAGCGCCGTCCCCCCAACACACACCTTCCGGGGTGGGGGGTGCGCCACCATTTGGTTTGACCCGGTCGTCCAGGCTCCTACCCCTTCGCAGTGACTGGACTTACTTGTCCTGAGTGTGTGACCTCACCAGACAGGTGACGCCAAGGGACAGGCTGAGCAAGAAACAGGAACTTTCAGAGACCCAGTTTTATAAAACAGAGGTTGGGTGTGTTCCTTCGTGCATGCCTCAAAGCAGTAGTTCAGGAACTGTACCAGGCTTTCCCTGAAAGTCTGGAAGCCCAAGAGTGAGGAAAACCATGAGTCTCTGCCCTTAGGGAACTCACTGCAGTATGGAAGGCCATTTCTTTTTTAAATTTAATTTACAATGTTGTGTTAATTTCTACTGTATAGGAAAGAGACTTGGTTACACATGTATACAATCTTTTTTATATTCCTTTCCATTATGGTTTATCACAGGGTAGACAAACATGTCAATTCTGGAGAACCAGTACCAGGGATGTAGGGAAGTTTAGGATACTTTAGAGGCACACGGCAGGGACAGGTAACCCAGGAGTTGAATGAGGGCCTATCAGAGAAGACTTCCAATGGCAGATATCCTAACAGGTGCTCTATCTAACCTACTATCCTGGCTTTATATGTGTAAGGACATGTGGCACTAGTGGTAAAGAATCTGCCTGCCAATACAGGAGATGTTAGAGATGCGGGTTCGATCCCTGGGTCAGGAAGATCCCCTGGAGAAGGGCACGGCACACTCACTCCAGTATTCTTACCTGGAAAACTCCATGGGCAGAGGAGCTATAGTTCATGGGGTTTCCAAGAGTTGGGCATGATTTAGTAACTAAAGAACAAACAAGTTTGGGGGTACACAGGTGTACCTACAAATTCTCGGAGGGGGTTCAAGCTGGTGTGTGGAACAATTAGACCATGAGAGAGTGTGGTACAGCAGCAGGTTATAGTCTCTACTTAAAAAGCCAATAACAGGGCTTGGAACTTAGTAGATTCTTCATAAATAACTGTTAATGGGTCTGTCTACTCCGTGACTTCAGAAGGGGGTTACACTGACAAGTACATGGGTCTATGGATATGGAGATACTAGGAAGTTAGAAGCTTAGGAGGCACTAGGAAGACTGTTACAGTGATCAGTTTCAGGTAGGATTCTGCAATAATTGAATCCCAATCAGTATTTCTGCTCAGGGCCCTGGGATTCAAGACAGCGACTATACAGGGGAGCAAGCACAAGAAAGGTCAGGATTGCAGAATCAGGGGCCAAGGCCAAACAAGGGTACTTCATTTATTTACTCATCTACACATCCTGCCCTTCATCTGTTCATCCATCCAGTCCTCCACCCATCTTTTTCTATATGAAATCTTTCCATAAAACTTAGCATTTGATTTCCGCCTCACTTCCTTCTTTCTCCTGCCACAAATATTTTGCGAGAAGTGATTGTTAGTAAGACAGGATAAAGATAAAAAGGTTGTGTCTGCACAAAAATACATTGAAGGTTTACTAAGAAAGTCAAAATGCTGGTTTGGCTTTGAATGCCGCTATTCCACTCAGAAGAACTGAAAGATCCTAAAGCTTTATAGATTTACTGCTGCCCTTTGGATTGAACCTGAGATTCTGGGCAGGGGAGGAGGACATATAGGCAGGAAGCAAGTGTAGAAAAAGAAGGGAATCGAAAAGGGAGGAACAAAGTCCCTGGATCCCAAATGTGTATGTCAGTTGGACTCTGGCATGGGAGATGGCAAAGTGAGAAAATAAACATTCCAGATCATCTTTACATGTGCTCAGAAGTAAAAAGCATTTTCATTTTGATGATGAGAAATAACCAAAAGCTCTTTCTGATATTTTGTTCAAATGAGGACCAACCATTCTTAAGTGCTGGGCACACCAACACAGATTAAGATACAGCCCTGCTCTGGAGTACCTCACATTCTAAGGGAGATGGCAGACATGAAGCAAAGCAATGTGATGGAGGAGAGTTGTATTGATAAGATGGGCCATCACACTCAGACTTGGACTTTCAAGAAGAATTCCGAGAAGTATTATGGCTGAAAGCTGAGTTTTGAAAGAAAAGCTGGAGTTATTCAAACAAAGAAGTAACAAGTGTTGTAGGGAGTAGGAGAAGAACCAGGGCATGGAACAGTGGTGGTGGTTTGTGCGGTTAGAGAAAAGGTATAAGCAAGAAGGAGATAGGTGTTAAGGGCAAGAATTAGGTCATGAAGGGTCTTGTATGCCCGGATATAAGACTTCAAACTTTATTCTGACTGCTATTGAGAGCCATTTGAGGAGTATTCTACAGAACTAGGATCTTAAGTCACTGAGATGGAACTACTGGAATTTCTTGGATGCCTCCAACCATTTACCTCTGGGTCCTAGGCTCTGATGTCTGGCCTGAAACTCACGCAGCCTCTGGCTTCCTCTTGTGCCTTGGGAGCAAGTACTGACACCCCTGGCCCAGAGGATGGGCTCCTTTCCATGGTGCTGGGCCACTTGGGTGGAGCCTCGCTAGGCAGGGCCTTCCAGAAATGAGTTGCATGCACATGATGTCAGAGGGGTGGCGCATGGGGAATGGAGTGGGGTGTAACCTCTGCTATCACTGTCCCCCATCCTTCCTCCTGAGAAATTGCAAATCCCTCCCCAGGCTGCTAATCAAAGAGTCCTTGCACTTCTGGAGAAATTCAAACTTTTGTAAAACCCAAATAATTTCTGGAAATGATAGGGTTGTGAAAAGACCTCAAGCTTTGTAGTGAAGTTGATCTGAGTTTGGATCCTGGCTCTGTTACAAGCTGGGAGATCTTAAGCAAATTAATTACTTTCTATGAATCTTAGTTCTTTATCTTTAAGAACATATATCTATATGAACATATATCTATATCTATATGGGGATAACAATGTCTCTCTCACAGGGTTATCAGGAGCACCATAGAAGAAAATATTTGTAATTAACTTTGGCAGTATATGGGCTTCCCTGGTAGCTCAGATAGCAAAGAATCTGCCTGCAATGAGGGAGATCCAGATTCAACCCCTGGGTCAAGAAAAAGCCCTGAAGAAGGAAACGGAAATCCACTCCAGTATTCTTTCCTGGAGAACTCCATGGACAGAGGAGCATGGCTGGCTACAGTCTATGGAGTCACAAAGAGTAGGACACAATTGAGCAACTAACACATTTCTTTTGCAGCATATATTAGCTCTGCAAGAATTTTCTCCTTGTGGAGTTTCACTCGTTTATTGGTCATCCACAGCTCACTCAGTTCAGTTGTTCTGCCCTAGAAAGAGATTTAGGAAAGTATTAGTTGACAATATATTAACATATATATATATATGGAACCTAGAAACATGGTAAAGGTTAACCTATTTGCAGGGCAGGAACAGGGAACATATTAATTGAAAACATGGATGCCATAGACCAACCTGTAAATTTTGGTTCATCTTGAACTTGTTAGTACACTGTACTATGTCAGCAATCACAAATTTATGAACTTGGAATGCAAAGAGCTTAGGACTCCAAGTATAAGTCCTGAGCTCTTATCTCTGTCTATCTCCTTGGCCAAGTCCCTTGTCTGGAAGATGAGGTCCCTTCTGGTCCTGTCCAGGTTTGATGGTCTCTAAAACAAGCTAATAAAGGATGATGAGACTCCAATAAGTCATGCTTATGGGGGGAACAGGAGATGAAGCACCAAAGGGTGTCCCTCTTTCTTGTTCGTGTAAGTTCTGTGCATTTCCATGCAGCTCTGCAGCTAAGGAAGAAGAAATTCCTCCATGGGAAAAGAGTTAAGAAGGTCATGCTCCAAGGATGAATCATAAAATATTCCAAGAATGTCAGAGAGAAATATGACCTACCCCAGGGGGCCCCCGGGGGAGTGGGAGAGGTGAGCAGCTAAAGCTGCCACAGGCTGAGCCAGGTGCTTTCTCCAGTCTGATCCCAGAGAGTAACATGAGCCCATGTCAGGGTGGGATGTCTCTCCCCGTCTCCATCCCTGTCTTCTGGATACAGGAGTCCTTTCCAGGGCAAACCCACTGATGATGTATCCAACTTCTGATTGGTGGATAAGAGAACTACCTTTGGAATCAAACATCTGGATTCAACACCCAATTGTGCCACTGACAGTGATTTTGGCCAAGTGAATTCATCTTTCTGGGCTTCAATTTCTTCACCTGTCCCCAAAGGATATACACATTTACTCCCTAAAATTTGTTTAAAGGACTGAATGAAATAATGTAACAAGGCCTTAGGTCCAGCATCCTAGGAGGGACTCCATCAATAACAGTTAATATTTTAGGTAAAGGCAGCTGGGTGGAATGGCCACGTGCCACATGCACAGTTCAGGCCCTCTCTGAATCACCTGGGTCCCCACAGATGAATACAAATTATGAGGCTGATTTGGTTTCCATTCATAGTTCCAGAGGTCTCGAAGTTGTGGGGAGGGAAAGCAGAGACTTCATCCAGCAACATAAAGGGAGAAACAGAGCTTCCAAGAGGCCGAGCAGCCAGAGGAGCAGGCCTGGCTATCTGCCTGAATGTGGACTTGCAGCTGGGCCAACACTGAGAGGGTGGGGTCTGAGGGGTGTGGTAAGCTTCATGGGATTCATTCAGCAATCATTCAACAACTCTCTGCTGGGCATCCACTGTGTGTCAGCCCCTGGTTCTGGAAAGTAGAGACACAGAAGAGAATAAGACATTGCCTTTGTCTTCCTGGAGTTAAAATGCTAATGGAGGAACAGAAGTGAAACAAAAATAAACTGGTATCTTCCAGGTAATATGTATTTCCCTGATTCAGACAAATCAGCCTCAGCTTTCTAAAGGGAGGCAGAAGGCCTGGCAGGGGCCCACAGGTTGGCCACAGCCTCTGTCCTCAGGTAAGCAGTGCCCACAGATGTCAGCAGGAGTGATTTTCTGAGGTTAAAAAAACAGGCTCTGAAGTCAGACATCTGAAGATGACACCTCATTCTACTAATTTAAAAATCTGGGCTTTGGGCACATTACTTAACCTCTGGGAGATTTATTCTCCAGCTCTGTAAAAGAAATTAAAACACAATTTACCTCCAGGATTGCTATGAGTTTTAAATGAGATAATAGATACAAGGGCTTAGCAAAGCAACAATAAATTAATTGTTTTTATCCTAATAATTAGCATAGCCAGAATGTATCAATATGAGTTCTCTGAACTGGGTACTTACCAAAAAAGTGATGGACCCCATGAATAGGGCAGGAACCAGTCCTGGATCCAGCAATGAGTGGGTAAGAGCAGAGGGCACTCAGAGTGAGAGCAAAGGGGAAGGAAAGTGGGATTCCAGGGGTCAATACCTAGTATTAAACCTGGGCACATTTGGCAGAAGAGCAAAAGTAAAGAATTCGCAGACAACCTGAGGTACAAAGAGAAAGTCGGGATTCAAGCCAAAGAAAGAGTAGCTAATAATATCTCATCTTGACTGAATGCTTCCATGTACCAAGCCCTGTAAGTTTGATATATCTGTTGCCATTTAATAATTCAGCAGTTCTCTGTGGTAGGTTTTACTATCCTTCATTTTACAAATGAAGAAACTAAGACTCAAAGAGGTTATAATTTAGCAAAAGTCAACCAGCCAGCAAATGTTCTTGAACCTGGATTTGAACCTAGAGGTATCTAATGCCAAAGCCCAGGTTCTCAGACATAAGGCCATTCTGTTTTCCCCAAATCCAACTGGCCTCCTTTAATCAGGAGTTATTGAGGACTTCAGCACAGGTCAGTCCACGGCAAGTGGCCAGCAGAGCTGTATGCTTCATTCAAGTGACAAATATTTATTAAGCATCCACCTTATGCTGGCCACTTGCCATGGACTGAACTGTGCTGAAGTCCTCAATAACTCTTAGTAATATATAAAGGAGGATGTACAATTGAAGGAGCCCTGCTTGGAAATCAGACAGACCTTTGTGACTAGTAGGGTGACACTGGGCAGTTTTTGACAGCCCAATTCCTCAAAACCCACCTCAAAGCCACCAAGCTCATGTTCTGGTACAATGAGTTGCACTGAAAATGGTGCTGCAGAATGAAGCTTGAGTCAGAAGACCTGGTGGCAAGTCTTGGACACATCATCTAGTCTACCAGAACCTCAATGTCCTCCACTGCAAAATCAGATTTTAGGACCAGAAGCCTAAAAAGACCCCACTTGGATGCCAGAAGTATCTTAGGCTTTGAATTAAAATCTTTGAGCTCAAGGGAGATTGGCCAAAATGGAAGAATAGAAAGACCCTGGGCTCACCTCTTGTTATAAACACACCAAAATCATAACCATTTGTGGAACTATTTGATGAAAAATACTGGAACTTCCCATAAAAGATCTACAACTAAAGACAAAGAAAGAACCACAGAGAAATGGGTAGGACGGGTAGACTCATGATACAGTCAAGTCCCATACTCCAAGATGGGCAAGTCACAAACTGCAGAAATATTATATTGCAGAGATTCTCCTACGGGAGAGAGAGCTATGAGCCCCACGTCAGTCTCCAGGGGTCCTGTACTGGGAAGATGAGCCCCTAGAGGATCTGGCTTTGAGGGCCTGTGGGTCTTAGTTTCAGAAGACCCACAAGACTGGGAGAAATAGAGACCTCACTCTTAAAAGACACATACAAAATCTCACAGACTCTGGGACCCAGGGCCAAAGCAGTAATTTGATAGGAACCTGGGCCAAATAGCAGAGACATTACTTTGCCAACAAAGGTCCATCTAGTCAAAGCTATGGTTTTTCCAGTAGTCATGTATGGATGTGAGAGTTGGACTATAAAGAAAGCTAAGTGCCAAAGAATGGATGCTTTTGAACTGTGGTGCTGGAGAAGACTCTTGAGAGTCCCTTGGACTGCAAGGAGATCCAACCAGTCCATTCTAAAGGAGACCAGTCCTGGGTGTTCATTGGAAGGACTGATGTTGAAGCTGAAACTCCAATCCTTTGGCCACCTGTTGCGAAGAACTGACTCATTTGAAAAGACCCTGATGCTGGGAAAGATTGAAGGCTGGAGGAGAAGGGGATGACAGGAGATGAGATGGCTGGATAGCATCACCAACTCAATGGACATGAGTTGAAGTAGGCTCCGGGAGTTGTTGATGGACAGGGAAGCCTGGTGTGCTGCAGTCCATGGATCGCAAAGAGTCTGACATGACTCATCAACTGAACTGAACTGAACTGATGTGCCAGACCTTCCTGCTGGTCTTGGTCTCCTGGAGAGGTAGGGGTCAGCTATGGCTCACCCTGGGGACACAGACACTGGTACCAGCCATTCCTCAGAGCTCTTTCTGTCACGTGGATGATGGGGCTGGCAGGCACCATTGTAGACTCCTCCCTTAGATCATTATGTGCCAAGGCTTTGCTCTACCTAATATCCTGTAAGTGCCAGTGCTACGATGCCTCAGGCCAATCAACTAACCAGGCAGGAACATAGCCCCACCCATCAGCAGACACGCTGCCTCAAGACTTCCTGAGCCTGCATTCCCCTCTGGACATGGCCCTGCCCACCAGAGGGTCCAGGTCCGAGTTCCACCACTACTGGGCAGCCACCAGCTCCAGAATCCCCTGAGCCCTGGCTCTGCCCTCCAGAAAGGCTGCCTGAGCCTCTGGACCAGCCTCACCCACCAGACAGCAGACACCAAATGCAAGAAAAACACAATCTAGCAGCTTGCAGACCCAGCCAGCTGACAGCAGGGTAGACCCTGCCTTGGAACTAGCTGGGCCACAGCACTGTACACTAGCAAGTCAACACAAACTCTGGGACACCCCAAGCCTCATACCCAATTGTGTCAAGAGACAGCTCCCCCCACCCCCCGACCAGATCTGATACCAGGGATCCCAGGGCCTCACAATCAAATCTAAGACCTGGCTCTGCCTGCCAGTAGGTCTGTCTGGCACTAACCCTAGGATCTAGATTAAACCACCAGTGGGTGGACAACAGCTCTGGAGTCTTCTAGACCCTGACTTCACTCACCAGTGAGCCAGTACTAGAGTCAGGGCCTCCTGGGGTTCTGTAGACAGCCACCTCATGACCTGGACATGTCAACCAGAAGCTGGCAACATCTGCAAAGGCAAAGCCTGGTAACCAACCAGATCAGAGGCCACTCAAGACTACCAGACCACCTGCATAGTCAGCCCAACACAAGAGAAGGACCCATGAAACCCTAATGGGGAAATTCCTAGGGCACATAGCTTGGGTGATAAGAAGGGAGTGCATTGCTAGGATGTGTAGGATGTCTCCTATAGAAGGCCAACTCTCCAACTTTGGGAAATGTAATGAATTGACCAGGTACATAAAAATACACAGCAACTTAGGCAAAATGAGGTGACAGAAGAACATTTTCCAGATGAAGGAATAAGACAAAACCCCAGAGAAGAAGTAAGTGAACTGGACATAGGCAAACTACTCAAGAAAGAATTTAGGGTGGTGATCATAAAGATGACCAAAAACTCAGGAAAAAAATAGATGAACAGAGTGAAAACTTAGAAGCTTTAAACAAAGAATTAGAAAATACATTAAAAAACAACCAGAGATCAATGCAAAGAAATAGAGGAAAACAATAGAATGGGAAAGACTAGAGATCTCTTCAAGAAAATTAGAGATACCAAGGCAACATTTCATGCAAAGATGGGCTCGATAAAGGACAAAAATGGTAGGGACCTAACAGAAGCAGAAGATATTAAGAAGAGATGGCAAGAATACACAGAAGAACTGTACAAAAAAGATCTTCACAACCAAGATAATCACGATGGTGTGATCACTCACCTAGAGCCAGACATCCTGGAATGTGATGTCAAGTGGGCCTTAGGAAGCATAACTACAAATAAAGCTAGTGGAGGTGATGGAATTCCAGTTGAGTTATTTCATATCATCCTGAAAGATGATGCTGTGAAAGTGCTGCACTCAGTATGCCAGCAAATTTGGAAAACTCAGCAATGGCCACAGGAAAGGAAAAGGTCAGTTTTCATTCCAATCCCAAAGAAAGGCAATGCCAAAGAATGCTCAATCTACCGCACAATTGCACTCTTCTCACACGCTAGTAAAGTAATGCTTAAAATTCTCCAAGCCAGGCTTCAGGAATACATGAACCGTGAACGTCCAGATGTTCAAGCTGGTTTTAAGAAAAGGCAGAGGAACCAGAGATCAAATTGCCAACATTCACTGGATCATCGAGAAAGCAAGAGAGTTCCAGGAAAACATCTATTTCTGCTTTATTGACTATGCCAAAGCCTTTGACTGTGTGGATCACAATAAACTGTGGAAAATTCTGAAAGAGATAGAAATACCAGACCACCTGACCTGCCTCTTGAGAAACCTGTATGCAGGTCAGGAAGCAACAGTTAGAACTGAACATGGAACAACAGATTGGCTCCAAATAGGAAAAGGAGTACGTCAAGGCTGTATATTGTCACCCTGCTTATTTAACTTATATGCAGAGTACATCATGAGAAATGCTGGGCTGGAAGAAGCACAAGCTGGAATCAAGATTGCCGGGGGAAATATCAATAACCTCATATATGCAGATGACACCACCCTTCTGGCAGAAAATGAAGAAGAACTAAAGAGCCTCTTGATGAAAGTGAAAGAGGAGAGTGAAAAAGTTGCCTTAAAGCTCAACATTCAGAAAATGAAGATCATGGCATCCGGTCCCATCACTTCATGGGAAATAGATGGAGAAACATTGGAAAGAGTGGCTGACTTTATTTTCCTGGGCTCCAAAATCACTGCAGATGGTGACTGCAGCCATGAAATTAAAAGACACTTACTCCTTGGAAGGAAAGTTATGACCAACCTAGATGGCACATTCAAAAGCAGAGACATCACTCTGCCAACAAAGGTCTGTCTAGTCAAGGCTATGGTTTTTCTAGTAGTCATGTATGGATGTGAGAGTTGGACTATGAAGAAAGCTGAGCACCAAAGAATTGATGCTTTTGAACTGTGGTGCTGGAGAATACTCTTGAGAGTCCCTTGGACTGCAAGGAGATCCAACCAGTCCATTCTGAAGGAGATCAGTCCTGGGTGTTCTTTGGAAGGGCTGATGTTAAATCTGAAACTCCATACTTTGGCCACCTGATGTGAAGAGCTGACTCGTTTGAAAAGACCCCGATGCTGGGAAAGATTGAGGGCAGGAGGAGAAGGGGACAACAGAGGATAAGATGGTTGGATGGCATCACGGACTCAATGGACATGGGTTTAGGTGGACTCTGGGAGTTGGTGATGGACAGGGAGACCTGGCGTGTGCAGTTCATGGGGTCACAAAGAGTCGGACATGACTGAGCGACTGTACTGAAATGAACTGAACTGAAATAGAGATGACACATACAATAACTTAAAGGAAAAATACCAGAAGAAATCAACAGTAGACTAAATGATATAGAGGAATGGATCAGTGAGCTGGAAGACAGAGTAGTGGAAATCACTGTTGCTCTATAGAAAAAAAAAAAAAATGAATGAAATGAAATGAAAACTCTTGTAAGCCTATCAGCCGACTTTTCAGCAGAAATTGCAGGATGGAAGGGAGTGGCACAATATATTTATAGTGAATAAAGGGAAAAACCTACAACCAAGACAACTCTACACAGCAAGATTCTTATTCAGATTTGATGGAGGGAGAGACCAAAGGCTTTACAGACAAGCAAAAGCTAAAAGAGTTCTGCACCACCAAACCAACTTTACAAGAAAAATTAAAGGAACCTTTTTAAGTGAAAAAAAAAAAAAGCCACAACTAGAAGCGTGAAAATTACAATATGAACTTTGTAATTCATCAGTAAAGGCAATGATACAGTAAAGAAAGAAAATTGTGTACACACAAAGCAAGTATAAGAAGGTTAAAAGACAAAAGCAGTAAAAATAATCTATATCTACAATAATCAGTTAAGGAATACACAAAACAATTACATGTAAAATACGATATCAAAAGAAGTAATCATGAGGGGAAGAGAGTACAAATGCAATGTTTTAAAAATGCACTTGAAATTAAGAGATAAGCAACTGAAAACAATCACATATATATATATATATAGATTGCTATATAAAAACCTCATGCTAACCACAAAGCAAAAATCTATAAAAGATATTTGCACAGAAAAGAAAAATGAATCCAGATACAACACTAAAGATAGTCATTAAATCACAAGAGAAGAGAACAAAATAAGCGGGGGGTAGGGGGGTGAAACATTCTACAAAAACAACTTCAAAACAATAAAATGGCAATAAGAACATACATATATAATTACTTCAAGTGTAAATGTAAGTGTAAATGCTCCAATCAAAAGACACAGAGTGGCTGAATGGATACAGAAACAAGACCTGTGTATAGGCTGCCTACAGCAGAGTCACTTTAGAGCTAAAGACACACAGAGACTGAAAGTGAGGAGATGGACAAAGATATTTTATGCAAATGGATATCAAAACAAAGTTGGAGTTGCAATAGTCATATTAGACTAAATAGACTTTAAAATAGTGACTGTTACAAAAGACAAAGAAGGACACTACATAATGTTCAAGGAATCCATATAAGAAGATATTTAATTGGAAATATATATGCACCCAACATAGGAACACCTCAATATATTAGGCAAATATTAACAGACATAGAGGGAGAAACTGACATAACACAATAATAGCAGGGGACTTTAACATGCTACTTACATCAATGGACAGGTCATACAGATAGAAAGTCAATAAGAAAACACTGATCTTAAATGACACATTAGATCAGAGAGATTAATTAATACATACAGAATATTTCACCCAAACATACAGAATACACATTATTTTCAAGTGCATACAGAACATTCTCCAGAATAGATCGCAAACAAAGCCACAAAACAAGTCTTGGTAAAATAAGAAAACTGAAATAAAATCAAACACCTCTCTGACAACAAGGCTCTGAGACCAGAATCAGTTACAAGAATAAAATGCAAAAAATACAAACTCGTGGAGGCATAACAATATGCTGCTGAATAATCAATGGATTCAGTTCAGTTCAGTTCAGTCGCTCAGTCATATCCGACTCTTTGTGACCCCATGAATCGCAGCACGCCAGGCCTCCCTGTCCATCAACTCCCGGAGTTCACCCAGAATCAATGGATTACTGAAGAAATTAAAGAGGGAATAAAAACTACCTGAAGACAAAGGACGGAGAAGGCAATGGCACCCCACTCCAGCACTCTTGCCTGGAAAATCCCATGGATGGAGGAGCCTGGTGGGCCGCAGTCCATGGGGTCGCTAGGAGTCAGACACGACTGAGCAACTTCACTTTCACTTTTCACTTTCACGCATTGGAGAAGGAAACAGCAACCCACTCCAGTGTTCTTGCCTGGAGAATCCCAGGGACGGGGGAGCCTGGTGGGCTGCCGTCTCTGGGGTCGCACAGAGTTGGAAACGACTGAAGCGACTTAGCAGCAGCAGCAGCAGAAGACAAAGGAAAATGAAAACACAATAATCAGAAATCTGTGGAATGTATCAAAAGCAGTTCTAAGAGGGAAGTTTATAGAGATACAAGCTTACCTCAGAAAACAAAAACCTCAGTTAACAACCTAACCTTACAACTAAAGGACCTAGAGAAAGAAGAAAAAACAAAACCCCAAATTAGTAGGAGAAAAGAAATCATAAAGATGAGAGCAGAAATAAGTGAAATAGAGAATTAAAAAATAGAAAACAGCAATGAAACTAAAAGTGGGTTATTTGAAAAGATAAACAAAAGTGAGAAAACTGTAGCCAGACTCAAGAAAAAAAGGGAGAGGACCTAAATCAATAAAATCAGAAATGAAAAAAGGCAAGCTACAATTCACATCAAAGAAATATAAAAGAACATAAGCAACTACTATGAACAACTCTAGGCCAATAAAACGGACAACTTAGAAGACATGGACAAATTCTTAGAATTGTACAATCTAAAATATGAACAGACCGATTACCAGTAATGAAAGTGAATCTAATTAAAAAATTCCTGATAAATAAAAGTCCAGAACCAGAAGGTTTCACAGATGAATTCTACCAAAATTTAGAGAACAGCTAACACTTATCCTTCTCAAACTGTTTCCAAAAATTGCAACAGAAGGAACACTTTCAAACTCATTCTATGATGTCAGCATTGGCCTGATAAGCAAACCAAAGATATCACACACAAAAACAAACTTATAGGTTAATATCACTGATGAACAAAGATGAAAAAATCCTCAACAAAACATTAGCAAATCAAATCCAACAATATGTTAAAATGATCACACACCATGATCAGGTGGGATTAATCCCAGGGATGCAAGGGTATTTCAATATCCACAAATTATTCAATGTGCTAAAGCAGACTTATAAATTGAAAAGTAAAAACCATATGATCATCTCAATAGATACAGAAAAAAAAAACTTTTGACAAATTCAGCATCTATTTACAATAAAAATTCTCCAGAAATCAGGCATAGAGGGAACATACCTCCACATAATAAAGACTGTATATGAAAAACTCATGGCTAACATCATACTCAATGATGAAAAGCTGAAAGCATTTCCTCTAAAATCAGGAACAAGACAAGGATGCAGACTCTCACCACTTTTATTAAATATAATATTGGAAGTTCTAGCCACAATCAGACAAGAAAAAGAAATAAAAAGGAATCTAAATTGCAAAAGGAACATGTACCAAGAATATTTTTAACAGAACTAGAACAAATAATTTTAAAATTTGTATGGAAACAAAAAACTCTGAATAGACAAAACAACCTTGAGAAACAAGAACAGAACTGGAGGAATCATGCTTCCTGACTTCAGACTACACTACAAAGCTACAGTCATAATAGTATGGTACTGGCACAAAACCAGACACAAAGATCAACAGAACAGAAGAGAGAGCCCAGAAATAATTTCGCACACTTATGGTCAATTAATCTATGACAAAGGAGGCAAGGATATCCAATGAAAAAACAGTCATCTCTTCAAGTGGTGCTGATAAAACTGGACAGCTACATGTGAAAGAATGAAATCAGAACATTCTCTAACACCATATGTAAAAATAAACACAAGATGGATTAAAAACCTAAATATAAGACTGAAAACTACAAAAACTCCTAAAGGGAAACACAGGCAGAACAGTCTCTGATAGAAATCATAGCAGCGTTTTTCTGGATCTGTCTTTTAAAGCAAAGGAAATAAACAAAATGGGACCTAATCAAACTCAGTATATCAAAGGAAAAGTAGTTGCAAATGATATGACCAATAAGGGGTTAATATCCAAAATATATAAACAGCTAATACAACTCAATATAAAAAAAATCTGATTTAAAAATGTGCAGAAGACCCAAAGAGACATTTTTCCAAAGAGGATATGCAGATAGCCAATGAGCACATGAAAAGATGTTCAACATCACTAATAACCAGGGAAATTCAAATCAAAACCATGGTGAGATATCACCTCACACCTGTCAGAATGGTTATCATCAAAAAAACACAAATAACAAAAGTTTTTAAGGAAAGGGAACCCTTGTATACTGTTGGTGGGAACGTTAAGTTGGTACAGTCACTGTGGAACCCAATGTGAAGGCTTCTCAAAAAACTCAAAATATAACTACCCAGCAATATATATGACCCAGCAATTCCACCCCTGAGTTTATATCCAAAAATTACAAAAACACTAATTGAAAAAGATACATGTACCCCAATGTTCATGGCAGCATTATTTATAATTGTCAAGATATGGAAGCAACATATATATATTCATAATATGCACATACACACACACACACACACACACATATATACAATGGAATACTATTTCAGCCACAAAAATGAATGAATTTTTGTCATTTGCAACAACATGGAAGAACCTGGATGGTATCTTTTAATAGTTTTATTTACTTATTTATTTTTGGCTGTGCTGGGCGTGTGTTGTTGCGTGGGCTTTCTCTAGTTGTGGAGAGTGGGGACTACTCTCTTGCTGTGTTGTGCAGGCTTGTCATTGGGGTGGCTTCTCTTGTTGCAGAGCATGGGCTCTAGGGCGTGTGCACTTTAGAACCTGTGGTGTATGGGTTCAGCAGCTGTTGTTCCTGGACTCTAGAGCACAGCCTCAGTAGTTGTAGTGCACAGGTTTTGCTGCTCTGTGGCATGTGGGATATTCCAAGACCAGGGATTGAACCAGTGTTTCCTGCATTGGCAGGCAGATTCTTTACCATTGAGACACCAGGGAAGCTTTGAACAGTATTATGCTAAGTGAGGTAAGTCAGAGACAGACAAAGACTGTATGATATCACTTATATGTGGAATCTAAAACATACAACAAAGTAGTGATCATAACAATAAAGAAACAGACTCATAGAGGAAAAAAACTAGTGCTTACTAATGGGGAGAGTGAGGGAGGAGAGGCTATATTAGACGTAGGAGTTTAAGAGGTACAAACTATTATGTATAAAATAAATTACAGGGAAATATTGTACAACACAGGGAATACAGCCAACACTTTATAATAACTACAAATGAAGTTTAAACTTTAAAAATTGTGACTCACAATATTGTACACCTGTAATGTATATAATATTGTTTAGCAATCATACCTCAATACAGAAAATAAAATCTTTGAGTTCAAATCCCATATCTACTGCAAATCTACTCTGGGACTTTTGATAATTCAAACTCTTATACCCACCCCATCCCATATCTTGGGTTTTTGCTGTTGTTGTTAAACAGAGGGAATTGATTAACCCAACATTCAGTGAGTCTTTCAAGCAGTGGCTGTTTCCTCCACTACATTCTTGCATCACTGGAACAGGACTGGAGATTGATTGCTGTGGTTTAGTCACTAAGTCCTGTCCAACTCTGAGACTCCACGGACTGCAGCACACCAGGCTTCCCTATCCTTCACAATCTCCCGGAGTTTGCTCAAACTCATGTCATCGAGTCGGTTATTCCATCCAACCATCTCATCCTCTGTCACACCCTTCTCCTCCTGACTTCAATCTTTCCCAGCATCAGGGTTTTTACCAGAGTTGGTTCTTTGCATCAAGTGGCTAAAGTACGGAGCTTCAGTTTCAGCATCAGTCCTTCCTATGATATTCATGGTTGATTTCCTTTAGAATGGCTGGTTTGATCTCCTTGATATCCAAGGGACTCTCAAGAGTCTTCTCCAGCACCACAGTTTCAAAGCATCAGTTCTTCAGTGCTCAGTATTCTTTATGGTTCAACTCTCACATCTGTACATGACTACTGGAAAAACCATTGTTGGCAGAGTGATGTCTGATTTTTAAAATGCTTTGTTTGTCATAACTTTTCCTCCAAAGAGCAAGTGTTTTTAATTTCATGGTTTGTAGTCACCACCCACATTGATTTTGGAGCCCAGGAAAAGAAAATCTGTCACTGTTTCCACTTTTCCCCCTATTTGCCATTTCCCCTATTCCCCTATTTTCCATCTATTTGCCATGAAGTGGTGGGACCAGATGTCATGGTCTTAAGTTTTTTGAATGTTGAGTTTTTTTTTTTTTGATATATCTTTACTATATCTTTAATAAAAGCCAAGTAATTAAATGCAAATAGAGTACCATAAGAGATACGTAGTGATTGGAATAGTTTTCAAGAGAATGATGGAAAACTTTGCTGACCCAAGCCCAAGCTGTTTGATAAACAAGAGAAAGGTAAAGGACTGTGTAAAATAAAAAGCACTGACATAGACTTTGTAAGTCCAATTTTTAAAGTTCATTTCTGAGTTTAATATATAACTTGCTATTTCAAATTATATATTGGTTAATATACAACCTTGACTTATAGGTTGTTAAATAACTCCACTATAAAATATTGAAAGTGAAGACATCTTATATGGGTCCTTAAGCTAACTCTGCTGACTTTTTTTTTTTTTTTAG
>NW_011494941.1:4070366-4071471 GCF_000754665.1 Bison bison bison
ACTCCATTGTGTATATGTACCACTGCTTTCTTATCCATTCATCTGCTGATGGACATCTAGGTTGCTTCCATGTCCTGGCTATTATAAACAGTGCTGCGATGAACATTGGGGTACACGTGTCTCTTTCCCTTCTGGTTTCCTCAGTGTGTATGCCCAGCAGTGGGATTGCTGGATCATAAGGCAGTTCTATTTCCAGTTTTTTAAGGAATCTCCACACTGTTCTCCATAGTGGCTGTACTAGTTTGCATTCTCACCAACAGTGTAAAAGGGTTCCCTTTTCTCCACACCCTCTCCAGCATTTATTATTTGTAGACTTTTGGATCGCAGCCATTCTGACTGGTGTGAAATGGTACCTCATAGTGGTTTTGATTTGCATTTCTCTGATAATGAGTGATGTTGAGCATCTTTTCATGTGTTTGTTAGCCATCTGTATGTCTTTTTTGGAGAAATGTCTATTTAGTACTTTGGCCCATTTTTTGATTGGGTCGTTTATTTTTCTGGAGTTGAGCTGTAGGAGTTGCTTGTATATTTTTGAGATTAGTTGTTTGTCGGTTGCTTCATTTGCTATTATTTTCTCCCATTCTGAAGGCTGTCTTTTCACCTTGCTAATAGTTTCCTTTGATGTGCAGAAGCTTTTAAGGTTAATTAGGTCCCATTTGTTTATTTTTGCTTTTATTTCCAATATTCTGGGAGGTGGGTCATAGAGGATCCTGCTGTGATGTATGTCGGAGAGTGTTTTGCCTATGTTCTCCTCTAGGAGTTTTATAGTTTCTGGTCTTACGTTTAGATCTTTAATCCATTTTGAGTTTATTTTTGTGTATGGTGTTAGAAAGTGGTCCAGTTTCATTCTTTTACAAGTGGTTGACCAGATTTCCCAGCACCACTTGTTAGAGAGATTGTCTTTAATCCATTGTATATTCTTGCCTCCTTTGTCGAAGATAAGGTGTCCATATGTGTGTGGATTTATCTCTGGGCTTTCTATTTTATTCCATTGATCAATATTTCTGTCTTTGTGCCAGTACCATACTGTCTTGATAACTGTGGCTTTGTAGTAGAGCCTGAAGTCAGGTAGGTTGATTCCTCCAGTTCCATTCTTCTTTCTCAA
>NW_011494941.1:4072178-4072678 GCF_000754665.1 Bison bison bison
ATTTCGTGGCTACATTCACCATCCACAGTGATTTTGGAGCCCAAGAAGATAAAACCTGTCACTGCTTCCACTTTTCCCCTTTCTATTCGTCATGAAGTGATTGGACTAGATGCCATGATCTTAGTTTTTTGAATCTTAGTTTTAAGCCAGCTTTTTCACTCTTTTCTTTCACCCTCATTAAGAAGCTCTTTAGTTCCTCTTCAGTTGCTGGTGTTAGAGTGATTTCATATGCTTATCTGAGGTTGTTGATATTTCTCCCAGCAATCTTGATTCCAGCTTGTGATTCATCTAGCCCAGCATTTTGCATGACATACTCTGCATAGAAGTTAAATAAGCAGGGTGACAATATGCAGCCTTGTCTTATTCCTTTTCCAATTTCGAACCAGTCAGTTGTTCCATGCCCAGTTCTAAATGTTGCTTCTTGACATGCACACAGGTTTTGCAGGAGGCAGGTAAGGTGGTCTGGTATTCGCATCTCTTTAAGAATTTTCCACAGTTTG
>NW_011494941.1:4072778-4073184 GCF_000754665.1 Bison bison bison
ATCCTTAACAAAATTCTAGCAATCAGAATCCAACAACACATTAAAAAGATCATACACCATGATCAAGTGGGGCTTTATCCCAGGGATGCAAGGATTCTTCAATATCCGCAAATCAATCAATGTAATACACCACATTAACAAATTGAAAAATAAAAACCATATGATTATCTCAATTGAATGTTGAGTTTTAAGCCAGCTCTTTCACTCTGCTCTTTTACCCTCATCAAGAGGTTCTTTAATTTTTCTTCACTTTCTGCCATTAGAGTGGTATCATCTGCATATCTGAAGTTGTTGATATTTCTCCTGGCAATCTTGATTCCAGCTTGTGATTTATCCAGCCCAGCATTTTGCATGATGTACTCTGCATGTAAGTTAAATAAGCAGGGTGATAATATACAGCCTGTGA
>NW_011494941.1:4073284-4074799 GCF_000754665.1 Bison bison bison
ATAGGTGCTCAATAAGCGCACACACACACATACACGTGCATATATAAACACATCCACAAACGTACTGCCATTGTGAATATGAACATGTAGCAGTGACTGGTGAAGGCTTAGCTTCCTCCCCTACCACAGCTGCCCCCACAGCTGCCTCTGGCCCTAACTCGTTAGCCACTAGGCATTACTGCGATGGCCCTATTCTCTCACCTTGCCTGTGCAGGAAGGAATTTGCATAGGCATAATTGGTTTGTTTCCTTCCCTTCTTTGTTGTCATGGTTACTCAGTTCATTTGCAAGCTCCTTTCCTATTAACCTGAGAACCACTCAGAGAGTCTCCTTCCAGGGGGAGGGGAATCATACATGAAGGGTGAGGCAGAGTCCTAATTATCAAGGATCTGGGTGATGATTTTAGATGAAGAAACAGCCAAAGTAGAAACAATTTCTAAGATCCAGCCTGAAACCAGTTCATCTGGAGACCTCTTCTTCTGATTTGGGGTGGAAACTCTCTGTCTTAACCTGTGTGCAGTGTATGTGTTCTGAGGCAGAAAAGTCATCATTGTACTGTGACTCAGCATAGAAAGTCTAGGCAAAGACACATTTCCCAAGGCAATTCCATTCTTCCAGTTAGTTGCTCAGGAAAAAAAAAAAAAGTTTAGCTCATTAAGCCTTTGCCCTGGATTATGTGAATCACAAAAGAAACTCAAGGTACCCTAGTCATCCCTCACTTACTTACCCTGGACCCCAGATGACTTTGTGTACCCCTGATTCAGCCATCTGCTATACACACACTGGGGTTCCCAGGTGTCACAGTGGTAAAGAATCAGCCTGCCAATGCAGAAGACGTGGGTTCAATCCCTGGGTCAGGACAGTCCCCTGGAGAAGGAAATGGCAACCCACTGCAGTATTCTTGCCTGGAGAATTCCATGGACAGAGGAGCCTGGAGGGCTACAGTCCATGGGATCGCAAAGAGTTGGACATGACTGAGCACATACCCAAACCACTCAAAAATTGAATGGCTTAAAATTTGTTGTTGTTCAGTCGCTAAGTTGAGTTCAACTCTTCGAGACCTCACGGACTTCAAGCCAGACTCCTCTGTCCTCCAATATCTCCTGAAGTTTGCTCAAATTCATATCCATTGAGTAGGTGATGCTATCTAACCAACTCTTCCTCTGTTACCCCCTTCTCCTTTTGCCTTCAAACTTTCCCAGCTTCAGGGTTTCCAGTCAGTTGACTCTTCGCCTCAGGTGGCCAAAATATTGGATCTTCAGCTTCAGCATCAGTCTTTCCAATGAGTATTCAGGGTTGGTTTCCTTTAGGATTGATCTCCTTGCTGTCCAAGGGACTCTGAAGAGTCTTCTTCAGCACCACAATTCAAAAGCATCAATTCTTTGATGCTCAGCCTTCTTTATAGTCCAACTCTCACATCTGTACATGATTACTGGAAAAAACCATAGCTTTGAATATACAGATCTTTGTCAGAAAAGTGATGTCTCTGCTTTTGAATACACTGTCTAGGTTTGTC
>NW_011494941.1:4074899-4078420 GCF_000754665.1 Bison bison bison
CATATCTGAAGTTGTTGATATTTCTCCTGGCAATCTTGATTCCAGCTTGTGATTTATCCAGCCCAGCATTTTGCATGATGTACTCTGCATGTAAGTTAAATAAGCAGGGTGATAATATACAGCCTTGACATACTCCTTTCCCAATTCTGAACCAGTCCATTGTTCCATGTCTGGTTCTGTCACTTCTTGGCCTGCATGCAGGTTTCTCAGGCGACAGGTAAGGTAGTCTGGTATTCCCATCTCTTTAAGAATTTTCCACAGTTTGTTGTGATCCACACAGTCAAAGGTTTTAGTGTAGTCAATGAAGCAGAAGTAGGTGTTTCTCTGGAATCCCTTTGTTCTCTCTATGATCCAACGGATGGTGGTAATTTGACTCACTAGGTGTCTTCCTTCTTACATTCAGCCCATGGTCCCTTCCCCCTCCAAAAATTCACCAGTTTGGAAGCTCATCAGACACCTGAGAGCTGGGTTAATGAGTGTGTGATCTGGGGGTATAGCGTTACAACTATACCATTCAACTCTATGTGCTTTGAATAATAAGTTCAACCCAACTGAATAGCTCCTCTTGGAGTCTGTTTTCTTTTCCCAGGGAAACTTACAAGGGGAAAAGTAGTAGGATGAACTAGTCCCTGCCACTGCAGTTGGCCTCCTGGAGGCAACAGATTTGCATCACTTCCCTCTCCTTACCCGTCTGTCCCTCTTATTTTCTACAGCCTCTGCTAATCTAGGTGGTTTACATGAGAAGATAGAGGATAATCTAGATTCTCACCTATGAAGTCTGAGACTCTGCCATTATGTTCTTCCTGTCCATTTACTCTCAAAATTGGTTACAGGAATATCAAATGATGCCCCTGTGATCCCCCTGGGTGTCAAACTGATCCCTCCATGACCCTATCATATAATAGCAGCTCTACCTCCTGCTGATGATCAGAGTCAATAAACTCGAAGGTGGTTTAGCTGGTTCACTGTAGTTGAGAATTCAATCTTCTCTAAAGAGAGTTCTGCTATTGTTATAATTAAGTTCTGGGATTGAGACTCAGATTTTTTTTTTTTTTTCCTGCCCTCTGCTTGCATTACATGGGAGTCTGTCTGTATGCTGCCAAAGAGGACTGCTGACTTTCACATTTTGTCATAAATTGGTGATTAATCACCCCAGCCTTTCATGTCTTTCCAATGTGTTAATTACACTCAACCATCTGATTCCATTGTCTTTATAATTACTCTTTCCTTTAAATCTCTTAAATGGCTGAGATACAGCATAGCTAGTGCATTCCTTTCCACTAGTCTCTCATTCACCACTAATTAAAGTGTTAACAGTTGTACTGCCAGGGCTATCAGGGCTCTACCTATCGCCAGTAGTAGGGCCCTCATTGTCTGCCAGGATGCCCATTGAGTTAGCCCCCACTGAGACAAGGGGTCAGGTCTTTGTAACTCTGCATTGGATGTGAACTGCCCCTAGACAGTAGGGGCAAAATGTGATCCAGGTAGCTCCTTTGTTGAGGGGCAGTTCCAGGGGAGAGGTTCAGGTGGGGGCCACCAGCAGCTTCCAGAAGCCAGGGAAATGAATACCTTGGTCCTGATGTGGGCCACACAATACAACATTCTCTACAATACCGTGAAATTATAGGAACATTCTTACCACCACCATTCACACTGCCAGAGAATGTGAAATGCCATCTTACGAGTGAGGCCTCTCCCCTAGCACATGCTGTTCCTCTCACTCTGTTTCATTTTTTCCCACTGGGCTAATTTCCATCTGAAACTCTTGTTTATCATTTATCTCTTACCATCAGACCATATACTCCAGACTTAGGGTACCCATTACCCAGAAGAGGACCTGGCACAAGGCAGGCTCCCAACAAATATAAATGAAATTCCAAATATGTGTATGAACCTACTCTGGGCATCTCACTGGAATTTCTGTGAGGACTAAAATCTCCTACATGTAAGAATACAGCTCACAGTAGACACTTAAGCCAAAAAAGTATATAAAAATATAAACGTTGGGAAAGAAATGTTTGTGTGTGTGTGTGTATGTATGTATGTATGTGTGTGTATATATATATATGGCATTGGGATAAGGAAATGGACCTTTTTTCTTTTCTTTTAAAATTTTCTGGCCATACCACTCAGCACATGGATCTTAGGTCCCAATCAGGGACTGAACCCATGCCCCCTGCATTGGAAGCATGGGGTTTTATAACCACTAGGGAAGTCCTTGGACCTTTTTTCTTATAGGAAAGACACCACAATTTGAGCAATTCAGCAGCAGGGAACAGAGACAGAACTTCTTATCCAGGGCTTAAGGGCAAGCCTTTGACTCTCTATAAGGTAGGGAGACTTAAGACTAGCATTTATTTCTTCCAGCACCAGCATTTAATTCCAGACTTAACAGGGACTGAGACCTATAAAAGATTCACCTTGTTTCTCTGAATGTGTACATTATTTACCATACAGTTTATAAAATATTTACCCTTTTATCAACCGACTGCACTCTGCTCAGCTTTAACTACCTTACTGCTGCTCAAAGGTGATCAAATAGGTGGCTGGCACCTCTCCAGAAATGGATGGAGTGAACAGCTGGAAGGGAACCATATTTTATGCATTTGTCAGAGCACATAGCAATCAAGGGTGTTGAAAGCCTTTCTAAAGGTGCTGGGGAGGGGTGTGGGTCTTCACTCCCTTCCCACCTCTACCCACCTGGTCTAAAACAAAGCTACCTTTGCCAGGCCCAGCTACTCATCTATTTAAGATGCACTTACAGAGCAGTTATTGTGAGCAAGGGGTCTTGGGGAGATGGATGAGAGGAAAGCACATTACTATGCTCTTTCTGGGGAAAACGAGCCCAATGATAAAGAATCACAGCAAAAACACCTAAGTATTAGACTCTCTCTCTCCATATGATCAGTGCATGCAAAGTACACAGCCTTACAAGCCAGATTTTTGGGTTGAAACTATATCTTACTCTATCACAAGTGTATGCCTCTGGACAAGTTGCCTAATTTCTGGTTGCCTTAGTTTTCTCAGGACATTAATAGTCCCAATTTCATGATATTATTCATATTACATATATGGTGCCCAGCACATAGAAAACATTCAATAAAGTTAAGAGATGTGGAGAAAGGGGAGGATAATCCTTAGGCCAGCTCTACATGGTAAATATGTTCATTTTCAGTCGCTCAGTCGTGTCAAACTCTTTGTGACCCCATGAATCGCAGCACGCCAGGCCTCCCTGTCCACCACCAACTCCAGGAGTTCACTCAAACTCACGTCCATTGAGTCAGTGATGCCATCCAGCCATCTCATCCTCTGTCGTCCCTTCTCCTCCTGCCCCCAATCCCTCCCAGCATCAGAGTCTTTTCCAATGAATCAACTCTTCGCATGAGGTGGCCAAAGTACTGGAGTTTCAGCTTCAGCATCATTCCTTCCAAAGAAATCCCAGGGCTGAATCTCCTTTAGAATGGACTGGTTTGGATCTCCTTGCAGTCCAAGGGACTCTCAAGAGTCTTCTCCAACACCAC
>NW_011494941.1:4078520-4079186 GCF_000754665.1 Bison bison bison
AAGAAATGTTTGATGATTGATTACATGCACAACCCAGACATTTCTTCCTGACACGTATTCATCTCCCCCACAGGAATTGGCAGTTCTTTCCCATTTACTGCCTCAAGGTCCTGAGTCATAATCAAACAAAACTTCTGTCCTACTCATTGAACTGTGCTTTTTAAAAAACCACAATGACTCTTATGTTCTCACATGCCCGAGAGATTATTTTCTTATTGTGCGCTCTTGGTCATTTCCTTCTTATGTGCAAAAATGTTTGGGAACAGTTCTTTGTGTAGACAAGATGAAAAGTTTGTTTGTTTGCTTTAATGGAAGAAGATGTTTTCACTGTGGGAGGGACAGGAGGCAGGGCACCAGAAGTTTGCGCTCTCTGCCTGGCTATGAAAAATCATCATGAACTAGCTTCCTGCCAGTTGCCTTTTATTTTTGAAAAATGGGCTCAGGGTAGTTGCTGCAACTGAAGGCAGCAAAGAGAAGTTATGAAAAGAAAATGAAGCTCTGTGCATGCGTATATATGTGTGAATAATGTGGTACTTTAAGAATGAAGCAGATCCAACAACATTTTCACTCCTACCCTCAACAGAACTGCATGCGCATGTGGATGAGTTATGTACTAGAGTGTTCATAGCAGCACTACTGCCAGAAGCCCCAAACCCAATGCAGTTC
>NW_011494941.1:4079286-4079999 GCF_000754665.1 Bison bison bison
TGCCAGGTCATCTGCATATCTGAGGTTATTGATATTTCTCCCAGCAATCTTGATTCCAGCTTGTGCTTCTTCCAGTCCAGCGTTTCTCACGATGTACTCGGCATATAAGTTAAATAAGCAGGGTGACAATATACAGCCTTGATGAACTCCTTTTCCTATTTGGGACCAGTCTGTTGTTCCATGTCCAGTTCTAACTGTTGCTTCCTGACCTGTATATTCCCATCTCTTTCAGAATTTTCCACAGTTTATTGTGATCCACACAGTCAAAAGCTTTAGCGTAGTCAATAAAGCAGAAATAGACATTTTTCTAGAACTCTCTTGCTTTTTTGATGATCCAGCAGATGTTGGCAATTTGATCCCTGGTTCCTCTGCCTTTTCTAAAACCAGCTTGAACATCAGGAAGTTCATGGTTCACATATTCCTGAAGCCTGGCTTGGAGAATTTTCAGCATTACTTTACTAGCGTGTGAGATGAGTGCAATTGTGCGGTAGTTTGAGCATTCTTTGGTATTGCCTTTCTTTGGGATTGGAATGAAAACTGACCTTTTCCTGTCCTGTGGCCACTGCTGAGTTTTTCAATTTGCTGGCATATTGAGTGCAGCACTTTCACAGCATCATCTTGCAGGATTTGGAATAGCTCAACTGGAATTCTATCACCTCCACTAGCTTTGTTTGTAGTGATGCTTTCTAAGGCCCACTTGACATCACATTCCA
>NW_011494941.1:4080099-4080656 GCF_000754665.1 Bison bison bison
TGTTAGGTCCATACTATTTCTGTCCTTTATTGAGCCCATCTTTGCATGAAATGTTCCCTTGGTATCTCTAATTTTCTTGAAGAGATCTCTAGTCTTTCCCATTCTGTTGTTTTCCTCTATTTCTCTGCATTGATCGCTGAGGAAGGCTTTCTTATCTCTTCTTGCTATTCTTTGAACTCTGCATTCAGATGCTTATATCTTTCCTTTTCTCCTTTGCTTTTCGCGTCTCTTCTTTTCACAGCTATTTGTAAGGCCTCCCCAGACAACCATTTTGCCTTTTTACATTTCTTTTCCACGGGGATGGTCTTGATCCCTGTCTCCTGTACAATGTTATGAACCTCCATCCATAGTCCATCAGGCACTCTATCACATCTAGTCCCTTAAATCTATTTCTCACTTCCACTGTATAGTCATAAGGGATTTGATTTAGGTCATACCTGAATGGTCTAGTGGTTTCCCTACTTTCTTCAATTAAAGTCTGAATTTGGCAATAAGGAGTTCATGATCTGAGCCACAGTCAGCTCCTGGTCTTGTTTTTGCTGACTGTGTAGAGTTTC
>NW_011494941.1:4080756-4081474 GCF_000754665.1 Bison bison bison
CTTCCGTTATAGGTTATTACAAGATATTGAATATAGTTCTCTGTGCTATATTTGTGGAATCTTAAAAAAAATGATAAAAGTGAACTTATTGACAAAGCAGGAATAGACTCACAGACATAGAAAACACACTTCCGGTTACCAAATGGAATAGCAGGCCGTATGAGGAGGTAAATCAGGAGTTTGGGACGTAACCAGTTTCTGTCGTATCCCATTTTTCTCAGTGGCTATGTCATTCTTTTAACAGTTGTGCCCTTCTCCCTTTCTTCTCGTCTTACTTCTGCTGATGATGTTAACTGGGGCAGCAGTCATCTGGGTGCTTGGCTGGACTAGAATAGCCAACATGACTTTCTCAGGTGGCTGGCAGTTGACACAGGCTTTTGGCAGAAAGCTCCAGTGGGTGGTTGACCAGAGTTTCTTGGTTTCCCTCTGTGTATCATCTCCATCTAGCTGGGACTTCTCACAGCACGGTAGCTGAGTCCCAGAGGGTGTAGCCCAAGGAAAGCAGTACCCTTTGGTCAAGTGACAGCAATTCATGGGGAGAAGAAACGGGCTCTCCACCTTTTGATGAGCATGCCAGGAAGGCAGGACTTATTGGAGTTCCTTGGATACTAGCTCACACACCTGGCTTCCTGACCTTTTTGTCCACCTTTCCCCAACTCCTTAAACTTTTCTATTGTGCCATCTGGAAGTCTTGGTCAGTGATCAGTAAAACTGCTTC
>NW_011494941.1:4081574-4085184 GCF_000754665.1 Bison bison bison
ATCTTTGGCTGCAAAGAATATAATCAATCTGATTTTGGAGTTGACCATCTGGTGATGTCCATGTGTAGAGTCTTCTCTTGTGTTGTTGGAAGAGGGTGCTTGCTATGACCAGTGCGTTCTCTTGGCAGAACTCTATTAGCCTTTATGATCCTCTTTTACAGATGAGAAACTGAGATTTAGGAAATTTAGTACTTTGTTAAAATTCACTTGAAAGCCAGGATTCAAGATTATGAATGCCTAATTATAAAGACTCTACTTGTAATCACTGCTTACAAACACACACACACACGTGCACACACACACACATGCACACATGCACACACACACAGGGAAACATGGCATAACCTTCAAGTGCACCTCCTCAGTGATGCTCCCAACCAACGTTCAATGAGATGAGATTTTCTTATTTGCCCTTATAGCACCTCTTTCACCACAGTCATCATGACGGTAATAATTTATCAATTGGATCCTTATTTGTGATGGGCTGGGTACCCCCCCTAAATTGTATGTAGACAGGGGCTTGTGTTCATCATGTATTCTCAGAGTCTAGTGACTGTTTCATATACACTGTCATTAAATCTCCTCAACAATGTTAAGATAGAAGTGATATTTTTCTCCCATTTTATTGTTAATGAAACTGAAGCTCAAAAAAACCAAATAGAAGAACATACAGAAAAAAAAATGGGAGAAGATTTTAACCCAGCACAGTTGATTTCAGAGGCCATTCCCATTCACTGGGCTACATTCTCTCCCTAAGAAGGAGGGAACCAGAACAGAAGGGTAGAGGAATGAAGTTTACATATCAAGGGCCTGCCACGTTGGGTATCAAGCTGAAGTTCATTATCAATGGTATCTCTTTCACTCCTCAAGATAAATTTTTGTTCAAAACAAGATTTTTGCTAAAACAAGGTTTTTCCAGACCTGGGTGCAAGCCCTGCTGAGATGAGCTAGTGAAGTGGGGAGAAGGCTGGCAGTGAGCAAGAAGTGAATGGGAAAACTGACAAGCTTACAAAGCCCTTCAGTGTAGCTTTTTGCTTCAATACTTCATAATTAAAGAATAAGGCCAGTTCAGGTGGGGCTCAGGCAAAGGCCAAGGTCAGGAGCTCAGGCCTGGCGAGGTGGATGAGGGAAGGATCAGGAGAGAAGTCAGATGCTTTGACCCCATCATCTTGACTCTGACTCATACTGCATGACAGAAAGAAAGTGAAGTTGCTCAGTCATGTCTGACTCTTTGCGACCCTATGGACTGTAGCCCGCTAGGCTCCTCCATCCATGGGATTTTCCAGGTAAGAATACTAGAATGGGTTGCCATTTTCTTTTCCAGCAGATCTTCCCAACCCAGGGATCAAACACAGGTTTCCTGCATTGCAGGCAGACTCTTTACCCTCTGAGCCACCAGGGAATCCCATCATATTGGATGACCTCTCAGCTATACTAATGTCCTTTCTCCTTTGCTTTTAAAAAAAGAAAACAGAGATACCATTGATTTTCTCAGTCTTTTATGTTCAATTGTTGGTCGATTCTTTTTTTTTTAATTGAAGTATAATTGATTTATGCTGGTTAATTCTTAATGAACACCACTGGTAAAAATAACTAACATAAAACAGTTGATAATGATAAAACCACACACAGTATAACATGTTATTGGCTATCAGTTAACAGAAATATCAACTCTTCTTAAGTAAGAATAGATTTTCAAACTGAATTTTATAGAATTAATGTTTATGAAAGAAAACTGGCAGTGCCAGAAGCTATTATCAGATCAATATGATACGGAAAAAATGATGATTGGTTAGTATAATATTCAGTTTACAATTTACAAAGAAATATTTGATTCTAATAAAATGTAAATAGGACACTCAGAAATAGTGAATGGTGCTATATAGAAATTCAATGAAAATTATAAACTGGCTCAATAGAATTTGCTCCAGAAAAGAAATTTTTGGATAAACATGACTACAATTTTGATGAAAATAGGTGTTTCATGTAGTAACAACATAAACACCTCTCAGGTCCAATGCAAGGTCTCACAACATCTTATTACCTCACCCAGGGTTCGGTGCTATGCTGGGGGCTCTACTTAATGTCTCTAATCCTTACAACAACATTTTGTTATAGGAATGTAATTCCCCAAGTTTCAGCTAAGGAAATAAATCAGAAAAGATATGCGATTTGCCCAGCATAACCCATGATTTAGTACCAGGGCCAGGATTATTTGTTGATTAAAGCTGAACAGTCTAATCATGAAGTGATGATCACCTGGACCTCCCTTCCAAGATTTCAGGACATTTTGCAAGGAGTGTGGGGGGCATCTCTTTATTTCTTGGCCTCTCTAGAAAGGCAGGTGTGTCTGTGCCTCTTTCCAGATGGAAATGTTGAGACCTCGGGAGAGAAAAGCACTAGCCTAAGGTTTCAAATTATATGAAGGGCCTGAGTTTTCCCTGATCCTCCATCCACCACTCTCTTCACTCAATGGAATGACCTGCATAAGGCTGTCTTTAAAAGTAACTAGAGACAGGAAGCTCTCTGCTTCAAGAAGGGTAGAGTTTATGGAATGTAAAGTGATTCATTCATGGCTGATAGCATTCATGGAATTTTGTCTCCCCATCCCCCAAAGTAAAACTACTTGTCAAAGATACCCTAAGTAATACATCCTTCAAAGACAGCCTGCGGTCCCTGTGCTCTTTATTCAACACTCAAGACAGGGAAGGGAAGGGGCCTAAATTGGTCCTCTGCAACATCATAATATCAGTGTCTTCTATTATCACTGGTTTCTCCATGAAGCAGATGTCTCCTATCTGTTTAGTAGTTATTTAAACTGGGGGTTCATGAGGAAAAGAAGGAGGCATATTTCAGGTCTCTAAGGAAATAAATATTTCTGGCATGATTTCCATTTGTTTAAATTCAAATCGATAAAATCATACTGAACTTCATTTCACGTTCCTGGCATGACACTTAGTGTCTTGTGATGGGGGTACAATTTTATAGGAAACTTATGGGATCACCTGCCCTGGCTGCATCCTGGTTTTAGGATGCAAGAACTTTCAGGTTTAAAACTAAACAGTGTCAGGCAAGTCGGATGGTTGATCACCCGACTTATTCACTACTGTATTACCAGCAGCCTTGCTAGTACCTGGTGTGTACTGAGCCTCTGCTAGTCTCACTAGAGTTTTCAATGCCTTGATTTCTTTCCCTTTACAATGGGAACAAAGGGGGCTAATACTTGTCCTGTGTCACTCACAGGGTTATTATTCTATACGGTAATGTTGAGGGAGAATTATACTGTTATTATTATGTCTAGTAAAGTAAAAGAGAATTTAAAAAATCTCTGAAAAACCCTCTCCAGAGAGTCAATTTTTGAGACTGGAACCATGGTTTATTGTATTATGTCCTGAAGCACAGTGACTGGCAGAAAAGATGCTCAAAAACCTAGTTGAATGAAAAAATAATGAACAAATGGATAGTTAAACCAACACTCTGTGAATGAGAATAAAGGGATTAAATTAACTCATTTCATAGAATTATTTTCAGAGCCAGAAGTGTATTTAATTGAACCCCTGCATTTTTCAGAGCCCACATGTAAACAACACATTGAAAACTCTAGTGAGAC
>NW_011494941.1:4085284-4086328 GCF_000754665.1 Bison bison bison
GGTGTGGGTACCTTTCCTCGCTATTTGTTTCTTACAATGGTCTTACCCAGACCATTTTCTCTTCTTCCTCACTAAGGCCACTTCTGTCTCCACCTTTGAATGTACCACCCACCTCTCCTGGTTACAGTCATCTGCCAACCCTGGGTCACTTCCTTCTTTCCACTATGATTTTACATCCTCCTCACTGTCACTCTTGCTGATGCTACTCCAGTCCTGATTCTTGGGCACTTTCATATCACGTCAATGACCTTTCTAATAGTCTGCCTGTCTGTACTTTGACTTTCCTCCTGCAGTGATTTTGTTTCTCCCCTCTTTAGACACACTCTCCCATAGTCATATTCTGGAAGTATGTCCAGTTCCTTCATCTCTTTCATAATCTCTGTTCTTCCAAGGCATCAATCCAAGCAGTTGTTTGGAGTCTATAAAAAAAAGAACTGGGACATTACAAAATTACACACAGTACCCTTAATGTGGGATGGGCTTTAGCTAGTTTATTTAAGAGCTGCTTCATGGAGATGAGCTCACCAGTAGCATGTTCAACACTGGAGTGAAGAAACTTAAATCTGCAAAAAAAAAAAACCAAAACATGGTGTGGGGCACTCATGGGGTATTTGGAGGCACCAGGGCTGGGTTTGAGATCCAGATTTGTGTCTTAGGTATGGTGGTTCATTGGGTGATTCACTTCATTCCTGTGAGCGTCAGTTTCCTTATATAAAATGATGAGTCTACCTCCTAGGATTGTTTTGAAGATTACTTAAAGTATATATGGGATACTGTACATTGTAAATGTGTGGAGAACGGACTGGAGGGGCTAGTTATTAAGGCGAACAATACTGAAAGTTTGTGGTAGCTGCAAATAGACATGGAAAGATAGAAGTGAGGTATATGAGGGGATTCAACAGGATGGGGTGATGTGTGGTCATGAGGCTTCAGTGGGAGGGAGATGTAAAGGGTACCAGGAATACCTAACTGGTTTCAGTCCTGTATCCCTGGATGAATGATGTGCTGCTCACTGAGATAGGAATAGTGCACAAGCAAGGACGA
>NW_011494941.1:4086428-4095105 GCF_000754665.1 Bison bison bison
TCAATATACTAAAATAAAGTAAAAATTCTTGATTAATTTTACTTATTTTCTCCAGTGATGTTTTTCCCCCAGCACAAGAAATGCCAATTCAGCCTGTAACTCAGTTCTTCCAACAGAAGCTGAGGGTTGTCTACTAGCAGAGCATGTGGGCTTGAGTTCCACCTCACACCTATGCTCTGCTCTCACTGAGATATAGATAAGCTTCAGAGGTGGCTTCAGAAAAAGACCTGAGATGCTGGAGGGGGTTGTCTAAGAGCCTGGGGCATCGAAGGACATCACCATCAGCATCAAGAAATTGTATTACCAGAAGCCTGATCACAGCAAGCTAGAAGTCTTAACCTGCTTTCTTCCTTTCTTCTATGGTACCATTCCAAATTCAACCTCCTTCTAGGCCTCTGTCAAATTTCTCTTCTCAGTTCTTTGGCTTCATAGTTAAGATGCCATGAGACTCTGAGTAACTTGAGGACAAGGACCTACTTTATTCATCTCCAGATCCCAGCACTTAGCCAAAGGCCTTGGGTAACATAGGAGTTCAAAAAATGTGAGAATGAATAAATGAACTTAATGCCTAAAAGAGTTGGACTGTGAAGAAGGATGAGTGCGGAAGAATTGATGCTTTTGAACTGTGGTGTTGGAGAAGACTCTTGAGAGTCCCTTGGACTGCAAGGACATCCAACCAATCCATGCTAAAGGAGATCAGCCCTAGGATTTCTTTGGAAGGAATAATGCTAAAGCTGAAACTCCAGTACTCTGGCCACCTCATGCGAAGAGTTGACTCATTGGAAAAGACTGATGCTGGGAGGGATTGGGGGCAGGAGGAGAAGGGGACGACAGAGGATGAGATGGCTGGATGGCATCACTGACTCGATGGACGTGAGTCTGAGTGAACTCCGGGAGTTGGTGATGGACAGGGAGGCCTGGCGTGCTGCGATTCATGGGGTCGCAAAGAGTTGGACACGACTGAGCGACTGATTTGATCTGAATGCCTAAAAGTTCCAAAGTATATCCAAATTATGACATCTGTGCCTAGCTTGAAACGTGGTTTCAACAGATACTGAATAAATGTGTGAAATAATGAATAAATGATTGATATGAATGACTACTATTAACGGACAACTGATTATGCACCAGACACTGGCCAGGAACATTTTACATGTCATCTTACTTAATCTTTTCAACAACCCTGCTTCATCTTTTTCTCTGCAGTGCTTAGCACTATCTAACATCCCATGCATTTTATTTATCCACCTTGTCCACTATCGGTCTCCTCCACTAGAATTTAGCCTCCACAAAGTCTGAATCTTTGTCTGCTTTGTTCACTGCTGCTTCCCCTGTCTGGAAGAGTGTTGGTACCAAGTTTATATTCACTAAATATCCATGGCATGAATATTGAATAAATATTATCCTTACCTGAATAGAAAAAGCTAAATTTAGTGATGCTAAGAAAAAAATTCCTGATCTTGTGTCAGACACTCCAAGTCTTCCACACTCGCACTGAAAACTGGGGACACATTGTGATGTAGCTAATGTCATTATTCTAGTCAGATGGACACTGAGACTCAGAAAGATAGGGTCACCAGTTCGAATCACAGAGCAGTTCACTTAATAAAGTGCTGGGTCACAATTCAAACCCTCTTGTGTGTGGCCTCAAAACTCTTGCTCTTGTCATGACCTCAATCTACCTTGCAATGAGAAATTGACCCATCCCTCAATTAAGATATTCACAGAGAGGTGTTGTTGCACACCTAGAAAAAATAGAGAGACCCCCATTACAATCCAAGTCAATTTAGAAAGATCCCGATCAAACAAAGAGCATCCTTTTAACATTAACAATGCAATACATGCTGAATGCAGGAGATTAGAAAAACGTTATTAGAACGAGAAATACATGCCAAAGCCTTGAGCTTTTAATGAGATGCCCACTGTATCTAGGAGTAAGCAATTTCCCAGAGGATTATCTGATGTGAAAGGAATAGTAAGGAGCTCTTTAGTGGCACCCAGACACATCCTCTCACATACACACCTGCTCAGGGCTCAGTGAAGACAGTGCGTAAATGTCTGGAATATTACATAAAAGCTGTCTGCCCAACCAGTCAAAGCTATTAAAATCCATCTTGCTGAAACAAACCCTGAGAGCAGGTCAAACAAATCTAATTTTTATTGTTCCTTAAGGAGATGACTATGTCGGAGACAAAGGAGAGAGGCAGAAGGCCAGTTAGAAAGGAAAAAAAAAAAAACCTAAGAGGCCTTAAAAAATTAAATGTTCAGAAGAACCGTGGCAGGCAAGATAAATGATATATTACAGTGCCGGTTTAAACCTAATTGATGACTAATGTTGCAATGCATCTGAACCTACACTGATCTATTATCCGTCTGGTGCAGGATGAAGGGACACTGCAAGGAGAAAAATTGCTAACTGTTTTAACCTGATGGAACTTTAAAAAAAATAACCAGCCCAGTTACTTTAAAAGATAAATGGCTGGGTGGTGACCTCCTAATGTATATCAGGGTCTTGCAAGGCAAAATCAAATGTTAATTAAATAGAATCCAGTGCAAGAACGATGCAGAAAGAGCGTGGTTTAGAGCCCAAGAGGCCACAGGGAATTGTGTTGTCAGATTTCAAAGAAACTACCAATGGAGAGGCAGTAATGGCAGACCACATAGGAGTAGCTGAAAAAACCAGATGTACACACAAACACCATCTAAATAATACTTACATACAAGGTATATAGAACAGGCTTTGGGCACAGCTAAATCACAATCTTTGGAAGGGCAGTGTTATCAACAGAGCCACTTAAATTCACTGGGGTGGATCAGAGATGTTTTATTTTTCTGATCTATATCAATATAATCTCAACACAACTCTCAGAAGGCAAAACAATGTAAGATGTAAGAATTTGTCAAAGGGATTCAAGAGCCAACTTGAAATGGCTCCAGATGGCCAAGTCTGGGATAATGTTAGCCACAAAATAGTGAATGTAATAGATGATAACCAAAGACTAAAATAAGAGTCAATGAGCTCATACTGATAATAATAAGTGAATATATGAATGGAAGAAGGAATGAATGATGAGAAGGGAAATTTCCTTGTTAGTGTGTGTGCCTGTGTGTGCATGTTAGGTTGCTTCAGTCTTGTCCAACTTGTTATGACCTTATGGACTCCATCCTGCCAGGCTCTTCTGTCCATGGGATTCTCCAGGCAAGAATACTGGAGTGGGTTGCCATGCCTCCCTCCAGGGGATCTTCCCTACCCAAGGATTGAAGTCTGTCTCTTGTGGTTTCTGCATTCCAGGTGGATTCTTTACTGCTGAGCCACACACCAAGTATCAAGTCAAAGAATGACTCAGGAAGTATTTTATATTAAAGGAGATCATGTAGATATGGCAATAAAATTCAACCTGTTTGAACACTAGGCCAGAAAAATAGACATCTGTGGAACAACTAGAGACTTTTGCATTAAGTCCTTGAATTAGATACTAAACATTGTATTAACATTCCTCTCATAAATTTGACAGTTATACAATGGCTATTTGGAAGAAAGTTAACATTTGGGGAATTAGAGTAAAATTTAGACATTCTTTGTTCTAATTTTGAAACTTTTTTTTTATGACTGAAATTATTTCAAAATGCAAAGTTAAAAGATTATACCCAGAATGCCATCATTGTACTTTCTCTGAAGGACTGAATCGAGAATAAGCTGGTCTCCTCAGAGGTGGGAAGAGCCACCACCAAAGCCTATAAGTCTTTGCTCAATTGGGAAAGGAAAGAACCAATGGCAGAAAGACGTGATCACGTTAATCAAGTTCAGAAATAGTCAGATACCTTCAAGATATGAGCAACCACAGAACAGTTTTGCCTGGCTTGTTCATGCCTAGGATGGTATCTGACCTTTTGGGTACAGGGGCTACAAATGAGTCCACTGAGAATAGCTCTGTACTGACAGTGACTTAGGAGAGGGAATCATTGCTAATAACTCTTAATAATAATTACACCATTTATTTTGCACTTATTGAGTTAGTCTTTGTGTTACTACCCTTAATATATTATCTAATCTAAGATGTATAGAGAAGCCTCTGAGAGACGTATTGTCCACATTTTAGGAAATGGGAGGAGACATATTTGTTTTTGGAAACAGAACTGTTTCAATAAAAGGGAGATTTAAATGACCATACTACCCAAGGCAATCTATAGATTTAATGCACTCCCTATGAAATTATTAATGGCATTTTCCACAGAACTAGAACAAATAATTTTTAAATTTGTATGGAACCACAAAAGACCCTGAATAGCTAAAGCAATTCTGAGAAAAGAAGAATTTCAGACTCTGCTACAAAGCTACAATCAACAAAATAGTACTGGCACAAAAATATATACGTAGAACAGCCCTCGAGAATACTGGAGTGGGTAACCATTCCCTTCTCCAGGGGATCTTCCTGAGACAGGGATCGAACCCAAGTCTTCCCCATTGTGGACAGATTCTTTACCATCTGAGCCACCAGGGAAGTCCTAATAAATCAACTATACATCAGTAAAAATTTAAAAAGTAAAAGAAAGATTTATCAATTTGGCAATGGATGGAAGTGATAACGTAGTGATAATCTATGCTTATTATTCTAAATCCTGGTGTGTTCTACAATCTCAGCAAGAGTGTAGAGCCTACCTACCAATAACTTTTAAAATTTTTAACTAGATTTGATCCATAGTTCAGGGTAAAAATTTAAATGTGAAAAGGAAAATAAAAAAACAAGGAATTTCTAGCCAAGTATATAAATATATAGGCAAGATTGTTGCAGCATCACTTAATCTACTTAGGAAACCTATGATTTCCAGCACTTGAGTAGAACTTCACTTATTTCACAGTAGTCATCCATGCACTAATTGCTAATGATCCTCATCTATTGAGGCAATAAGAATTTAGTGAATATCTTCTAGTGCAAAATACAGTGCGCTGGGCCTCAGAGCAAAAGAAAGATAAAAATTATCCATTTGAGCCTACTGAGGGCAAGCCGTGTTAAGATCCATCATAGTGATATTCCTTCCTCTCCTTCCTCTCCCCATCCTTCCTCTTCTCCATTTTCCCTCCCCCTCCCTGACCTTCGTCTTCTCTCCTCCTCCTGTCTCCTTTTCCTCTTCTCCTCCTCCATTCCTCTCTGTCTTTCTTATCCTCTCCCTCTCCTTCTTTTTCTTTCAAACTATGGAAGCATAGAAAAGGGGGAATTCATTCTAACTGGAGGATTTAGGAAGACTTATGGAATATAAGCCCTGACTGAATAGGGTCATGAACAAGAGGCAAGCCTTTAATACGCAGGGTGAGAGAAAAAGCTTTCCAAGGGACTCAATGGATCAAAACTATATTGGTGGGGAAATTCAAGGAAATAAGAAGTAGTGTGAGTGGTCAGAGCATGTGTACATGAGATGATAAGGGTAAGGAGGAAAGAGCAAGGGATAGGGAGTGGCAGAACTACTGACAGAGGCTAGGGCTGATCCTGGAGAAGCCACTAGTTCCCTCAGGAGGGATCTGCATTTGGCCTTCTGGACCAAGGAATGGTTACTTGTAAGAGGGGTAAGTAATGAACAAGCACATTCTTTGTCATCTGAAAGACCTGAATCGAATTCATAAAAGTTAGGCTCAGGAATCATATGCATTTAAACAGTCCAGGATAGTCTCACAAACAATAAAATGACTCCATGAGACCTCCACCTGGGAACAGGTTGTTATTATTACATCCTTCCTAAAGAACAAATTATAGGTGCTCTTGTCCTTCCAAGATTCTCTGTAATCCAAACTTTTTTGTAATATAAACTGTCTATTTCTCTGCTTCATAAGAGCTAGTAGAGTTTGCTCATAAGGGCTCATTTTCCCCAATATATTTTGATAGAAGTGGATGATATGAGTACCCAAAGTTAGGAAAATAAGAACAAACACTCTTGGGAAGAATTATTAGCTTTCCTATTAGTGTAGGAGCTGACAAACGAGCTTCCCTAAACAGAGGCACTGGCTACCTTCCAGGATGGCCATGACCACTCCATCTCCAGACCAATGGTTAGAAAAGTCAAAGTCGTATTTTATGAAGCTCAGCTAGCTCAATGAAAACACCGTGCTGAAAAACCTCAAGTAGTCCATAAATAGATTTCTAGGATTTTCTCGAAAGGTTTATGAGAACACCATGGCTTAGCACTAAATTATGTGAGTGAAAGGACCAGAATGCACCTTTGAAGGGATGTGTGTCTCTTTGTAAATCTGTGCTTAGTCAACCAGATAAGAACACAAGTTCTGGGGTCAGGAAGACCTGGGTCCAAATCACAGTTCTCTCATTTATTACTTCTGTACAGGGGCAAGTTAGTTCCTCTGAACTTCAGTTTTCTTGGGGCTCTAGTGCCTAGTTCTTCAGGTTATTTTGAGGGCTGATCTCTTCCCCCACGTATCTATATGCCTCATGATCACACCTCTTTGGGTCTTCACTCAATTGTCCTTCCCAGTGGAGACTTCCCCAAGCTTTATATTTAATGCTGAATACACCCTTACCTGCCTCCAATACTTCTTATCCTCTTTCCATGCTTTTTCACTTCAGTACTTACTCACCACAATATATTACACTGCATATTTTACCATTTTTATCTTCTTTAATTTCTGTCTCCAATAGTAACATTTTAACAACACAGAGCAGGAATTTTTGCTTATTTTCATCACTGTTATAACTTCTGTGCCTAGAATAGTATTTGAAAAAAAATAAGTGCTTAATAAATACTTATTGAATGAATGGGTGGATGATTAAATGGTTAGTCAATGGGAAGATTTCCTGGGCCAGATTCCTGGTCAATATGGTTTGATGAGTTCATGCTTCCAGTGTCCTTGAGTGCCAAATACCCAAAAATGAGAGATCAACTACAAAAAGGAAAAAAAAAAACATAAAAAAACCTGTGTTATATGAGAGGTTAACATCAGGAGAAGTTGGTGGAAGTTATTCAGTTACTTTCTGTACTATTGCTGAAATTCTTCTGAGAATCCAAAACTATTTCAAAAGAAAAATTAAAAAAAAAAAAACTGTGGTTGAGAAAAAAAGATTAGCATCTTTGTGACCCAGAAATAGAACCAAAATACAGCAATAATCAGGGGCTAAAGGTGTGGCCTACTAGGCTCTTCACCTAGCCAGCCAACACTGAGTAGTTGAGCTTCTGAGGCAAGGAGAACCACATGTGGCAGGGAACCGAGTGAATCTCATAAGCTAAAATTTAGAGTCTCAGGCAGGACTCTCCAATCCATGAAGAAAGGCTTAAAGTCATACCACCCATTGTCCAGGGCTATGATTTGTATAATGCTCTAGGAAGGAAACAGACAACTGTGCAACTAGGATTCGGGTCAAGTGATTTGTTATTGACCCTCTTCTAGACAAGGGTGGAGAAGCAGTATATGAAAAGATAATGGATGAGAATTTTTCCAGCATGAATGATAGACCACTGGACTTTGAAACACAAGGAAGGCTAAAGAAATAAAAATTGAACTGTATTTACACACAAAGGGCAGAACATTATGGATACCAAGAAAATCTCCAAAACTACTAGAGAAAAAGGGCAGATTGTCTAGCACAGAACGATAGTGAGGCAGATGGCAGGTTACTCAGCAGCAGCAATTTCTGCCAGAACTCAACAGATACCTACAAAGTGCTGATGGGGGAAAGATCTGACCTAGAGTTCTATACCCTGTGTGACTATCAAGCAAAGGTATATTAGTATATTGCTAGGGTTGCCATAATAAAATACCACACATTGACTTAAACAGTTAAAATTTATTTTCTCACAGTTTTGGAGGTTGGAAGTCCAAGGTCTGGGTATCCGCAGATTTGATTTCTTCTGAGGCCTCTCTCCTTTGCTTGCAGACAGCTGCCTTTGTGCTATGTCCTCACATGGTCTTTCCTCCAGGCACATAAACTCCTGGTGTCTTTTTCACATGTCCAAATTTTCTCTTCATAGAGGGAAATCAGATTGGATAAGAGCTCACACTAATAGCCTCATTTTAACTTAACCATTTAAAGGTCCTATTGCCAAATATAGTCACATTCTGATGTAGTGGAGCTTAGGGCTTTATCATATGAATTAGGGGAGAGGATGCAATTCAATCCATAATAAAGAGTAAGAGAAAGACATATTCAGACCCACAAAACACTAGAGCAATTATTACCTATAGATACTTGCTTCAAGAACCACTAAAAGCTATTTATCACTAATGAGGAATGAAAATTATCCAAAAATGGTAGAAATATATACAAAAAGTAATAATAAAAGTTGATTATAAGTGCATTAAATTCCTCTGCGGAAAGCTAGAGATTATCATATTGGATTTTTAAGACATCCTGTTAAATGCCTCATCAAAGAGACATAGCCAAAACAGAATGGCCCAAAGATCAAAACTAAGTGTATGAAACAAGAGTTAGCAGCCACATGTGAGTCAAATAAAGCTGGTACATCAATATTAGAATTACACCAAAAACAATTTAAGGAAAAAGGGATTAGTAAAGTAAAGAATGCTAAATAATAATAAAAGGAATTCTGCCAAGAAGATGGAAAAATCATAAACCTGTATTTACCTAAAACCTAATGAAATATCTCAGACTTTATTTTTTTGGGCTCCAAAATCACTGCAGATGGACTGCAGCCATGAAATTAAAAGACGCTTACT
>NW_011494941.1:4095205-4097021 GCF_000754665.1 Bison bison bison
TTTTTAAGGAATCTCCACACTGTTCTCCATAGTGCCTTGTTCTTTTTAATGGTTGCCTAGTATTCAATATTAGGACTGTGTCATAATTTGGTAAACCAGACTTTTAGTGATGGACATTTACATTCTTTCCACTCTGTTGCTGTTACAAATAGAGCTGCAGTGAACAGCTAGTTTTGTATACCCATCACCCCCCGACCACCACCACATATGTAAGTCTGTCTGATTACTTGATTTTGTTTCATAACCCTTCATTTTCCCCTTCTGCCTGCGGTGTCAGTGTACAGAGATCAGTATAACTTTGGAAGCCAGGAAAGGAAATGGAGCATCTGAACAAAATATCAAGTATACAATTAACCATGATAAATCAAGCCTCAGAACTAAAAATAGAAAAGAGGTTGATCACACGTGCTAAGTTAAATGTTGCATCAGCTGGCTTCTCAGGCCCCAGATAGCTCATTTAGAAAGCGCTCAAGTAGGATGGGACCATAGATACTTTTTAGTACATTCCTCCCCTCCCCTATGCTTTTCCATATAAGGACATTGGCATCCTGAGATGCTTGTAAATAGTCAGGCTTGGTTGGATTGAAATGTAGGTCTTCCGAGTTCCAGTTCTGTGTTCTTTCAAACACACTATGACAATATTTTTGAAACTGAGAAAAAGTATTATTTAAAACCCAAACTGACTGTATCCAGATCTGCCTTCTAAAGTGGTGGCATAATCCACAGCAATAAAGAATGGAATGTCTCCTCCCTTCCGTCAGAGAGTCTGCAAAGTGAGGCACAAGTCAAGGGTGGATAGTTTACTGTCTTTGCCAGTGGAGTGTTTGGCCCATTTTATAATAAAGCATTGAACAGTGATGTGTGGAAATGGCTGTCAATCCAGTGGAGGTGTCGAGAGTTCAGTGACTTTGCATAATACTGTGAGAGGAATGGGGCTTTTGGGGGGACCCTGAGATGATGATCCCTAAACTGGGTAAGCAAAGGAATTTAGAAGACAAGCAGCTAGGCTAAGGAACTCAGAGGGTTGGCCAAAATATTTTATAAAGACAAAACTCAGAGTCAATTTTATGTTGTTGCACTTTGTTGTGGTGTAGACTCAAAGCTTAAGTTAGCTTCACACATAACTGTGTCTGGTGGATGGCTCTAGGATTGTTTCTTCAGCTCTCTCAGGTCAGGGTGCTGGTTTGACATGGTGTGATTCTCCTGATGCTTTTCTCCCTGACGAGAAGGCTGCCCTAGCTCTATTCCAATCAGTGTTTAAAATACCTTAAAATTCAAGGTAGGAAGACTGGGATGGGAGAAACGTGTTCTTGTAAGGGGGAGAAAAATCTTCCCCAGAAACTGCCCCCTCCATCCCCAAGAGGCTTTCCCTCTCTTTGACCGGAACGGACTCTCATTGCCATCGTTAGCTGCAAGGTGGGCTGAGAAGTACCCCAGTCTCTCACTTTATGATTTTCATTCAGTCTTGAAAGCCCTGCCATTGAGTCAAAAGCTATTCATTTTTTTAAGTCATTAATTTCTGTGGGAAAAATGACAGCTTAGTCTGTCTCAATCAAAGATACCCAGATAATTTTCACAGATAAGAAAATATATCGAGCAAAAGTGAAATCAAATTTTCATAAGAAATGAAGAACAATGTGAAAGTAAATAACTGCTGTTTGTACACAAAATGTAATGTAAGAAAAACTAGACTTTTGATAGGAATGGTAGTGGAGAGAGTGTGTGAGTCATTCTTTGGAAGGTGAATTCTTTTGTCTCCACCACTTGTTTCTCCAGCTTTCCAACTTTAGAGAGGGATTTCTTGGTTGTTTTGTTC
>NW_011494941.1:4097121-4098083 GCF_000754665.1 Bison bison bison
GACAGGGAGGCCTGGCGTGCTGCAATTCATGGGGTCGCAAAGAGTCGGACACGACTGAGCTACTGAACTAAACTGAACTGAATGAAATACATAGAATAAAAAGTGACTCATCAGCAAATATATAATTATGACTGAAATATATTCAATCTTGAATATAAATGCATTTGCACCCAGACAGACAGACAGACACACACACACAGATACATTTAAGTTTCTAACACAGAGGAAATGTACATTCCCCTAGAATGTTCTGCCTTGTTAATCTGGCATATGCTTTTCAAACTTTAAGACTCAGTCTTACTTGGGTCTCTTGAGCAGAATTATTCATTACAACACTAGGGTCCCTTAAAATCATCCACATAATACATGGTATATAGTATTTGTAGAATGGTACCTATTTGTTTTCACTAGATGCTGAGTCCCTGAAATGATGGGCACTGGTGTGTTACCCATCTTTGCCATCCATTCCTGGCACATAGTACATGGTTGAAAACTGCTTATTGGATGAATGAATCCATAGTCTCTGCCCCTGAGAAGCTCACAAAGCAGAGAAATGAGCAGCTAACATGCACTGGGAAAGTCTAAGTGCTGAGCATGCTTATCAGTGCCTTACAGGTGGTATTCCATTAGGCATCACAACATCCCTATGGGGTAAGTGTTCAGATTATCTCCCATTAGAGATGAGAAAATTGAGATCACTGAGTTATTGTAACCTGTTCAAAGTCACAGAATTAATAAATGGCAGAATCAGGATTTGGTTCCAAATTCTCTGATCTCAGGGTCTGAGCCCTTCACCATCATATAATGTTACTTACTTTGTATATGAAAATAGAATCACTAATAGAAAGCAGTACTGGCCAAGCAATACATTCAATGCTATTTTGCTAAAAAGACTAGTTGCACAAATTATATCTTAAAAAAAAAAAAGAATCAATCTTAATTTTTTTGGCCATGCTATGCAG
>NW_011494941.1:4098183-4098289 GCF_000754665.1 Bison bison bison
TTTTGGGCTCCAAAATCACTGCAGATGGACTGCAGCCATGAAATTAAAAGACGCTTACTTCTTGGAAGAAAAGTTATGACCACTCTAGACAGCACGTTAAAAAGCA
>NW_011494941.1:4098389-4102567 GCF_000754665.1 Bison bison bison
CCATCTATGGGGTCGCACAGAGTCGGACACGACTGAAGTGACTTAGCAGCAGCAGCAGCAGCAGCATGCAGCATGTGGCATCTTAGTTCCCCAACCAGGGATCAATTTGAGCCTTTTGCATTGGAAGCACAGAGTCTTAACCACTGGACTGCTAAGGAGGTCCTGCGTGAATTTGTATCTTGACAAACTGTAAAATGATTCCCACATCTTTCCCTTTCCCTCTTTTGTGGAAAGCATTTCTCTCTCCCACTCTTCTGGAAGATTGTGTTGGGTGGGAGATAAGGGAAGAAGTCATCTGGTCTCTTTCCTTGGAGTCCAGGTCCTCTCTGAGGTCATTCCAGAACCTTGTTGCTGCTGCTGCTGCTAAGTTGCTTCAGTCAGGTCTGACTCTGTAGGACCCCATAGACGGCAGCTCCCCCTTCTCCCCCGAGACACCAGGCTCCCCCGTCCCTGAGATTCTCCAGGCAAGAACAGTGGAGTGGATTGCCATTTCTTTCTCCCCACCCTACAACTCTACAGTCTTGGCAGGAATTGCAGAGTGGTGCTCTGTGACTCCAAATCCATCTGGCTTGATGCTTCTCAGTACCCTTAATAGGGACAAGGAGTGATGAGTAGTCCAGCCCATGTAGACAACTGAGCATCTGCTTTGTATCCCCTATATTATCCAGAAAGTTTAGCTATAGGTCAATTGTTGGATTCTGAGAAAAACCTGGGGTGAAACGGTGCAAGAAAATTGTTTGCTTCTCAATCCTCATTATCATGAAAACATTATAAAATGTTTTATATTTTTGGTGCCTGAATCATATGGGTCATGAACTAACATATACACATATCCAAGTATATTGACATATGCCATTGACAGCTTATTCTCAGTGAAGTAACAGTTAAGAAGAAAAACTGCTTTATTTGAGGAGATATGTATCAACTTCTCTTGCATTCTGGAAGCCCTCATGCTCTATCCAGTGTCACTGAGAAATTATTATACAGCTTACATTGTCCACTGTGTTGGTTTTATGATACATTTGATCAGGGTTTATGAGACAATTTACCACTGAATAATTTCCCTCCAAATGTTGAAGCTGGAGACAGTTTAATTCATGTCTAACTTCAAAGCTGAAGCATTTGAGGGCTGCAGCTGAGCAGTGAAACAGTTGGCAGGGTGAACATTGTAAAAACGGCTTTGACTACAAAATTTAGAGTGCAAATTTCTGGCCAGTAATTTAATACCAATGATCCATTTTAAGAAATCATCTAAAAAAGCTCCTCTGGTTTTCAAGGTAGATCTTTTAAGGCCCCAAATTGGTGAGAGAGGTAATAATCAAAATAGTAATACTCTGTTGTTTGGTTGAGAGGGTTAGAGTTTTAAAATGTATTAATTTAATTTTAACATGGATTTTGTGGAGCCTTTATTCTACCCCACATGACTAACAAGAAAGATAAAGTTCCCAGGAAAGAAATGACTTATCTAAGCAAAATCGTATCGTTCTTAGGAAGTAGCAGAGATAAGACTTAAAACTAGATTTTCTTGTCTAATATAACATCTTTCCCCCACACCAAAGTTTGTAGTACTTTAATTTTTCATTATTTTTAACTGCCATCAGATGTGATCCTTTAGCCAAAGAGCTAGAATCTCTGCTGGTTACACAAGGGAAGGACAGGCAGAAGATACTTGAGCTGAGAGGGACCTTAAAGAAAGTCATCTGGTTCCATATTTTTGCTTTAAGATGAGAAAATCAAGACCCAGAGAGATGGGGTTGTTGGATGATTTGAAACCAGAGTCAGAATCCATCTCGCCTCTTCATCAGCCTTTCTGCTACTTCCTGACACCTCACCAGAAATATTTCACCTCTCAACTCTTGAAATTGTGTTTATTTATTCAGTCTATATTTACTCATCACTTTCTACGGAACAACTAATGGTTTAGTCCCAGAGAATACAAAAGTTTACGCTACGGGAACTCCTAGTCCTTTAGGGAAGACAGATACAAAAACACTTATAGTTACTATTGGAGGTTTGCAGAGATGAAGTGGATTAGCCAAAAGAAGTAATTAATTAGGCGTCCAGAACAAAGGGAAGACAACCAAGAAGTAAGAGTTGAGTTTTCAAGTAAGAGGAGAAGTTTGCTATCCAGACCATAGAGAAAGGGGTTTTGCATGAGAGAAAATGATTTGTGTAGTAAAGGAATTAGGGCTGTGAGAAATCACTGAGAGAAACATGCCAGTCCTTAGGTATGGGGAAGTCACCAAGACTCAGAGGACAGTGAAAAGAAAAGAGAGCAGCAAGTACAGAGTGAGACGAAGGCTTCATATATCATAATAAGGAATATGGACTGTCTCCAGAGGGAGATAGAGAGGGAAAGTGAAAATGAAAGCCGCTCAATCGTGTCCAACTCTTTGCACCCCATGGATTATGTAGTCCATGGAATTCTCCAGGCCAGAATACTGGAGAGGGTAGGCAGTTCCCTTCTCCAGGGGATCTTCCTAACCCAGGGATTGAACCCAGGTCTCCTGCATTGCAGGCAGATTCTTTACCACCTGAGCCACCAGGGAAGCCACCACCACCACAGGGACATAAGGAGCTATTAAATCATGGAAAGCAGCAGATTTGATTTACAAATTGCTTTGTTAGATGAGTGTTATTATCCCCAACTGTAGTGATGGAGGAACTATGGTTCACAGAATAAATAACATACTCGTGTTTGTATGAGAAAGAGAGAGAGAATTAAAGAGCCTCAACCAAGACTCAGGTATTCTGAGTCCAAATCCCAAGTTCTTTAGACATCACCCTGTGGCTCAGGCAGTAGAGAATATGCCTGCAGTGCAGAGACCCAGGTTTGATCCCTGGGTCGTGAAGATTCCCTGGAGGAGATGGAAGCCCACTCCAGTATTCTTCCCCGGGAAATCCCGTGGACAGAGGAGCCTGATGGGCTACAGTCCATGGAGTTGCAAAGAGCTGGACACAACTGAAGCTACTAACACACACACATAGTCTCTCTGAGTGTAAGTGCTTTTGAAAGGGAGAGACTGGGTCCTAAGATCCTGCCAAAGATGTATAGTGTGGAGAGTAGAGAGATGCCATATGACTCCATCCCTGGTGAAACACCCACCTGGCCACTGCTTACTTCCAGATCCTGCTTTTCTGTTGGTCTGTAGAATTCAGTTTATCTTTCCCCAGCTTCTGAAAAACAAATGAACGAAATGATGACACTATGCCTATGACTCTAAGGGGTTTATGTTGACAGGATAGTTAAGATATAAGCAGAAAGACATAATGGGAAGAAGGCACTGCTCTGCCTCTAGCTCAACCTTCAAGAGAATTCAGTTGATGCAGAAGAAACACTCCAGATTCACATTCTCCCTCTCAATCCCTCTTTCTGTAGTCCAGATTATTCTGTCTCTAGACTCCTTCCCAAGAATTAGCACGTCAAGCTTGCCCTTTCTACATGATTCCAAGATCCAAACAAATCAGGTTTATCCTTTCTGCTCAAAAAAATGCGTTTATTCTGTTTCATTTCCTATGTGATACACTTTCTACTCTTTGTGATTATAGAAGTGAGAAACAAAGAAAACTAGATCAGAAGAGTTCTAGCAGAAAGTCGGTCCAAGTGTCGCATCTTTCGTAGCTTTTGTATCCATAGCACCTAGCACCATCATTTGTGGCCAATTCATTGATAGCTTTGTACCAGGCCCACAGTAGACCCTCAATAATTTTTAAATTGCCCAAAGGTTTGATTCCCTCTCTAGCATCTTGGGTAAAAACTGGAAGACAAAAATTATGATAGCTATCTATGTATAGCTGAGTAAATTTCTAAAAATGTAAAAGAATACCATTAAGAAAATAATAATTACCAGGTCAGTCATGGTCCAGTTAGAAAAACAGAAGCTAGGCCAAGTAATTCAATAGAGGAAATTTAATAGGAGAAACTCATTTCATGTGTCTTGGGAGAACTAAAGGTACAAACAATGGATAGAGGAGTGACCCAGAAATGAGCAAAAACCCATTGTCACCCTTAAGGATAGCAGGAAAAAAATGGTATCAGAACTGAGAAGCAGAGCCGCACAGAGGGAGGGGTTGCCAGGGGGAGATGAAACAATCGTGGAATCATTGCCACCTGGAAATGCTGCCTGAGACAGAGGAGGGGCAGAGAAATGCCCTGTCTTCTCTCCCCCTCCCACCGC
>NW_011494941.1:4102667-4102955 GCF_000754665.1 Bison bison bison
GGAGTTGGTGATGGACAGGGAAGCCTGGCGTGCTGTGATTCATGGGGTCACAAAGAGTTGGACACGACTGAACGACTGAACTGAACTGAACTGATACATGTATATGTATATATACTTTTTCAGATTCTTTTCTTTTTTTTGAGATTTAATGTAACTTTAATAGATCATACAAAATATTTTTAAAGTAATGTTTGTTTAAAATAGAATGCTTGAAAAGATATTTACAAATATGTATTCAATTGGAAATGCTTTACATAATTCTTTTTTTAATTTAAATTTATTTATTTT
>NW_011494941.1:4103055-4111656 GCF_000754665.1 Bison bison bison
TAGTGCCTTCCATTGGCCAATCCCAACACAGTGACAGAAAGCAAGCATGTGTGATTATGAGAAATGTAGTTTGCAAGGCTTGGCTCTTTCTACTACGATGAAGATGACAAAAGTGGTGAACGGGTCTGAGATCAAACAAGAAAACAGAAACATATATTTAAAACTTCACTTTGAAGAGACAGCCATGGTTTACATGCTGGCATATTTACTTTTCATCCTCTTTTAATGTATTTTCCATTTACATAATTGAGATCATACAGAATAATCTGTATGACAGATTATGACAGAATAATCTGGACATAATTGAATTATGTTCTTCTCTGTTGACTCAGTATTATTTCTTATGTGTTTTCCTACATCATTTAAAATTTTATAAACTTGACTTTTATGGATACATACTACTGCATTTTTATAGGAGTGCTATAACTTATTTATTATAGGACATCAAAAAATGTATCTATCAAAGTAATCTTTTTTAAAAAAGAACAAAGCTAAAGGATCTCAACAGACTTCATGACTTATTATAAAACTACAGTAATTAAGCCAGTATAGTGCTGGTGCTAAGTTAGAAAAGTAGATCAGTGTAACAGAATATAGAATCCAGAAATAGATCCCCACATATAGGGGCACTTGATTTACAACCCTGAAGTTCAGTAGGAAAAAGGCAAGTTTTCTACAAGTGGTGCAAGGCAAATTGAATATCCTTATGGTTCATTTTTTTGAACTTTGATCCTTGATCTCAACCTCAAAGGATGCACAAAAACTAATTCAAAGTGGATTAAAAATCTCAGTGTAAAGGCTGAAACAATAAGGCTTCTAGCATAAAATATAGAAGAATAATATCCTGACTTTAATACATATTAAAGGGCACAAAATAAATAGGATGCAAAAGGACTTGCTATAAAAATGATTAAATGGATTATACCAATGTTAAGAATTTCTGTTTATCAAAAAGTGAATAAGTAAGCCATAGTTTGACTGGAAGCTATTATTTATAACACAAATCCAACAAATAAAACACATTCTCACAACATATAAAGAACTTTCAAAAATGAATTAAAAAAACACAGACAACCTGATTTTTTGAAGGCAAAAATACTTGGAATACTGCACTAAAAAGCTTATTCAAATAGCAAGAACATTAAGAAGTATTTGATTTCATTAGTCATAGGGGAAGATAAAACCACAATGAGATGCCACCATAAAACCACCAAAATGGCTAAAGTTAATGACTAGCTATATCAAGGGTAATCAAGGATATGGAACAACTGGAACTCTCATATGTTAATGGTATCATTGTAAACTAGTTTAGACACTTTGGAAAACTGTTTTTCAGTATCAATGAAAACCAAGATGCAGGATATGGATGAAAATACATATACACTAAGTGAAATGAAAGTCGCTCAGTCATGTCCAACTCTTTGAGACTCCATGAACTATAAAGTCCATGGAATTCTCCAGGCCAGAATACTGGAGTGGGTAGCCTTTCCCTTCTCCAGGGGATCTTCCCAACCCAGGGATCAAACGCAGGTTGCCCACATTGCAGGCAGATTCTTTCCCAGCTGAGCCACAAGGGAAGCCCAAGAATACTGGAGTGGGTAGCCTATCCCTTCTCCAGGGGATCTTCCCAACCCAGGAATCGAACCGGGGTCTCCTGCATTGCAGGTGGATTCTTTACCAACTGAACTATGAGGGAAGCCCATATATACACTAAAGACATGTACAAAAATACTTATAGAAACTTCATTCATAATGGACCCACACTGGAAAAACAACATGATTGCCCATCAACAGGAGGATGGATGTGAAACACTGTCAAAAATGTGTACAATGTAATTGGAAACAGTAACAGGAAAAAAGAAAGAAAGTGAAGTCGCTCAGTGGTGTCCAACTCTTTGCAACCCCATGGACGGTAGCCCACCAGGCTCCCCCGTCCATGGAATTTTCCAGGCAAGAGTACTGGAATGGGTTGCCATTTCCCGTTTATATTCACAAAAATGGATGAACTTTACAAACATAAAGCATAATGAAAAAATCACAGAAGGCACTTACTATATGGTTCTATCTATATGAAGTTGTTGAATAGGCAAATCAATCTATGTACATGGAAGCTGGGTAGTGATTACCTTTGGGTATGGGTTATTAAAGAGGAAGAGGAAAGCAGGAGACCACTGGGATAGAAGAATGTTCTATAGCTTGATGTGAGTGGCAGTCACATGATCTATGTTTGTATGAAAAAATTGATTGAACTAAACACTCAAGATTTTGCAATACTGTAAGTCAATTATATATTTAAAAAGTACCAAAATATTCCCTAGGATAAATAATATGCTACTGCATATTTTTGAGTGTACATCTTAACCCATATACCTATCTACATAAATTGGGAAGGCCATGAAGCATGGTGCTAAGCATGCCAGCTCTGATGTCAGACTGCCTCGGTTTAAATTCTTGCTCTGCAAATTACCAGATGTGCAAGTGTGGGCATGGTATATCTGCTCTATTTCCCTTACCTTTTTCCTCACCAATAAGAAAGCAATAATAATAGTGTCTATCGCATAGGGTTTAATGAGATGTAACTGTCCTAATATGTAATTCACTTAAAACATTGCCTGTACATACTAAGTATTTGATAATTGCATCTGAATTCTTCAGAGAAGCAGAGCCAATAGAACACTGATGGACTTCAATTTTTTTTTTTCATTTTCCTTTTTATTTTTTTTAAAAGGAATTGGCTCATGTGATTATGGTAGCTGCCAAGTCCAAGATCTGCAGTCAGCAAGCTGCAGCCCCAGCAGAGCCAATGGTGCCATTCCAGCCTGAACACCAACAGGCCTGAGACCCAATAAGAGCAGATGCTTCTTTAGTTTGAGTCCAAAGGCAGGAAAAAAGCAATGCCCCTGCTAACAGCAGTCAGGCAGGAGGTCCTCAGCCTTTTGTTCCATGTAGGCCTTCAGCTGATCGAATGAGGCCCACTGCATTAGCAAGGAAAACTGACTTTACTTAATCTGTCAAGTTAAATGTGAGCCTTATCCAAAAACATACTCACAGAAATATCCAGAATGCTTGTCCAAATATCTGGGCACCCTCTGGCCCTGTCAAGTTGACACATAAAATTAATGATTAATAATTACCTATTTGGGCTTCCCTGGTGGCTCAGATGGTAAAGAATCCGTTTGCAATGTGGGAGACCTGGGTTCGACCCCTGGGTAGGGAAGAGCCCCTGAAGGAGGACATGGCAACCCACTTCAGTATTCTTGCCTGGAGTATTGCCATGGACAGAGGAGCCAGGGGGCACAGAGAGTCAGATGTGACTGAGCAACTAAGCATGGCACAATTACCCATTATCATTAGGGAAATCCCTGGATTAAAGAATATTGACGCATGAAAGTTCTGCCATACACGTCACACAATTCCTTTGAAATGGTTGTACCAGTTTACATTTCATTCACCAGACTACAACAGGGCCTGTCACACCATTTAATGAAGAAAAGTATGTTCAGGTGTTGCAGCAGATTAAAAGGAAAGAACAGAACAGTGTGGTTAGGCAACAAGTACTGAGACTTGCAGCTTTGAGTGAGTGAGTGAAGTTGCTTAGTTGTGTCCTACTCTTTGTGACCCCATGGACTTTAACCTATCAGGCTCCTCTGACCATGCAATTTTCCAGCAAGGATACTGGAGTGGATTGCCATTTCCTTCTCCATGGGATCTTCCCAACCCAGGGATCAAACCTGGGTCTCCTGCATTACAGGCAGACGCTTTACCGTCTGAGCCACCAGGGCAGCTAAGTGAGTACAAAACAAGGCTGAAGAAGCTGACTGGATGTGGTGATCTGAAACTGACTTGCTCTTATAAGCTCCATGCTTCCAAGATTCCATCTTGAAATTACCGTCAGCACTTTTGGTACTTGTTCTGCATTGCAAGTCCTCTTCCTGTTGACTTGCCTCCCCAATCCTGCTCCAAATGGGCTACTGCCTGCTGGCCATCCTCTTGTCTTGTCCTGGCACTCCTGATATTCAGTTTTTGCAACTGCTATCAAGCAGCTTTCTTCAACAGATGGTGGAAAGAGGATTCTAGACACAGAATTAGCACCAGAGAGAGAGAACTTGAGAACTTTTATTAAAAATGAAACATATGTCTCCTCCTGGGCTCAGCAATTCCAGTACCAGGTATTGACCATATATGAGATGAAAGCATCAGCACTAGTGGCAGTAAGAGGGTTGAAGGCCTTGAAATTCAGGGTGCACGGGACGAAGGGTATAATAACTCAGTCATCTCTAACCTGTCCCACCACTTCACCAACTTCCTCATTCATTGTCAATATTCCATCAGTAGCAATGACTTAATGTTCCTGGATTCTGCTCTGCTTTGTCTCTGAGCCTTTGCACGTATTCTTCCCTTGAAACAACATTCTTAATTGTTATCAATGAGTGGCTCCTACTGTCCTTAGGACTCATCTCTTGAGCATACCCACGCCCATGTCCCCATACGTCAGGATGGCCAACAGAAACGTACATCCTGAGCAACCCTTACGAACCTGGAGAAAACCTAATTAGAGCTTTCAGATAATTCCTCATTGCCTTTAGGATCAAAATCTGGAAACATGTAGCCTCAAACAATCTGGTTCTGATTGTCACTTCAGTCTCATCTTTCAATACCTCATGCTCCAAGGTCCAAGAACGTTGAAGGTCTTCAGACCCTTGAACTTAATGCTCACTGTTGCCTCTGGGCCTTTGCACTCTTTCCACAAGGAACACTCCTCTCTCTGGAACTCACTCCTCTAGGTGGCTGACTTCCATTCATTCCCAAGTCTCAACCTAAAGGTCACTTTCTCAGGGGAACATTCTATGGGCTCCAGATTTGATTAGCTACTTTCCCACTCATTATACTCCCAAAGCCCCCTGACCTCTCTTTAACATAATAGTCATTAAGCTTTATGAATTATTTATTTTGTCTTTTTTTCACTAGATAGAAAGCCCGTAGGGTAAAATGGTATTTTTTTAGTTTGCTTTTCATCTCCATAGTTAAGTAAACTGTCTTCAGCAGATTTTATCTCTATTATTTCATAGTAGGTACTTCAAATTATTTGCTAATGAATGAATAATGTGTGTGTATGACATGTACACATACATGGAAGAAACCTTGAATGCCAGATGTGTTGGTTAGTCTCCATTTACCCTCTCCCGGGACCTATTTTCTGCTCTACTTTGCCCTCCTCTATGCTTCAGGAGGCTGAGTCTGTCAGGTTACATCACATTTGTGATCTGACTTCCACTGGATTCAGACAATGGGAAGCACCAATGGAAAATTAGGAAACTGAGCAGAGAGAGGCTGGGGCATTTCTTCCTGGCTTTGGTGCCTGTTCTCTGGCAGCTGTTGTGACTCTCTGTGGCTGAAGCCCCTGCTGAAAGGCTGCTCTCCAAGGCTCCAGTTCTTACCAGACTGTAATACACTATCTCTACCTCCTGCCCTCCGGCTCTGGAGGATATGCTAGCTTCTCATTAACTGTATTCTCCAGGTGCCCTCAAGTCCTTCGTTTGTTCTTGTCACTCTCTAAGACTATTCATTACAGTCTCTACATTTAAACTCTCTGAATGAATCCTGGCTCCTTATTTTCCTCTCCTCTCCCAACTGCCTGCCCTTATTTGGGTGGCTCACTTGGTTGCATGGCTCTATTTACTGATCTTGTATCCCCACTGGATGGCGAGTGCCTTGAGGGCAGAGAAAATATCTTATTTATCTCTCCAACCTCAGGGTCTAAGATAGCACCTAGCCTATAATGAATAATTAATTGTTGGTCTCCATCTCATCAGTAAAATTGGGCTGAATGATCTCTAAAACCATTTTTAACTCTTCCTAAGCAAAAGAGACAAAGAAAATGTTCTTTTTAGATCTCCCGTATTGGAAGAGCTCTCCAGGAAGATGCAAACACATTTGTCGTTGCTGGGATGATGCTGAAGCCGTCTCTAGTGGGGTAGATGCCTAAATAAGCCCATCTTAAGCAATTTATGTTGAAGAGATTTACCGCAAAATATCACAGTTCAGATCAGATTTAATAGACCAATAAATGGCTGCTTAACAAGGCCATTTGGTTACTGTTACATTAAGTTTCCTAAGGGACACTGTTCTGTTCTACTAAAAGGCTGCAAAGGGCTATAAAAGTACAAGCCTTCCAAATTTAATTTTTTTTAATCCAGTTCTTTTTGGAAATTGTTTTTCTTAAATGACAGTATGAAAACAAGCCTCAAACATTTTCTTTTCTAGGCACTTCCTTCATGTATTTTGGGGAAAGTCTGGCCTGACTTACAAGGAAACCCCTTAATTGTCCCTTAAAAGTAGAATTGCGTCATTGTGGATAAGACATGGTGTTCAAATAGCTCCCTGGGGGCCGGGCTCTTGGAAACTCAGCAGGATTTTAATTGTAAGCAGACAATTTGTTTTGGATTGTATGCAGAGCATGAAAATATAACTGCTATAGGATCTAACAACATATAAGAGGATTAAAGTCTAGTATTTCTCTCCTGCTTTACTTCTTGGTCCTAGGCAGTTTTGAAAGCCAGGAATTTACCATGTAAGGTTATTGTGAGTCCTTTTGAAAATCTGAATTGTATTAATTATTAGACCCCAGCATCTTGAGGGGCTATATTAGTCTTGTTCAATTATATCACTAGTGCCTAACATTATTGCTCATATCATCTGTGCCCAATAAATATACTGCATTTCATCAATTCTAAGACGCACTTTTTTTTTTTTAATTTAAAAGTTTTAAAATCAGAATGCCTTATATCATCAATGGCATGTCACAGATTAATTGGGTTTTCCTTTTTCAGTGATATCCCAAATCATGATACCTATTACATCTGATATCATCTTTAACTCAGTGAAATGTGTAATGCCAAGTGCCTATGCTGAACCAGATTCTATGCCAAGTCCTTTAATCCATTATTCATTACACCATGTGATAATAACTCTTTAATGTGGGTAATATTATCTCCATTTGACGAGGCTCAGAGTAGTGCAGTCAACTGTCTAGAGTAACAATTTCTACTAGGAAACATAGAGTTGGCCTCAAATCCAAGTCTGACTCCAAAGCACATAATCTTCCCATTATATTGTGCTCTCTCCCAGTGGAGACTTCAGATAAACATATTTTAGAAACTATGTGTTAAAATCTGAGATGCTTCATTGCAGTTTAACTTTCTCTACCCTGGTTGTCCTGAATTCAAGCAATAAATCCCATCTCAGGGAGCTCTCAAAAGAGATCAAGATGTATTTATTAGTTTATATTCTTGATGACAAAGCGAGAGAATTATTGGAAGTATCTTCCCAGGTGGTGCTAGTGTAAAGAAACCTTCTGTCCATGCAGGAGGCACAAGAGACATGTGTTAGATTCCCAGGTCGGAAAGATCTCCTGGAGGAGGGCATGGCAACCCACTCCAGTATTTTTCCCTGGTGAATCTCATGGACAGAGAAGCCTGGTGGGCCACAGTCCATAGGTTCTCTAAGAGTCGGACATGACTGAAGCCATTTAACACGCAGCCATAGGTATCTCACAGCTCCAAGGCTAGGCAAATGTTGGATATAGTTGGAGCCCAGGAACTATTGGAACCAGAGACTACAATACTGATGGGATATTATCCTGTCTCTGTTTCTCTTTGTGTACACCTTCATTCTTCTCTTTTACTGGAAGCCCACGATTTACACAAAGCAAAACCATAGCCCTTAAGAGCTCCAGAGTCATACATCTTGGAGCTTCAGATAATAAGACAGGTGAAAGAACTCTTTCTAAAAATCCCAAAGTAAGTAAGTAATCCTTACTCATCAGCCCAGAGTTCAAGTATATGCCTTGCTCACCCCTAGAGCTAGAGTCTTGGGTAGAGTTACACTCATGTCACATGTCAGGTCCCACAGTAACTATGTGACTGGAGCTGGAAGACAAGCAGAGCAAGTTCCAGAAAACAACTAGAAGTAGGCAGGAATTTCTCTGATGTCTGTTCTACAAAGCAATCAGAGATGTCCAGAAACCATATTTAGAGATGGTTAGAGAAGAAGTATCACTAAAAACAAAGCTAGTGGAGGTGATGGAATTCCAGTTGAGCTATTTCAAATCCTAAAAGCTGATGCTGTGAAAGTGCTACACTCAATATGAAAGCAAATTTGGAAAACTCAGCAGTGACCACAGGACTGGAAAAGGTCAGTTTTCATTCCAGTCCCAAAGAAAGCCAATGCCAAAGAAAGCTCAAACTACCACACAATTGCACTCATCTCACACACTAGCAAAGTAATGCTCAAAATTCTTGAAGCCAGGCTTCAACAGTATGTAAACAGTGAACTTCCAGATGTTTAAACTGTATTTAGAAAAGGCAGAGGATCCAGAAATCAAATTGCCAACATCCATTGGATCATCGAAAAAGCAAGAGAGTTCCAGAAAAACATCTATTTCTGCTTTATTGACTATGCCAAAGCCTTTGATTATGTGGAATCCAACAAACTATGAAAAATTCTTAGAGATGGGAATACCAGACCACCTGACCTGCCTCCTGAGAAATCTGTATGCAGGTCAAGAAGCAACAGTTAGAACTGGACATGGAACGACAGACT
>NW_011494941.1:4111756-4114144 GCF_000754665.1 Bison bison bison
ACCCTCAACAGAACTGCATGCGCATGTGGATGAGTTATGTACTAGAGTGTTCATAGCAGCACTACTGCCAGAAGCCCCAAACCCAATGCTTGTTCTGTCAGTTAGCTTCTGCTGTGTAACAAACAATTCCAAAATGTAGCAGTTAGCATAATCACCTGTGATTCTGCAGGTCAGCAGTTTGGACTGAACCCTCCTGGATGGTCTTTCTGATCTGGTCTAACTGAGATCAGCTGAGTCTGGCCCAGATCAAAGAACTGTCCAGAAGAACATAAACTAAATACTGGTTGTTGTTATATGTCTCTACATTCCAGGTGGTTTGCTGGACAGCAGTGGATCAGTGATACAAAGCTACCTCAGTTCATTGTCTAAAAGGGCATAGGAAAGTTTTCTCAAATTCTTGGAATAAAAGATGTAGTGATGATTCCCCCCACCCCCAACCACCACCAATTTTCCATTCTCCTTTTTTTTTTCCTTTACTTTTATTTTTATTTTTAAACTTTACATAATTGTATTAGTTTTGCCAAATATCAAAATGAATCCGCCACAGGTATACATGTGTTCCACTTAAAGATAGACTTGTGTTCTTGGACACAGGGCAAAGATGGTAACTGCTGAAATTTTCCTTAGTGAATTTAGTGATAGGCTGCTCTAAAATCAAATAGTTTTCTTAAATATAGTGCCCTGCCAATTTGAACAACCACCTGGAGCTTTATAAATATCTTTAAATTAGAGTTTCTCATCCTCAGAACTACTGGCGCTTTGGACCAGATAATTCTTTGTTGTTTTTTGCCTAAGGTGATGTTGAGCAGCATCCCTGTCTCTACTCACAAGATGCCAGTTGTGCCCCCTCCTCCAGTTGTGACAACAAAATGTCTCCAAACACTATCAAGTGGCCTCTGGTTAAAAACCATTGTTCTAGAAAAACTGTTTAGGGAACAGCAACTGCAGAATTGCTCTGCAGACTGAGGAGGGTGGTGATGAGTGGGCACCAGTGAAGCAAGTGAAGAGAGAGGGAGAAGAGGAATGCATGTTTATCCAGCCCCCACTGTGCCTTTCTGATGTGGTTCACGTCTCACAGTGCCTCGTACAGATGAGCTGGAGGCTTGGGGACAGAAGGAACATGTGTCTCTGAAGGCGGATCTTGTGATCCAGCCCAAGGCTGTCCGACCCTAGTACCCATGTGCTTTCCACCAAGAACCCAGGGCCGCCTCCCACTGTGGCCAGGAAAGGGCAGAGATGCTGAGTAGCAGCCACCCAGTGATGGCTGCTGGTCCCAAGGAGGGGGCACCGGCTCTTATGAGCTCAAAGCCAGTACCCAAGGTCTTCTGGGAGGACAGGATGCAGACACGGTTACAAAGTAGGATGGTACTGACCATCCCAACTGTGGGTCACGGGGTGTCCTCTAGGCCTAGGTGTAGCATGTGGAGGACTGTTACCAGCATAGGAGGGGAAGCACATGGACATTTGAAACCCACCGATAATACCCACACCTCATTAACCTCTGTACTGCTCCTTACAAGATTTTTTTTTAATTTAATTTTATTTTTAAACTTTACATAATTGTATTAGTTTTAATGTTTAAAAACTGAATTTATTATTTAATAGATAAGGCATGCACATAGTACAAAATTTTAAAGATGCCAAAAATAAACAATAAAGAGTAAGTTTCCTTCATATCTTCATCCCTCAGATTCTTATCTCCTATCCCAGAAAGCAATCACTGTTAGCATTTTTGATATCTCTCTCCAAAGATAGTCTGTGTATAGTCAAGCAAACACATGTATTTTTTTCCATCATGGCAGCACAGTATATACATTATTGAGGACCATAACACACACACACACACTCTCACTCTCTCTCTATTGATGTTTTGATCTACCTATCTAGGAGCACCTTTCATATCAGTACATGAAAATCTGCCCCATTCTTTTTTTTTTCTTTAACTTTTTGGCTGCACCAGGTGGCATGTGGGAATGTTAGTTCCCTGACCATGGATCGAACTGGTGTCCTCTGCAGTTGAAGTGTGGAGTCTTGACTGCTGGACGGCCAGGGAAGTCCCTGCCTTGTTCTTTTTATTTTTATTTTTTATTTTTATTTTTATTTTTTTTAATTTATTTTATTTTTAAACTTTACATAATTGTTTTAGTTTTGCCAAATATCAAAATGAATCCGCCACAGGCATACATGTGTTCCCCATCCTGAACCCTCCTCCCTTCTCCCTCCCCACACCATCCCTCTGGGTCGTCCCAGTGCACCAGCCCCAAGCATCCAGTATCGCGCATCGAACCTGGACTGGCAACTCGTTTCTTACATGATATTCTACATGTTTCAATGTCACTCTCCCAAATCTTCCCACCCTCTCCCTCTCCCACAGAGTCCATAAGACTG
>NW_011494941.1:4115122-4115222 GCF_000754665.1 Bison bison bison
AGACGCAAGAGACATGTGTTCGATCCCTAGGTCGGAAAGATCTCCTGGAGGAGGGCATGGCAACCCACTCCAGTATTTTTCCCTGGTAAATGCCATGGAC
>NW_011494941.1:4116545-4120550 GCF_000754665.1 Bison bison bison
AAAAAATAAACAGAGTGGTTTGAAGCTTGGGAAATTGCACATGCATAAGGACTGAAAGAGATGGAGCTGACACCTCTTCATCCCTTGCGCTTGGTTTCCATATGCAAAACAGAACATTGTGGGCTCATTTAAACATGATGCTCAATCCAAATTCATTCCATATGATGTGCTCTGACAAGTAAATATATGTCGAGTAAAATTGGTGAGCGGGACTCAGCCTGAGACTGCAATGATGTCATATCACGTCTTACAGCATATTTGTTTAGTGTGTTTTGGGGTGGAAAAGGTCAATCTGTTGGGGGAAAAAGGGAGTCATTGTTCACAAAGTGGTGCAACTTTTCAAGAGCCATGATAGCAAAAAGTCTGACTGAAGACTGAGCAGTCGTTATGTGAGGTAAAGCAGTACCTGCAAAGGGGGGATGGAATTATCACAATTGTTTTCTCATTTATCATAGTCACCCTTTAGGCCTGGGCCCATTGCCAACCCAAACCAAATTAGGGTGAATGTCTTCTCACAGAGAAGGATGGTGGGGGGGCAGGGGAGGGGCACGGAACAGTGGATGCTGTGGGATAGGCCACTAAGCATGTCTGCCAGTGATGCGTCTGGTCACTTCCACATTGCTTGAAAAATGTGCACTTTGTGAGCAGTTAACTGAGGTTGGTAATATGACTTGAATATAATCTTAATCCTGGAGTTAATAGTCATTGTGGTTCTTAGAAATACTTTACTAGCAAGGAACTGATGGCCAGTTGCTGGTGCAGAGTCCTCAGTATCATAGAGACAGGCAATAGCCACCCTCCACGCTGCAGAAATGGAGCGCTGGGCACTTGCTCTGAAATCTGAAGATCTGTTTGCAGCATTGTCCCTTTGGCTCTGCAAAGTAACATCCCCATTCTGCTTACCAGGCTTGCTGGTGGCTCTGGCGACCATCTCTTAGTACCATTTGTTTGTCATGAGTGTGAAGCATACTCCAAATCTCTTTCCAGATGATCATATTTGGAACTTTATTTTCCTTCTTGACTTTGAGTTATTGATTCAATGACCCTTTGCTGAACATCCATTGTGGGTTAGGCACTTTTCTCAGTCCTGTGGAAAATTCAGAGACAAATCAGCCATGACCCTTTTTCTCAGAGAGCTTGCTGTCTAACAAGGTGGTAAGACATGAATAATAATTGTAAAAGGTGTAAAGTACTATCTGTACTGTAAAAGTGGGACAGATGTTTGTAAGTGCAATAAAAAATTAGGACTATTTATCATTATCTTAGAATTTTGTCACATCTCTTGACCTAGTGATTGAAATATATTTAACCTAGGGATTCTTGGACCCCCATGAAATCCACACATGAGCTTCAGGTAAATTTCTATGAAGTGTATGCATAAGTTTGGGTCTATGTTTGAGTAGATTATTCTGGGAAAAGGATACTTAATTTTGTCTAATTCTCAAATAAAAGTGTTGTTTAATTCATAATAATACTCGCACTTCTAGAAACCCATCTTAAGAAAATAGACATGTAGACAAAGATTTATTATTAAGGATGTTTATCACAGCATTATGTATAATAGTATGAAACTGGAAACTACCTAAATATGGAACAACTGAGAATTAATTACAGTACATATGTACAATAGAATTTATGTTCCTGTTGAAATGAGACATCAAAAAATTAACAACATGAAAATATGCTCATGATAAAATGTTAGATTAAAAAAACTATATCCATAGTATGCTCTCAATTATGCTTTAAAAAATCATGGAAAAGGCTAAAGGGATAACAGGAAAATATTGACAGTGATTATCTCCTCTTTAATCTTTTCCATATTTCTCAATTCTTCTACAATAAGCATGGATCACTTAACAATTGAGAAAAAATGAAAGTTGTACAAAAACTAGTACAGATGAAGTCTCACGGCAGTTCTGCAGTGAGATGTCTTTTATTTGGGATATCAGAGGGGCCTCTTAGAGGAGGTGGCCTTTGAGCACAATAACTTTGAGTCCTGGTCACAGTCTTGACCTTCTGTGGGGCTGGGAGAGGGCAATCAAAGGGAGTGGTTAAAGATGTCAAGAGTTGAAGGAGAGAGCTCCATGTCAAAGTTGAGGTGTGGCGGTGACCTAACCCCTCTCCCTAGAAGTCCTGGAGCAGGCAGGGCTGGCCCGCTTTCAGGCAAACAGCAGTTCTGGAGTGTGGGCTGACCCCAGAGGCCTCTCAGAACCCCTGAGATATGGCCTATAACATCCAGGGACTAGCCAAAAGTTGTGAGTGGGATTGTCAGACTCAGGGAAGAATGGTGAGAAAGCTACACACACACACACACACACCACTTTGTGACTTAAACTGTTTTGAAGCCAGATGTCTTAGTGTGAACCTATATTTTTTAATCCCTTATATACTCAGAGGAAAATAAAAGCTGGTAACAGATTGAATAATGCCATATGGTGTAAGATTATTGTGCGTAATGTTTATTAGTACAAGTTACTATTCTACATTAGCTTTAACAAGACAGTATCTTTTAAAGAACTGATTATGTACTTTGACCTGTTAATTCTTTGGGAGAATGACACTTAAGAAGTTAATTCAAAAAGAGGGAAAGTAGATCTTCACAACTTTGTATAGCAGTGGAAAATATTAGAAATCCACTTGTGTGATTACGAACTCAAAGGTGCTTACATATATTAAATAAAAGAAATATATTATTACTATGAAAATGATCAATTTATGGGTTTTGAGAGTTATATGGCTACATCAGTAAAGTTGGGTTAGGAAAAAAAGAGCACAAAACTAGTACGTACAGATTGACTGCATTTTGTTACAATATGTCCATACAATATGGGATCACAGTCTTAAGAATACTGCATGCTGTAAGGTTAAGACTTGGGGGTCTGTGCTAAATGGTTTTATTTTGACAAGTATTCATCCTCATTTCTTTATGTGCTCTCCCCTCTACTGAAGGGCGCCAAGACTAGTAGCTTTATCTTCCAGAAACCCTTGCGAGCCAGCTTTCATAATAAAGTCCTCCAATGATAGGGATGTTTGCAAGATTTGAAAAGCAGAAGAGAAGCAAAAGTTATTAGAATGGCAACAGAAGTTGTGTGTGCTTTTCAAGACAATAGATGTGAGGTTTTCCAGCAGCTTCTAGACATTCTTTTGTAGATTACCCATTTCAGTGTTGATCTCCATGAATGGGAGCTTTCTACAATTTTTATCAGTTCCTGATTTCTTGGAAGCTAGGGACAACTTTTCCCTACCATCATTTCTTGAGCCCTTCCAATGGTTTTGTAAACATTTAATTTTATGCATTAAATCTTTTTCTTCTCAGAATACCTAGAGTGGTTTCTGATTCCCTGACCAAACCCTGACTGATGTATATATGATATGCATGTGCATGCTTAGCAGCTAAGTCGTGTCTGACTCTCTGACACTTTTAGGACCTCATGGACAGGTTCCTCTGTCCATGGGATTTCCCAGGCAAGACTACTGGAGTGGGTAGCCATTCTCTTCTCCAGGGGATCTTCCCCACCCAGGGACTGAACTCATGTCTCCTGCATTGGCAGGCGGGTTCTTTGCTGCTGAGCCATGAGGTAAGCCCCTCTTCCACTCATACCACCATCATTTTTGTCATCTTTGGCATATGCACCTTACACAAAATAATAGACTGGATCAACGTATGTTGTCCTAAAAGTAAGAAAGTGAAAAGAAAATCTTATCACTTCTAAATAATTATTACTCAGCTTGAAAATATAATGAGTTTGTGTTTGAGTATGTGTGTGTTTTATGGGGATTATATAGATCAGCTTACAGATTGATGTAAAAACTTTCTATTTCTATCAAATGAATAAGTCAAGGTTGGGAGCATTTATTTATTTGATGGACATTATCAACACTGCTTTCACATACAAAAAAAGAGGTGCCCAGACTCTGTACTAGCACGTGTCCTTATCAAAAGAACACAGTATGTATGTGTATATACATAATTTCTCTGTGTATATACATACATACAAGATATAC
>NW_011494941.1:4121373-4124728 GCF_000754665.1 Bison bison bison
TAAACTAATATGTGCTTATTATTTTGAGCACATATTTCCTTTTAGAGTGGTAAGAATTAGGCCCAGTATAAATTTGTGAGCCTGGGTCAGATCTGGAGACCTCATTTTTTTTCTTCCCTCTACCAAGTGAAATAAAACCAAAAAACCATGGATAAGGTAGCCAACTGCATAAATTTATGACCTCTGCCTTAGAGGAAAGCAAATGAGACAAACCATGTTGAAGATTCCTTTCCTTTCTGTGCTAATTAGAAAATTCTGACAAATGAGTAGCTCATCACCAGATTATCATCAAAACTCAATGAAGTGAAAATGATTTTGATTCATGGAGAAATGGAAGGAAATTGAAATGAACCAGAGTCGGCATTCTCTCTCCAGCAAGACTGCCACACTTTTGCCTGAAAAGAGTCCATCAGTCAGCGTTGCCGAGCCTCTTGAGACTTGCTTTCCAACCCCGCTTTCTTCACAGTTAGCCCACAATAGCCCAGGATCGTGGTTTTGCTTTGTCTGCCAGGTTCTGTTTCTCTGCCAGTGATAAGTAAAGTAGAAACAGAGGAGAAAGGGAGCACAGTCTGTGGTGAGGGTAATAGTCTTCCCCTCACCTGGGTCCGGAAGACCCCCTGGAGGAGGGCATGGCAACCCACTCCACTGTTCTTGCCTGGAGAATCCCATGGACAAAGGAGCCTGGCGGGCTACAGTCCATGGGGTCACATAGAGTTGGACATGACTAAGCACCACCACAACCTATCATATAGTTTTTTCCCCACCAGTCCATCTTGGGAGTTACATAGCCAAAGATTCAAACAAGCCTCACTTCTATAAGCCAGGAGTCATTTTCTTGGAATACACACAGAAGTCTTCCCAAATGGTGAATTAGTCATCTGTGTCATTCAAAAAGGGAGGGGCATGCCCAATGCCGGTGAGAGGAAGGGGGCAGGGTTATCTCCTCCCCACCCCCAGCCCCGAGGCCTGACTCTGCCCCATTTTCACACCGTCATCAGTGTGAGATCCCTGGTCAAGGTTGATGATCACATTCCACTTTTTTTCTTCTTATAAGACCCACACATTTTCCTGGTCTTCTAGCAGGCAGAAACCTGTCATTTTGTTTTGAATTTGGCAGGGTTGTCTAGTACTAGTCCAGCTCCAGAGGTGAGAGCGAAGACACCACTGGGAATTCCTAAAGGCTGAGAGCTGGTTCAGGAACATAATTCACAGTGGACTGGTTATTTATGATGCCCTCAAAGTAGCAGGTCTCAAAGATGTATTTCTTCTCACCCCATCCCTTCATCAGTAGATTTGGAAATTTACCTACACCCAAAGTTGTTTCTGGAGATACAGGTTAAGGGATGACTGCAGTGTAGACAGGCTTTGGGTAGATTTGCTTCAAGACATTCACCTCATTAAGGATTCCCCTCACAAAGGAACTTCACAATGTATTAAATAACTGGAGATAAGCTTGGGGGTGAGCTTGGGCAGGGATAAAAGGGGAAAATGGAAATATATCACCCATGACATTGCTTGTGTTCTTGCCTGGAATTCTGATCTAGTGCTTGTGTAAGTATTTAATTCTTACTGATCCTGTGTTTTTTCTTCCTCATAATGACATTGTGGCTTCCCTGAGGTTAACAAAACTTATTCTTTCTTCTCTGAATCCTTCATATGACTGAGCACAACATAAGCTAGATGGCAAACTCTGTGAAGACAGGTGCTGTATCTGTCTTGTTTACAATCATATCTCATGTGCAGTAGAATATTTGGCACATAGTAGGTACTGAATAAGTGCTGAATGGATGCCTAGGTGTAGCCATCTGATAGCTTATAACAGCTGTTGATTGAAAGAGTAAACTAATGAATACATGTATGAGAATAAATAAAGTCTTGAAATCCGGTGCTGGTCCACTTGGAAAGCCTGGAGGTATGCATGTGATTGCAATACAACCTCAGGCTGAAGGGCTACAGAAAGCATATGGATGCTTGTATCACTCATGTATAGAAGCCCATGATTTTCATTGCTTCCTGGTTATTAAAAATTGTTTCAATCATTTTCAGTTCATTTCAGCCCTTTGCTTAGCTTGTCTGCTTTAGGGTTTCGTTTCCCACTGATGGGGCTGGCTGTCTCTCGGCTCGATGTGACACTACTCTGAAGACCTTGGAACTGTTTCCATGGTTACTTCTGGAATTTTCCCTTTGGAAACCTTGTGTTCTTTTCTTACCTTTAACTTCCATCTCAGAAATTTAAATACATACCTTAGGGTTCTTGGGAGTGTTCGTGCTTTCCCTGGAAACTTTTCAAACCACAGAGCAGAGAATCTGGGCCCGCACACTGCCTTTCTTCTGTTCTGTGTGGAAAGGGGGCAGATGGTTTGATGCCGAAACTCCTCAAAGCCCAGAGATCCAGAAATTTCCCGCAAAAAACACACAGAAGATCCCCCAGGTTGCCAAAGCCACTGTCTCCTTATTTCAGTTGGATTCATATCACAAAAATGAGCATTGCCACCATAATCAAAGCCTTTTCTTCTTCTTTTTAAAATGAGTCTTCCTGCTAAACTGATTTCTGGTGTGTCTTGCCTTGAAGTGCCTTAAACGCATGTTGGTGACCAAGAAGAAACTCAGAAAAGAGGAGATGGAGATGCGGAGACAAAGGTGATTGCTTTTCTTTAAGAGGAACTTCAAAAGCGAAACATTTCTGTGGAATCTTCCACTCTTTCTTCTCCTGGGATTATCATCTAAGATCTAGAGAGAAGGAGACTGCTAGGGAATCTAGTTCTGAATCAGACTCGCTTGGGTGCAGCTGGGATGCACCTGTAGCTCCCAGGGGACTTCAATGTAAAAGGTATGCAGTCAACAATGCAAAACCACCCGGGGGGACCAGCCTCCTCTTTTCTGGCTCCCCTCCCCTCCATGTGTCTCTGTCTCACCAATATCCTCTCTGTGCTCTCATCTCCCACTCACCACCCCTCACTGTTTCTTCAGACAGCTCCCAGCAAAGTCTCTTTCCAGCTTCCAAAGGCCCAAACGTCAAAAATGAGAGGGAACCATTCCTGATTCTTTGCTGTGACGTTCAGTGCACTGGGCTGTCATACAAGTGTATCCCAGAGGGATGCTTGGCTGTAGCTTGGCTGTGGAGCACACGGCAGCCAGGCCTTTTTCTATAACGTGAAGGAGGCTCTACTTGGTCTCCTCGCGGATGTTCCTGCCTTCCCAGATCTTTACACTGTGACCAGTCCTCCTCTGAGGCCGGTCGCAGTACTGTGAGCCTAGCCCTAGGCCACTTAAGAACCCCGGAGGGCGGCGCCCGCGGTGGGCGTGGTCTCCGGTAGCACACCGGTGGGCGTGGGGGGGTAGGTGCGGCGGGGGC
>NW_011494941.1:4125038-4125340 GCF_000754665.1 Bison bison bison
ACAAGATATACATATGTGTGTGATTTTGTTCTTGTAAAGATATGGAAATGTAATTGAAACAATACCCTCTGGCAACTTTAAGCACTTCACATCTTTTCCTTTGTCTCCTCCAAACCATTTCATTTTACCAGAGGGAAAACATGAAACATGGAGTCCAACCAAGCCTGTTACACTGCCAGCCAGATGCAAAGGAGTCCTTGCATGGGCTGCTGTCTCAAACAGCAACAGGGCTCTGGGAGATTATTTGCAAAAAGTGGCCACAACAACTCTTTCTTCTCCTACATGCACCCCCCTCACTTTGC
>NW_011494941.1:4127062-4127226 GCF_000754665.1 Bison bison bison
TTAAAAGATGCTTACTCCTTGGAAGGAAAGTTATGACCAACCTAGATAGCATATTCAAAAGCAGAGACAGTACTTCACCAACAAAGATCCGTCTAGTCAAGGCTATGGTTTTTCCTGTGGTCACGTATGGATGTGAGAGTTGGACTGTGAAGAAAGCTGAGCAC
>NW_011494941.1:4127326-4127880 GCF_000754665.1 Bison bison bison
CAGACATGCAGATGACACCATCCTTATGGCAGAAAGTGAAGAAGAACTAAAGAGCCTCTTGATGAAAGTAAAAGAGGAGAGTTGGCTTAAAAAAAGAAAAACTTGGCTTAAAACTCAACATTCAAAAAACTAAGATCATAGCATCGAGTCCCATCATTTCATGGCAAATAGATGGGGAAACAATGGAAACAGTGACAGATTTTATTTTGGGCGACTCCAAAACCACTGCAAATGGTGACTGCAGCCGTGAAATTAAATAATGCTTGCTCCTTGGAAGAAAAGCTATGACCAACCTAGACAGAATATTAAAAAGCAGAGACATTACTTTGTCAACAAAACGCTGTCTAGTCATAGCTATGGTTTTTCCAGTAGTCATGTATGGATGTGAGTGTTGGACTATAAAGAAAACTGAGCGCTAAAGAATGGATGTTTTTAAACTATGGTGTTAGAGAAGACTTCTGAGAGTCCCTTGGACTGCAAGGAGATCCAACCAGTCCATCCTGAAGGAAATCAGTCCTGAATATTCATTGGAAGGACTGATGCTGAAGCTGAAA
>NW_011494941.1:4127980-4128855 GCF_000754665.1 Bison bison bison
TGACCTCAGGTTTGTCCAGAACACTTCCATCTAATTTAGTTTGCTTGCTCTTCAACATAGAAAAAATTCAGTTTCCACATGACTTTTTAGGAGTTGTATTAATTAAAGGCCAGATGGGCTCATTTAGATGTGCTCCTGTGTCTCTTCAGGCTCATTCTTACAGACATTACATGCATAATGACACTATGTTCGAGAATGTGGCCAAGCCCAGTGAAATATATGGGCCATTAAGAACATTGTGAATTAAAATCATTCTCTCATAAGTACTTTTTTAACCAAGTTCTAAAGCATAAAGACTTTATCATATCATATTGGACTTAATCTGATAGGTTGGCTCTAGGGTTGGTGGAAACAGTGGCTCGACAATACAGTGACGCTAGTTCATTTCTTTCATATTCTGTTGTATTTTCTTCATGGTTCCAAGAGGATTATGGCAATTCTGGATGTTTCGTGCAGGTAACCATGTCCAGAAGCAGAAAAAAGATCCCTTTTCATAAGCAAGGCCTACCTTGCCCTGGGCATTCCCAGGTCTCCTTGGCCGGCGTTGCTTACCCAGGCAGTGTCTAAATCAGTCACTTGCAAGGGAAAGGCTAGCCCCTGATTGGCTAAGACCCCAAAGTACTTCTCCTTTGATCTTGACCTCTCTGAAGAATATGCCTTTTTCTGAAAGTTAAAAAAAAAAAAAATCAGTAAGTTCCTGATAAGAAGAACGGGATGGAATAGCCATTGGCCCAGCAATCCACAGTGTCTGCCTCAGTGCTGTTTTCTTTAATATTCATTTTGCATGGTAACCTGCCCTTTCATGGAGCAAGAGAGAGAGAGATGGTTTTGCTAACGTGAGTCATAGGAGAAGAGACTTCTGAAATAGCACAGAG
>NW_011494941.1:4128955-4129920 GCF_000754665.1 Bison bison bison
AGAGGATGAGATGGTTGGATGGCATCACCAGCTTGATGGACATAAGCTTGAGTAAGCTCTGGGAGTTGGTGATGGACAGGGAAGCCTGGTGTGCTCCAGTTCATGGGGTTGCAAAGAGTCGGACATGATTCAGCAACTGAACTGAATTTAACTGAGAGAAGAAGGGTAACAATATTTCTAGATGGGGAGACTGGTGGGAAAGAGAATTCCTGGAAGGAATAGACCTGGAAGGATGGCTATGATTTGAGTTTATGGAGATGGGAGGCCTTACCAGGTGGGGAAGCAATGTTACAAATACATAGTCTAGTTAGGAGTTGACTGTGTAATAACACAAAGACACAGCTGTAAATTAAATTTAGGGGCATGGAGGAAAATATATATGAAGATGTGATAAAGAAGACCTGACTTTGAGGAAGGAGGGACAGCTTCCTTTGAAAAGTGAAGTTTCAGTTGTGATCAGAAGGATGAGTAGTCAAAAACAAAGTGAAGACCTGGGATGATAGAGGGAACATTTCTAGATGGAAGGAAATGTATGTAAAGGATCCTGTCGTGGGGGAAGCAAGTCAGGTTTGTGCAACTAGAAGGACAGCTGCTTCTGATCTCTTTCTGGGTCTTGGTTAAAGCCCACTGAGGTTATCTCTTCATGCAAACCTAACCAGGTCATTTACCTACCTAAAGCTCTTATATTACTTCCCATCACCTAGAACAACACTTTCCAACAGCATCAGGACACACTGCTGTGTCACAAATGACTTATAAAGTCCCTCCATCCCTGGAGTTGGCATCCTCTTCCATTTACTCCACTGTGCCATAGGAAATCCCACTCCAGTACTCTTGCCTGGAAAATCCCATGGATGGAGGAGCCTGGTAGGCTGCAGTCCATGGGGTCACTAAGAGTTGGACAAGACTGAGTGACTTCACTTTCACTTTTCACTTTCATGCATTGGAGAAAGAAATGGCAACCC
>NW_011494941.1:4130020-4131559 GCF_000754665.1 Bison bison bison
GGGCGAGCTGCTTCCCCTCTCTTTACATTTGTGTCCTCATCTGTGAACTGGGCATGATGGTTATCCTGGTGCCTGGCCACTCCGAGCACCAAATGGGCGAGCTGTGTAAAGCACTCCGTCTGTGTGTGGCACGTAGTAAGCACCCGGAAGTGTAGTCTGTTGTTATTATCCACGTCAAGGCTGCTTTTCTTTGTGGGCTAAGGACTGCCTCGGTCATGGTCCTGCCACTTTGGGGCAGTGTAATTTTAGGGCACCTTCCATGACCTGTGTGAGCCTCGATTTCTCCGGGACAGTTGGGAAGGTTAAATGGCTACTGGGAGTGCAGGCACCTGAAAATAATGATCATATGCTTTCCTTCATACTCTTTATAATCAAGTCTGGGTAACATTTCACATCTTCTTTCTCTCCTGTTTTTTTTCTATCATTTTTTTCTTTCCTTTGTTCTTTGACTCCCTTTCTCCATCTCTGACACTCAATTCCTGATGTTCCTTTTTCCTACTTAATCTCTTCTAATTCTCATTTTATAAAAGGGGACTGAATAACCCTTGAAAACCACTTTCTAGCTACCCCCTACCAGACCTTCCTTTGGTGAGAGGTAGAGTGGGTGAAGGGAGGGGCCCAGTAGTTATTCTGGGGTGCAGATCACTCTAGCGAGGCCAGGGGCAGCAAGAACCTAGCATAGGGCTCCTATTTCCCCTCTGCTCACTGGCCGCCCATCCTCCTCAGCCTGCCTGCTGACCACCACTTCTGGGGCTGTTGCAGACCCTTTCCATGGTCTGGAACATGATTTTACAGCAGCTCTGGTCTTTCCTCCTGTCTCCACCATATACGACCACAAAGGATGTTGGTGCCAGGGGAAAAACAGCCATTGTCTTCCCTCCTGTATCAGTTAGCATTTGCATAACAAACTATCCCCAAACTTGTGAAAAAAGTGAAACTATAGTTACTGAGTTGTGTCCAACTCTTTGCAGTCCCATGGACTGTAACCTGCCAGACTCCTCTGTCCATGAGATTCTCCAGGCAAGAATACTAAAGTGGGTTGCTCTTCCCTTCTCCAGGAGATCTTTCCAACTCAGGGATGGAACTCAGGTTTCCCACAATGCAGATACATTTTTTTTTTAACATCTGAGCCACCGGGGATCTTAGTGGCTTACAACAATAAGCTATTTACTCAGTTTATAGGGTTGGTAGTTTGGGCTGGACTCAGTGGGATGGTCCTACTGCTGTCTTAACAGGACTCACTCATGTGCCTGCAGTCAGCTGCCACCCAGATGAGTGTTCTGCTTCTGAGGATTGATTGACTGTACAAATAATGGAGGTGACTGGATCATATGTTTCTTATCCATCAGGCTAACAACCCAGGCTTTTTCATATGGAGGTGGTGGCAGGGACTCCAGTAACAGTAAAAAAGAGAGAAATCACCAATATTTGAGTATTTTTCAAGTCTCTGCTTCTATCACAGTTGCTGTTGTTCCCTTGGCCAAAGCAAGTCACGTGGCCAAGTTCAGAGTTAGTATGTGAGATGTAAGGGCTAGATTG
>NW_011494941.1:4131659-4131917 GCF_000754665.1 Bison bison bison
TAAAATTCCAGTATTTAGCTTACAACTTAGTTCCCCTCTCTAATTTCACTGCCATGTATATCAGTCACAGTCTTCCAATTCACCTTCATGATACAGACACAGATGAGGCTTAGTGGGGAGCTGGGACAATGTAATTTCCTTCCACCTTTCCTCCCTACTTGCTTTCAGAGTAGCCTTTGTAGGCGCCTTCATGAAACTTATTTCTTTTTTTTATTTTTTTATTTTGTCTCTGCTGTGGTTTCTTTTTTTTTTTTTTTC
>NW_011494941.1:4132489-4132763 GCF_000754665.1 Bison bison bison
TATAAATTCCTTTCAAAATCTAATGAAAGCTTAGTTATCTTTTCAGAGAAATTCACATTTACGCATAGAATGTTGCTTCTAATTTCATGGGATTCACGGATTCCCTGAAGCCAAATTCCAATTTAAGGAATCACTCATCACAGGGAGAATATATACTTTTATAATAAAATTTCTCTGAACCCAAAAGGATTTGCCATGGGCTTGCTTATTTAAAGGAAGTCTTATTGTTGAAAGTGATTCATAAGCTATCATGACCTCAGGTTTGTCCAGAACA
>NW_011494941.1:4132863-4133190 GCF_000754665.1 Bison bison bison
ATTTGATAAATTTAACGCCTTTTATTGCCATACCTCATTTTACTGTGCTTTGCTTTAGTGAGCTTTATAGATACATGTTTGTTTTTTTTTTTTCCCCCTTGTTAATTTTCTGTTTAGTTGATCTATCCATAAGTGTGAGTGGGGTATTAAAGTCTCCCACTATTATTGTGTTATTGTTAATTTCTCCTTTCATACTTGTTAGGATTTGTCTTACATACTGCAGTGCTCCCATGTTGGGTGGATATATATTTATAATTGTTATATCTTCTTCTTGGATTGATCCTTTGATCATTATGTAGTGACCTTCTTTGTCTCTTTTCACAGCCT
>NW_011494941.1:4134705-4134995 GCF_000754665.1 Bison bison bison
AATGGTCGACCATGTCTCCTGGGAATACAGGGCATGGCAACTAGTTCCAAAATCTCCTTCACATATTTTTTCCCCATAGGGCCTAAGAGCCCTCATGAAAATAAGGACATCTGGTGTGACATCTGAGAATTCACAAATTGGATATGAACATTGGTTCCTCAAAATAATACACTAGCCCTCCGTCAGAGTGCCTTCAAATACAAGAGTATGCCTCTGTAAGAAAATCTAGGCTTTGAAAACACCTACATTAGCAGTTTCTTCCAGTCCAGCATTTCTCATGATGTACTCTG
>NW_011494941.1:4135095-4136126 GCF_000754665.1 Bison bison bison
AGCACAGAGACTGACTCCTGCACAACTGGAAGCTGATGGTCACCAGAGAGTGGGGACTGCAACATGAGGGAACTGAGGAAGAGATGTTGGGTGAGAGAGGAGAGGGGAGAGGACTGTAGTGCGGAAAAGAGATGAAGAGTGATGCACCAGTATATAAAATAGATACAAGGACCTGTATAGTACAGGGAGCTCCACTTAATATTCTGTAATGGCCTATATGGGAAAAGAGCCTGAAAAGAAGTGGATATATGTTTAGGTATGACTGAATCACTTTGCAGTACACTTGACACTAACACGCTCAATGGACATGGGTTTGGGTGGACTCCGGGAGTTGGTGATAGGCAGGGAGGCCTGGCGTGCTGCAGTTCATGGGGTCGCAAAGAGTCGGACACGACTGAGCGAATGAACTGGACTGAACTGACACTAACACAACACTGTTCATCAGCTATGTGCGTCTGCTCAGTAAGTCACGTCTGACTCTTTGCAACTCCCTGGGCTATAGGCGCCAGGCTTCTCTGTCCATGGGATTTCCCAGGCACGAATATTTAAAAGAATAATGCGTCGGGATTACAGCAGAACATGATGATAGAGAAGAATGGCAAGTGCCTCACACGTTGTATTCGACAGAATGGAGGAAGAGTCTTTGATGGGGGATGGGTTGGCATGGCAGCAAGAGAGTGGGGCCGATATACCGAGTGGCACAGGCTGGCAGCTGAGAGTGGATGCTGTTAACACCTTGCTCATGGTCCAGGGTGCTGTCGGGGCACTCCGGCCCGCTTCCACCTGCCAGCATCCACATCTCCAGGCTGGAGGGGCTTATTCCTACCCCCTCCAGCCCCCACAGCTGTGCACCCAGGGAGTGGTTCTCAATGAATGACTCGCAGGAACTGGTCCACAAATATAGCAGTTCCCTCACTCTTTGGGGGTGATTCTGAGCTGAGGGCCTCATACTCAAACTGTTTCTGCAGAATGAGGTTCCCACTGCCCACAGTGGCAGCCAGCTTAGCAATGCACCCTGCCGCGGCTGGCCT
>NW_011494941.1:4136226-4137950 GCF_000754665.1 Bison bison bison
GGAATTTACTCGACGTTTAAATGCTCTTTTGATGAATTTGTGGGGGAGAAAGTGTTTTCCCCGTCCTACTCCTCCGCCATCTTGGCGCCTTCCCCCATGAAACTTATTTCTGAGGACTAGGTCTTTCTTTGCACTCTCTTCTTTTCTATAAACATGAGGCATATACAACACATTAATATTTTCCCCCAGCCCTCCTCCTACCACACACCATCAAACAAAATATTTTCACACTGCTGTGCCTTTTCACTTCTTCCCTCTTCCTGGAATGCCCTGATCCAAATCCCTTGGAGTCTAATAATGAGGGATATTAATGTAATAATGGCTTAGTCGCTAAGTCATGTCCGACTCTTGCTACCCTATTGACTGTAAGCCACCAGACTCCTTAGCCCGTGGGATTTCCCAGGCAAGAATACTGGAGTGGGTTGCCATTTCCTTCTCCAGGGTTATTAATAAGTATTGCAAAAAAAAAAAATGTGACTGCATTTGTGAGCAAAGAAGATGAGGAAGCCCTGGCTAGCCAGAGTTAAAGGGTGATTTCACCACAGGATTTCTCAGCACTTTCCACATGGTGAGTTGCACTGTGAATTTCTAGGAAGGATAGTTATTTGGGATCCTGAGTTTCCCAAAACTCCTTAACCACAGAGCCACTGTAGGTGGAACATCTGTGGGATGGGGAAATGTTCCCAAGGTCACATAGATGGGAATATGAAGAAATACGGGGTTTGTGTTTAGGATGCAGAGAAGTCAAGGAGGAGGAAGACGCTGAGACAGAGAAGGCAGATGAGAAAAAGGAGGAGGGGGAGGAGACACCTCTACAGGGACGAAGGCTCCCCTTCAAAACCTAGAGATTTATCAGATTGCCCCTATCTACATGGAATTACTTTTTCCCTTGGCAGAATCCCCCAGAATTGGGCTTGGGTGGAGGGTAAAAAATTAAGTAGACAAAGCCATCTCTTGTTGCTACTTGGGAACCTCATTAATAACTATCCCTAGAGGGTGAGGAACGTGCCTCTCCTCTTTCATTAAGGTCTCAGCCGTAAGGATGGTCACCACTTGCTGTGACGATGGCTTTTGCAGCAGCCTTTCCTTCCGGATCTCAAACAATAGCTCTTCATGCCCTGGTCAGAGTTCACTTAAGGAATGAGATTCTAATGACCGTGCTGATGACCATGGCATCAGTACTTAATATTCTACCAGGACTGTACGTTTATAACTACTTTAACCAACAATAAACTAGTATTAATAATAATGTTACTGATCACAGTTACCATACACTGAGCATCTTTTATGTATCAGAAACAGTGCAAAACAATGTGCATAATCAGTATTCAAAGCATGAGAATAGGGTGATTACACATATGCCTTTTTTGTCCTCATAACTGCATGAGTTGCTTCATAACCTGGGTTGCAATTAAGGTCATATTTTCATGGTTAAACATTTTGATGAGCATGACTCTGGCTTCCCTCTTTCATTTTGCTTCTTCTCTTTGAATTGCTTTCCTCATCCAAAAACTCAGGCTATTTCTAATAACTCTCAAAGGAAGAAAAGGAAGCTTTAATTCGTGTATGAGTGGCTCTGCTTTCTAGCTTCTGACACTACTGCATGGGGTCATCATCACAGTCTGGTCCTGCCTAGTCACCTTCACACTCACCTCCTGCCTAGTGCCATTCTTACTTTTTCAGACCCTTTCAAAGCTTCAGAGGCTTTTTTTTTTTTTTTTTTT
>NW_011494941.1:4138050-4138949 GCF_000754665.1 Bison bison bison
TCCCACACCATACTGGAGGCACCAGGATCCCTGAGCCTTGCTCTTCACATCTCTGGACCTCAATGTCTTCATCTTTGAAACGGAGCTCTTGGATGGGATGAGTTTAACGTAGGGTGGTGGACGTGAGGAGGAGCAGAGGGAGGTAGTTTAGTAAAAACCTTTCAGTGTTTAAGAAAACTATTAAGATTGTGGTGCGTTTTTTTTTTTTTTTTAATAAAACTACCCAAAAAGCAAAGTAAGAACAAATCTGAGCTGGGTAAGATCCACAGAAGCCAGCCAGCTCCATGTTCCTAAAGTATTCATATCTTCTGGGAGTGGGGGATAGTGTTGTAGTTTCCTGAAGGGTAGCCTAGAGTTTTGTTTTTATATAAAAAGGGGGTATTGGTTCTGAAAGGCTGACTGGATTTGATAATCTGTGAGACCTCATCCAGGTCTAATATCTTTCAGCTGAATTTTACATTAATCACTTCTGTTATACTATCAAATTGCTGATTTGTGTCTTTCTTCCCTACTGATCTGGAAGCTTCTCTAACCAGGGACTCATTTCCATCTGTCTCACCCATTCTAGTGCCTGGCACCCAGCTAATGCTTAGTAAATCATTGAATGTATGGGTGAATCTGTAGATTCCTTCCAGATCTAAAAATATTGTGACAGCATGAGGTTCAACTGCACACTGGCTTTTTGAAAGGGCTTTTTAAAGAAATATTTTTGTACCTATATAGATGGGGAAAAAATGGAAACAGTGACAGACTTTATCTTCTTGGGCTCCAGAATCACTTCAGATGGTGACTGCAACCATGAAATTAAAAGACGCTTGCTCCTTGTAAGAAAAGATATGACAAACCTAGACAGCATATTAAAAAGCAGAGACATTACTTTGCTGACAAAGGTCCGTATA
>NW_011494941.1:4139049-4139379 GCF_000754665.1 Bison bison bison
AATACTCAGGCCAGTCAAGTGACCTTCTCAAGTTCCTTCAGCTGGTCAATGGCAGAGCTCAGAGTGAAATCTGGGTCTGTCTCGTGAAAGCTCTTTCCTTGATAACTATTTGTATCTTGGTACTGTTGAAGAAAATGCGAAGATGGGAGGGCCTGGATAAAACCAAGAACTGTGGGGCTGTGGCACCCCCTGTCCACAACCTGCCCTAGGTGGCCACTAGTTGCTTTGGGATTTCCAGCTCTTAGGCCTTGCCAGGCTAAAGCTCAAACAGCTCATGCAGTGTCCCTGTTCATGAGCATGATGACATGAAGCATTTCAAAGGCTATAATC
>NW_011494941.1:4139479-4140397 GCF_000754665.1 Bison bison bison
GTATGAGAGAAGCAGGTAGAGTCTGTTTGCAAGAAATTACTGGGTGCTACTTTCCCAGGCCTGGGGTAATCCTAAGTCATGGGAGATGACTAGGAGGTGGAGAGATGGCAAGGAGCCAGGGAAAAAACCAAACAATCACCTGAACAAAGTAGATCTTGATAAGATCCTCCAGTCAGCTTGAGACAGAATATTTCAGGATTATTTGGAACTCTTTACGTTAAGATGTTCACAGAATTGGACAAACCATAACAGCTGGGGGTTCATCAACTCTGGTTTGTTGATAGGGAGAATGTGGCATTTATCTGCTGGCTTCAGTCCCTCACTGGTTGTGGGTTTACCCTGTGGCGTCAACTCCACTAGACTTGCAAGGAGTTAAGATGCCAGCAGTTGAAGCTGCTTGCCTGTTGGAAACTGTCTGCCATATCTGCTGATGAATTCAGGCGGGCAAATGAGATACAGCATGAGGTCATCCACAGTGACTGCTACAGCAGTACTTCTCAGATTTTAGTGGAGATACAAATTACCTGGAATCTTGTTAAAATGCAGATTCTGATTCTGTAGGTCTTGGGTGGAGGCTGAGATTCTGTAATCTTAATAAGCTCCCAGATGACGTTGATGCTGCTGATCCATAGATCACATTTTGAGAAGCAAAGGCTATGTCGTTCTTTAAACCAGTCCTGCCATTTCTTTTATCCTCCCACACCATACTGGAGGCACCAGGATCCCTGAGCCTTGCTCTTCACATCTCTGGACCTCAATGTCTTCATCTTTGAAACGGAGCTCTTGGATGGGATGAGTTTAACTAGGGTGGTGGACGTGAGGAGGAGCAGAGGGAGGAGTTTTGAAAAAACCTTTCAGTGTTTAGAAAACATTAAGATTGTGGTGCGTGTTTTTTTTTTTTTTTTTTTAATAAAACTA
>NW_011494941.1:4140497-4141509 GCF_000754665.1 Bison bison bison
TAGAAGATATGGACCCTGGCTTCAAATTAGGGTCTAACCCAGAACTGATAGGAGAACTCGAGCTCTGCCAACTGTTGCCTGGCAGTGCTGACTACATGGAAGAACTTGACGAGTGATACGCTTTATATGTGGTTGAGCTATTGAGACAGTATAGATGGACAGGTTAAAAGATGGACTTTGGAGTGTGACATGCCTGGACCAGAATCTTATTCTACCACGTTCTGTTTCCAGCGTGCTGGCAGCTTCCCACCTCAAGAGCCCAAATCTTCATTTCTTTGCTGTGAGCAGTCTCTGACACCACTGAGGTCTGCTCAGCCACAAGCAGGTACAACCCAGAGCTGTGGATGAGTTAACATTCTTGAGGACCCCTCAACCAATGAGAAATGGGAGTCAGTATAACTGCTGCCACCTCTATCCTCAGGTGGGATGATTCTAACATGTGTTTCACGTGGTTTATCAAAGGATCCCCATCAGAGTTGAGGTTCAGTTGCCTAGACCTGTAACCCATTCATTAATGAGCTCTTTAATTGTTTTTTGTCCTTTCCCTGTATCACTATCACCACATTCCTTAATTTTCTTAAGCCTATGAAATTAGGAAAACATCTCCATCGTGGGGTTGTTATGAGTATTAAATGAGCTCCTCTATATAGAGTGGTCTCTACATAATACACGTTCAGTAGGATCATGGCGGTGGTTAAATTACTCATTCCTTCTTTTCAGCCTGTAGGCTCCATCGCCGCAGTTCCGGTTCCTCCACTAGGTGGCAGAATATCAACAGTCATCATCCATGGAAGGCATGCCTCTTAGAAAGAGTAAGTAAAATAATAAGAGACCCCAAGGGACGATGGTCAGTGTGACTTGAGAAGGGCAAGCCTATGATTAAAACCCAATCTAAAGAAAGAAAGCAGTGCCCTGAAATTCCAGCCTCAGTCAGATTGGTGTCTGATTCAAGGCTTTGAAAGGTAGAGATTGTTGGATGAATTCCCAAAGCAACATGGGGAACCTGTATGAG
>NW_011494941.1:4141609-4144889 GCF_000754665.1 Bison bison bison
GGTGGGCTGCCGTCTTTGGGGTCACACAGAGTTGGACACGACTGAAGCGACTTAGCAGCAGCAGCAGCACAAAATCTGCTTTCTGGATTTCCTACCACTATTTCTCTGACCGTCTCTTGTTCTCTTTGTCCACAGCCATTTTTTTGCTAATGTAATAGCGCAAATGTAAGCTTCCTTCTCACTATGAGGTTCAAAGAGGTTTCCCATGTGACTTTTTAAGTCATAGTCTGAAAATTCCTTGACACTCTGCATAAAAAGAGGTGGGGTCTATGTTCCCTTCCCTTGACTCATGAAGTGCCACAGAAATGATGCTATCAACTTCCCACAGCAGGTCAGTAAAGGCCATGTAGTTCTAGGCCATGGACACCTGGTTTTCTCAGAATGCTTGCCCCAGGGAAGCCAGCCACCCTTTAAGAAGTCTGGATTCAAGCCAACCATGCTACAGAGGCTATGGACAGGGGCTCTGTGGACAGCTCCAGCGGAGCTCCCAGCCAGCACCCAGCAGCAACTGCAGCCTGAGTATGAGCCACCCTGGACACCCAGACCAAGACTGTGGCCTACAGCCTCAGAAGACCCCTGACTCTAACCATATGAGAGATTCCAAACAAAAGCTTCTCAGTAAGCCCTTCCCAAAGGTCCAACCCACTATACTGTGACTAAATTATATGGTTGCTGTTTTATGTCACTAATTTTTAGGGTAATTTGTTATGTGGTAATAATGACTGGAAAACGATCATTTTTTGGCATTAAATGTGGACTGTCAAAGAATAATTTTTTAAGAATATCAACAATTATATATGTGGAATCTAAAAAAGGGGTACAAATGAAATTATCTACAAAACAGAAATAGAGTTATAGATGTAGAAAACAAACTGTGGTAGCCAGGGGTAAGTGGGAGGATAAATTGAGAGATTGGGATTGACATATACACACTACTATATACAAAATGTATCACTTACAAGGATCTGCTATATATCACAGGAAACTCTACTCAATGTTCTGTAATGGCCTATATGGGAAAAGAATCTTAAGAAGAGTGAATATATGTATCTATGTATAACTGATTCACTTTGCTGTACACTTGAAACTAATGCAACATCGTAAATCAAGTATTTGAAATCTCAAATTTCTTTAAAAAAGAATATCAACAATTATGAAGTGAGCACAAGAGTAATCTAACTCATTAATCAAGGAGCCAGCAGATGACTAAAAGTCATTTGAAAAAACATGTGAGACACTTTTTATGTACTGAAGAAAGTACATTGGGATAAGACTAATCAGTTAAACACGAAACTGGACAAAACCATTTAACATCCTATAGAGCAATGAAAGCATAATCTTTGGGGTTATTTTTCTTCCAAACAAAAGTCATTTGCATCTGTACTGGGAAACAAATTTATATTATGTTTCTTCACAGACTCTGGGCCTTAAACAATAGTAAATAATGTGCCAAACATTAGAAAATTAATAACCCTAATTGCACCCCACTCCAGTACTCTTGCCTGGAAAATCCCATGGACGGAGGAGCCTGGTGGGCTGCAGTCCATGGGGTCTCGAACAGTCGGACACGACTGAGCGACTTCACTTTCACTTTTCACTTTCATGCATTGGAGAAGGAAATGCCAACCAACTCCAATGTCCTTGCCTGGAGAATCCCAGGGATGGTGGAGCCTGGTGGGCTGCCGTCTATGGGGTCGCACAGAGTTGGACATGACTGAAGCGACTTAGCAGCAGCAGCAGTAAGATATTCAAAGAATTGAAAAGAAAATGCTAGTGCTGACAAGATAAAGCTGAGACCTTGGAGCCGACACATAAGGCCTTTCATAATCTTGCACCAAACTCAAACCCATCCCTCAATACACCTCCCTTCCAGTCAAACCGAAAGTCTCGCTGTTCCCCAGCATGTTGTGACTGTTTACACCTCTACACAGTACCCTTCTTGAACGCCTTCAGCACCCCCTTTTTTTCTCTTTCTCGGAAAATTCCTGCTCTTTTTTCTGAGCCACACTTAAATGTCACTTCCCCCACGAAGCCTTCCTGAGCAGCCCCAGGGAGGCTGTTGCTATCTCTTCTGGGCTCCTACATTACTTGAAAAATACCACTATTTTAGCCCCTAACACAGATATTGAAATTATTTCTTCACATGTGGTTCCCCTACCACTCTGAGGAAGGGTTACATCTTCTTCACCTCAGAAGTGTCTGGTGCATTACAGACAAGAAAATAAAGACGTGTAAGAGTGAGTGAGAGATCGTCATAACAAACATTTCATACCTCCTCTGCTCACAGGCAATTCTTCGACTGTAGTGTGGTGCTGACATGGGAGTGCTAATGAGACCAAATGTCCCGTCAGGGAGGTTTCTTGGAGAAGAGATTTAGTGGGAGCCTTGAAGGATCAGAAAGATGGAGAAGGGAGTATCTTCTCTGTGGACTCCATCAGTCCCTAGTTGCTTTATTTCTGGTTCTACACCCAGAAGACCCTCCTCTGCCTGGAAACAGAGCTCCTGTGAGACCCAATAAGGGAGATTACTCTCTTGTGAGAGTTTCACAGGAAACACATAAAAAAGCACTTGTGGATACAACTTTGGATGGCCTGGAAACAATTTCCAGAGGGGGAAAGTTGTAAGATATTTTTGTATTACAACTACTTGGTGAAATATCTCCCATCTTCTGAAAGTGTCCACTGATGGAAGGAAAGTCGGTATAACTGAACTGAGACTACAAAAGAGGTCAGTAAGACAGTGAACACTATAGCAGCTTCCGGTAAGTGACAGGAGCGCACGTGAGCAAGTACTACAGACTATCAGGAAAAAAACAGTATGTTGCAGTGACTAAAGAACAGGATTTGGAATTAGATTTGGGCTCATGTTTCATCTATCTAGTTAAATATCTTTGAATAAGTTACTCAACTTTTTTGATTATTTAGCTTGTCACCAATGACACAGGCAGAAAATAACATTTTATCTCATTGGATTGTTGTAAGATTATATGAGATGTAAAAACAATGGTAGAAAAGCTATGACCAACCTAGACAGCAAATTAGAAAGCAGAGACATTACGTTGCCCACAAAGGTCTGTCTAGTCAAATCTATGGCTTTTCCAGTAGTCATGTACGGATGTGAGAGTTGGACTATAAAGAAGGCTGAGCACCAAAGAATGGATGCTTTTGAACTGTGGTGTTGGAGAAGACTCTTGAGAGTCCCTTGGACTGCAAGGAGATCCAACCAGTCCATCCTAAAGGAAATCAATCCTGAATATTCATTGGAAGGACGGATGCTGAAG
>NW_011494941.1:4144989-4146232 GCF_000754665.1 Bison bison bison
ATTTGAAAAGACCCTGATGCTGGGAAAGATTGAAGGCAGGAGGAGAAGGGGACAACAGAGGATGAGATGGTTTGATGGCATCACTGACTCGATGGACATGAGTTTGAGCAAGCTGCAGCCCATGGGGTCACAAAGAGTCAGACATGACAGAGCGACTGAACTGAACTGATGGTACTGTCTCCTTTGAAGCTTTATGTAACAGAATTCTAGCCACATACAACCCCTTGTCCAGTATTTAATAACCCTGTTAATTAATGTGAGCTCCTCCAGAGCAGATACATTTTGTGACAACCCAGTGATGATTCTTTGGCTGGAGAATTGTTGGAAAATGATTCTTTGGAGGAAGAAACATCTGCCCTGGTTTGCTGTGGAAGAGGATTCTGTGCAGTACATTTGGATGGGCTCTGCCTGATTGAGCTTGCCAGGGAGGGGGCGGAGGCACCACTAATTACATATCTTGAATTATGAGTTGGAAATAGATACACAGAGCAAATGTTCTGGCCCACAAAGCCTCAAAAAGCGATGAAAGCAACATAGACTTCAAGTTCATTTTCAAAATTCCCAGCATTGTAGAGCAGAAGCAGACATACAGTTTTTTCTCTTTTTCACGTGGCACTTAAGACACAGAAGAGTGAACCGACAGAGGATCTGGAGATCTACTTGTAAATTCAGAAAAGAAAAAAACCCCACAGTGGCAAAAAGGATATAGAAAGTGACAATGTTAACATGATTTTCACTGGAGGTATTAGTAACTCCCTCGGGCCCTTGATATCCCTGAAACGGGTCAGCACCCTTGCTTGACTTAGACAAATTTGATTGCACTCAGAAATTGCTCTTCTCTAGGTGGGTCTTAGCTATTTAAAGCTCACAGAGACCTTCCTACAAGGGAGGGGAGTAGTACAAGCAGTGAGCAGAATGAGGAGCCCTGCCCCTAGGTTCAGATGAGGAAATCTAGTATTTTCAGGACTGGGAGGCCATCCTAGCAGCAGCCCATTAAGATAAAATCTGGTAGTGTTTGGGCAGCAGCAAGCTTAAGAAAAACCATCGGTGGGATTCAAGTGCCCAGTGGCTAAATATCTGGGGCAGAAAACGCTGGGTTCCTTTTCCCAGCCTCCTTTGCAGTTAGGTGTGGCCATGGGACTGAGTCCTAGCTAACGGAATGTGAGATGCTCTGTTTCCTGGCCTATAAATGCTGCCCACACGCAATCCTTTAAGTTCTGTCCCTTTCTAGCTTGATACTGAT
>NW_011494941.1:4146332-4148120 GCF_000754665.1 Bison bison bison
ACTGATAGAAAGGGTGACTTTTGGACAGTAGAGTATGGCAGAGCCACAAGTTGGAAGGAGCATGGGTCACCAGTACTTGGAGGAGAGAGCTACCTGTCAGTTAGGACTTTGTGTGAGTGAGAGATAAACCTTTATTGTATATAAAGGCATTGAGATATGGGGGTTTATCTGTTCTTTAGTTTGATACCTAGTCTTTGTCTTTATTAATAAAGGGATTGTAGGGAAAACAAAGGAGGATGTTGCTTTGCTGTTCTTTCCTGGAAAGTGAAGTTGCTCAGTCGTGTCCAACTCTTTGTGACCCCATTGACTATAGCCTACCAGGCTCCTCTGCCCATGGGATTTTCCAGGCAAGAATACTGGAGTGGGGTGCCATTTCCTTCTCCAGGAGATCTTCCCGACCCAGGGATTGAACCCGGCTCTCCCACATTGTGGGCAGATGCTTTACCGTCTGAGCCACCAGGGAAATCATGACCTTGTAAGAGGGATTTTTGTCAAACTGGAACATGTACATAAACGAGAAAGAAGAGTGACAAGCACTGCCCCAAAGTGGATGGCCTTTCTTACCAAGTAAAGCTTTGTCCATCTTTAGTGGATATTGTTGAGTTACCACTAAGTATCCATTTGCCCTGCTTCCCCAGTTCTTGGACTACAGAACCCCAATTTTGTCCAAGTATCGTCTCCATGTGATTATGGACAAGGAACGCTATCCCCAGCTCCAGGGACAGATCCCGATTAGTCACAGTCATTTGGTATCTGGCATTCTCTTAGTAGTTCTTACTGGTCCAGAAGTTGATATACCATAAGCTTGCCCAGCCAGACCTAAAGGAAGGTCTGTATCTCATGGTCAGGGAAGACATTTTCCCTGTCTACTGCTGGACATGCATTGGAACTCATTAGCCTGGGTTGTGAATAATCCTGGGAAGGTTGACTACCAAACCAGGGATGTGTGTATTGGACAGTTACATGCCTGGAGAATACACTTCTGTTGTGTTAAGCCATTAAACTTTGAGGCTTGTCATAGCAGTTAGTATTGCCCAACTAATGTATCCCCATTGGGCATAGTTTTAGTAGGAGGGCAGTAGCTATCTAAGCCTCCTGCTGATGGTCTGATTATAGAAGGCAAAGGGGACAGCTCCTCCTTCTGTCTTACCCCTGGTTCTCTAAGGTTTAAATAGATGGTTAGACACTTGCTCCTGGGACGTTGTTGTTCTTCTCTTGTTAAGTCGTGTCAGACTCCTTGGGACCCCATGGAATACAGCATGCCAGGATTCCCTGTCCTTCACTATCTCCCAGACGGAGTTTGCTCAAACTCATGTCCATTGAGTTGGTGATGCAATCTAACCATCTCATCCTCTGTCACCCGCTTCTCTTGCCCTCAATCTTTCCCAGCGTCAGGATCTTTTCCAGTGAGTTGGCTCTCTGCATCAGGTGGCCAAAGTATTGGAGCTTTTGCTGCAGCCTCAGACCTGAGATACTGAATCCTAAACAAGGGCACAAAGATGTAGGAAAACTTCAGGATCAGGTGCATAGCAGAGGCAGCAGAAACAAAGGAAGTACTGTGCTGCCTGCACTTGGGCTTCAGCTGTAGTTTCTGTTACTTCAGCAGCAGCCTTGGATCCTGCTGGTTGTTCCAAGCCTTCTCCTCCAGCTTCTCATTGATTCTGTTCGCCCTTGATAGCCTGCTAATTAATTCCTTCCTTTTGCTTAAGATAATCTGAGTTTTTTTCTCTTGCATGCAGTCACATGGAAGATTGTAATTTTTTTCCTGAAAGAGGCCTGCCTCAAACT
>NW_011494941.1:4148220-4150097 GCF_000754665.1 Bison bison bison
AAACTTATGCATTTTATTTAGTTTTGCCTTTCATAAATGAAGTATTTCTCTTAAAAATTCTGTATTTATCTCGACATTTGCCTCTGCTTTACTATCTTAGATTCATGATCTAACAGCCATTGATGCTGGCATCCCTCAGTTTCCTCCTTGTGTTGACTTCCTGCCCAGATAACCAAATAGTATTTACTTATTTTATCCTTTTGTTGATGGTTTGGTCCCTGTCCTAGCTTTCACAATTATTTTCCTCTTGTCTCACTAACAGATTGTCCTTACCTTTGCATTTATGTGGCATTTCTACTTGTTAATAATTTCTGGCATTAAACTGTGCCATCCAGTTAGCATTCTGTAATGTTTTTTGATGAGTGGCGTAGTTGGTGGAGAAAGCACTGGATTTCTAGTCCCAGACGTTTGCTTCTGTTTCTTATAAGATATGTGACCTTGGGTGAATCTTTGAACTTGTCTCTCCCTGAGACTTGTTTTGCTCAGTAATGAGAATGGGTGAATACATGAAAATCTCAGGGTCAGTTACAATGACAGCAGTTAATTACAGGCTAAGTGACTAGAGAAATACAGTTGGACGGCAGGTAGGAAAGTCTGAAGCTAGGAGATCCACAGCCTCTTCTGGGAAGCCAGGCTGTGCGGGCCGCAAGGCAGTGAGGGGCTCTTGGTTAGTGCTCGTAGGCCACCAGCAGCTGATGGGAACCACCCAACTCCTTTTTCTTTTTCAGCCAGTTTTATACTTTTGGTTTGTTTTCAAATACAGTCGTTGAAGAGAATCCAAACAGGATAGTGGCCCAGCTTAAAAACATTTTATCCAGTCCTCCCTCATCATGAATACAGATTTGACACCCTTCAGTGATCATTTATATAATGCAATGTAATTTCTCCATGGGCAGCTCTTCTACACCTCTGATCAGCTGTTTATATTTGTGACTGACCAGCATTAGGAACTTCACTCCATCTCCCAAGGACTGTACCAGGGACCAGACTTGGGGACTTCTAACAGTGGGCCTCAGTTTGCTCATCTGTAAAATGGGGTGGCTCATCTGATGCATCCAGAGTTGCTCTCCAGTTCCAGCCCACTATGATGCTAGAAGGTAGTCTTGTGACCCCTCCCTCGAGTGTCTACTGAGATCTCTGATAGAGTTAGCTTTCTTTCTCAAAAGCCAAAGAACACATCTGTCTGGAGTTTTTTTCTTTTTGAGAACCTCCTCTTCCATGGAGGTGGAGCTTGTTGTCATGGTAACCTGCAGCCAAAGGCTCTGAGGTTGACACTGAATCCAGCCAAATGAACTCACACCCGTGGCTTCAAAAGGTCAGAACAAAGTATTTCTCCAAACCTGATGATTCATTAATAGGAAACAAAGTATTTAGCTGCTCTGATACCTTTTTCACAAATTTTTTCCTTTTTTTCTTAGAGGTCACTTGACAGAATAAAAGAGGACTGAGGCTAGTTTGGTTTAATTTGCTTATCTTTTAAAATATTCTTGCAGAGAGATGCGTTTATCTTATGCCATTTTTGACTTGGAAAAGATTCTCTTCTAAAACATATTGGATGCTTGAACTTGAGCCAAAGAAAGAAAAAGACAGGGAGCACAAAGTTAGATGATCATATTCAGCTAATAATAATCAAATCTTATTTGATAACACTGAAATCAATATTCTGTGCAATATTGTCCCCTCACGCGCCTACACACACACACACACACACACACACACACACACTCTTATCTTCCTTCCCATATAATGGGATGAAACTTGAAGAACAGAGTGACATCTCCCACAGAGTTTGAAAAGTACTGGACTAAGCCTGCCTTCTTGATCACTGCACAGAAGTCCAAGGCCAAGTAGAGAAGCAGCTGGTTCAGGATGATGCG
>NW_011494941.1:4150351-4153622 GCF_000754665.1 Bison bison bison
TTTGCATCTGCCTGAGCTGTTCTGAAAAGATCCTCCATTTCTGAATTGCTGAGACCCCCACAGACAATAGAGGGATGGAGTAGCGACGCGCCATGTGCTAAGCAACAGATTGGCGATGTGGGCGTGGAGCCTTTCATCTCAGTTCTGTTCCCAGTAACTACCCCTGAGCCCAACCCTAATGGCCTTGGCTTCCTTGGCTCCTGGTGTGGGAGGATGAAGAGCCTGGGCCATCCCATCAAAGATGGTCTGAGACAGTAAATCACCACTGCAGCCCCCCTGCTCCATGCCTCCTCTGGGTGTCTCCCTGGCCATCTCTCTTGGGCTCAGTACCTGTCTTCCACTCTTGCCTCCCAAGAGCTGACTGTTCACCCTCTCTCAAACCAGAGCAGGCCTCTCAAAATCAAGTGAAACTGAGTTACCCTTCTTGTCAAAACCCTCTGATGGCTTCCCATTAGTTTTATTCTGACCTACCAGGCCCTGTACAGTCTGCCCTCGACTCCTGTCACCTCTCCAGCCCCCTCTCCTGTGGCTTTCCCTCTGGGACTTTGTTCTAGAGACATTGGCCTCCTTGAACTTGTTCTTTCTGTTTCCACCTCTGAGCTTCCATTGCACTTGGCTGTTCCTTCTGTCTGGAACCATATTTCACTAGTTCCCAGCATTATTTGTTGCTTCACCTCATTCAGATCTTTTCTCAGATGCCGTCTCCCCAGCGAGGGCTCCCCTTATCACTTTATTTGAAATTGTGACTCCTCTGGGCTGTCAGCTCTTACCAGAATTAGGAAGCACCCCTAAACTCAGTGGCTTACAGCAAGCACTTATTTCCATACTCCTGGGTTGGACTGAGCCTTGGTTGCTCTAGGATGGGCTTGTCAGCTCTGCTGTCGGGGAGAGGGTGGGGTTCAGGTCTGCTGTTTGTGTGCTTGTGTTGAGGCCCAGAAGGAAGCGGCAGTGGTTCCCCAAGGGCATGCTCTCCTCCTGATCTGTCGCCAGAGTCCAAGAGCCAATGCATGATCTTAGCTTGTTTCACACTCCAGGAATATTCTATTGGTCAAAGGAAATCACATGACCAAGTCCATCATTAAGGAGTTAGGGAAGTAGACTCTGCCCACAGTGGGAGTGGGAAGAGAGAGAGAATTTGCTGAACAATCATCCAGACTTTCACACTCTCTCTCTCTCTCACACCACCCCCAGCCCTGCTTGCCCTCCTCACCCTCCAGTCTTGTGCTTTTTCTCTTGAGGACTTATTGACACCCTACACGTGACATTTTATTGATCTTTTTAGTTTACTGTCTTGTTGGCTGAAATACAGACTCTTTGAGAGCACAGAGTCTCATTGGTTTTGTTTACTGCTGTATCACCAGTGCCTTGAACAGAGCCCAGAACAGAGTGGATGCTGAATGAATACTTTTTGAACCACAGAATAAGTCCACTGATTATTGGCAAGACTCAGTAAGGAAGTTCAGAAATGAATTCTAGGATCTTGCAGCCTTTGGAACAGAGACATAATCTCTGCAAGAGACTAGCCTTGTCCCTATATTTTACCACGTCACCATGCTGCCATTGTTGAGTGACTGCCTTCACTACCACTGCCGTCATCACTGTTACCGTTACCATCCTAGTCTCCATCAACATCACCACCATCGTCATCAGCACTGCTATCATCTGTACTGTTAAATACCATTACTGTCGCTGCTCTTGCCACATCAGCATCACCAGTGTCCCTACCACATTGTCACTGTCACTCTTCCAGCATCATCTCCTCTGTCATCATTGTCACTACCGTCGCCACCCCCGTTTCTACCACCATCACCCTCACCACTCTCATCTCCAGCATCAGCGTCACCGTCGCTGCCACCATTCTCTCCATTAGATGAGGATGATTGGCGGGGATACTCATTGCACAGGGGTTGCAATAAACCAACTTGCAGTACAGGAAGCAGAAGGAACAGTCACTTTGGCCTGGTGGGCTAGCTGCCATGACAAAACCTCCATCTGAGAAAAGTATCCCGGTTCAGAGTCCCAGAGTAAATCGAAAGCAGTTGTATAGTCAGTGTTTATGGTGGCTTCAAAAGGGCTACCCACTCTTTTGGATCTTCAGAGAAGATCAAACCTCAAATCTTACCTCCTAAAAAGTCCTGAAATGGTCTCTAGCTCGTCTTCTTTTCTTCTTAGAGGGAAAAAAGGTTTGTTTACTAAGTCATTTCTTTCACCACTTACTTATAAGCCCATTGCTTCTTGTTGCATAATAATACACCCCCTGACTTCTTGATTACTTGTTTCCATCCTGAAACCAAATTTTTTTTTTTTCTGAATTGCTGTTGCTTCTCTAGATCTTTGTAAACATTGCCTGATAAAAATGTTTGGGTGCCATAAGGTGCCCAGATGCCAGGGGTAAGATTGAAGTCCATCAAATCTCCACTCCAGATTGATTCTCCCTGCTTGTGGAGCAAGACAGGACAGTCTCTTCCACCTCTACTTGTTTGTTTTTTTTTTTAATTGCTCTTTTAGGCCAGATTTCACCTTCATTTTTACCTGGTCTGTGACTCTAAAATGATTTGCTAAAGCCTCCACTTTATTTATTTTTGCTGAAGGCATTGAATGCATTGATTTAAAACATGGAAATATTCAAGATATTCTACAAAATGATATTCTTCCTCAAATAATGTACCATGGGTTGGGGAAGGGTCTGTTGAAGACGGTATAAGGAAGGAGAATTTTGTTTAATTCTTGAAAGCAGTTTTTCTTTGAAAGGGATAAATTGCCACTGTTTGGCTTTAGTCCCAAACCTGCTATTATGATGAAACACCAAGAGTACAGTTTATGATATCCTGATGTCAAAGCATCTGATTTTGATTCTATTAAATACAAAGAAAAAATTGTATTGCTTGAGAAGGGGATGGTTTAAAAAGGAATGGTAGTGTCTCCTGAGAAGGCTTTCTTTTTTTGTGAGCATGAGAGAATGTTCCACAGAGGGGGAAATAGATGAAAAGGCCTACATGACTAACAAAGAGACATTTGCACAGTGATACCCAGCCGTTTGCATGACTGGTGTTGGGTGTTTACTGCTGCATCTGAGGTGACAAGCTGGCGGACAGGTCAGGGTAGAAGTGAAGGGACTTAGCTTCCCTAGCTATGAACTGAAAGCCAGTCAGGTCACACCTGTGCCTGATAGTTCCATCGTCTTAGTCCTCTCGATGATTCTCATCTCTGGTGGGCTCGGGGCTAGACTAGCCGAGCTCTGCCCAGGGGCAGTGGGGGCCATCTCCTTCAC
>NW_011494941.1:4153722-4154102 GCF_000754665.1 Bison bison bison
GGGAGCCTGGTGGGCTGCCGTCTGTGGGGTCACACAGAGTCGGACATGACTGAAGCGACTTAGCAGCAGCAGCAGTAAGATATTCAAAGAATTGAAAAGAAAATGCTAGTGCTGACAAGATAAAGCTGAGACCTTGGAGCCGACACATAAGGCCTTTCATAATCTTGCACCAAACTCAAACCCATCCCTCAATACACCTCCCTTCCAGTCAAACCGAAAGTCTCGCTGTTCCCCAGCATGTTGTGACTGTTTACACCTCTACACAGTACCCTTCTTGAACGCCTTCAGCACCCCCTTTTTTTCTCTTTCTCGGAAAATTCCTGCTCTTTTTTCTGAGCCACACTTAAATGTCACTTCCCCCACGAAGCCTTCCTGAGCAG
>NW_011494941.1:4154202-4154663 GCF_000754665.1 Bison bison bison
ATAAGTCAAATTCTTAGTCTTTAAGAAAGGAAGGAAAAAGGGAGATGGATGACAACAAGAGGAGGAATAAAAATAGAACATGTCATAGCCACTGTATGGAAATGGGACTAAAACTCACATTTTCTCTCTTTTGTTCAGCATTCATTTCCCCCCTTTTCCAACATTGAATATAATTTTCGCCCACAATAGGTTTCCTTACATTAACTGATACTCTTTTTTGCTGGAGTACCTTGTGTATGCTTGGTTAGACAAAGCCTCCTGATAATTATGGACTTGATCCCCTCTGAGAGTCACCAGCCTTCCTCTGTTTTCTGGCTGCAAAGTGGTGTTCTTGTTGAGATGGGCTACTGGACCCACTGCAGAGCAAGATGAAAAAGGGCAAACAGATCAGCACAAACAGATTAACAAGACTCAGGTGGAAATTCAAAATATTTATCAGTTGTGCAGCACCGCAGCCAGCC
>NW_011494941.1:4154763-4155910 GCF_000754665.1 Bison bison bison
CCGAGCAGCAGCTGGTCTGTGCCAGGGGCGCCTCTGCTGAGCTGAGGGTTTTGCTTTATGAGGCTGGGATTAGAGCTTGGGGTGTCTCAGCTGTGAAAAGATATTGGAAGCAGGCGCTTCCTGTAGAGGGATTTAGTTTTAACTACACGGTGTTCAGTTCACAGTTACTTTGGAGGGAATTTTCGTCTATTTGGATTGTGATCCTAACAGGGTGTCTGAGTAGGGATGTGAAGACGTTTCTAGATGAGCGGGCAGAAGTGGCACTGGGGAACAAAGGGGTCTTGTGAGTGAGATGGTGGCCCCGTCTCCTTATGCTCTGGTGTCTTTAGTGAAGACTCAGCTCGGATGTAGATCTGGTCTCCAGCGGGCATCCATGTTGTATGGCTTGGGTCTGAGAAGCACACGTCTCTAACTGGTTGGAAAGCACTGCCGGGCCTGCTCCCCAGGAAGCAGACTCTGATGGAGAGATCAGTCTGCTGAGTGTATTAGGGGCGCTCTTAGGATTAACACCTGAGAGAGAGGAGAGAGCAGTGGAATGAGGCCAGGGAGAATTTGAGCTTCAGTGCTGTGGCCACATAGGCCTCTGTTGATGCTAGAGCAGGGAGGAACTTCGCAGAGTTGTCTGGGGTGAGGACGAGGGCCTAAGTCTTCATCTCTCTACATGGACCCTCAGGAAGGGGTACAGCGTTGTTGAGGCAGCTCTCTTCCATTAAGTGGGGAATGCTGGGTGCCCAACACTCCAGTCATGGAGCTGGGGGCGGAATGAGCACTCCAGCCCTGAAGGGAGGACTGGAGAGGCACACCGTGGCCTCCACTGCATTGATCTAGAACAAAGGCAAAGAATTTTCTCTAGAGGGAAGCCAGCGACAGGTGGACATGCTAATTTGAGTGTTCACTGAGGTCTAGTCACTGTGGATATGCCAATGAATAAGACAAGATTCTTGCCTTTGAGAGACCCATGGTGTGGTGGAAAGACAGATGGATCACAAATTAATCAGCACTCGACATGATGATAGAGGCATCGAACAGGTAAAATGGGGTGCAGAGGAGGCTGTCAGCTTAATGAATATGTGATCATCTAAGTTTTGTGCAGTATTATCCTACTGAGCACACAGGACCAGATAAAGACATTATAATTTAGAAAACA
>NW_011494941.1:4156753-4157397 GCF_000754665.1 Bison bison bison
AGTCGTGTCCGACTCTGTGTGACCCCATAGACAGCAGCCCACCAGGCTCCGCCGTCCCTGGGATTCTCCAGGCAAGAACACTGGAGTGGGTTGCCATTGCCTTCTCCAATGCATGAAAGTGAAGTCTCTCCGTCGTGGCCGACTCTTAGCGACCCCATGGACCGCAGCCCACCAGGCTCCTCCGTCCATGGGATTTTCCAGGCAAGAGTACTCCTGTGGACTTGCAAATAAGCTTGTTTTTATTCTTTGAAAAATGTTATAAATTTAAACAAATAGAGACAAACTTGAGGATAATGTAACAAATACCTGTGGTCTCATCTTCCGGAATTACACACCCTAAAATTTAGTAATTTTTCCTTCAGATTTTAAGTGAAGTTGGTTTTCTCCTGCTGATTCCATGCTTTTCCCTCCCTCTGCAGTGGCAGCCAACACTGATTTCTTTAGCCTCCTTCAGGCCCAGTGGTTCTTAACCTGGGATACATAGTCAGGATCACCTGAGAATCTTTTAGAAATCCCTTGTGCCTGGATCTCAGACAGGACAGAGAAAATCAAAAAGAGGGGAGGGAAAGAAGGGAAGAACTCAAGCATCAGTTTTTTTCCAAGTCAGAGTGATTTTTATTTGCTACTTCAGTATGATTTTCCAG
>NW_011494941.1:4157497-4158255 GCF_000754665.1 Bison bison bison
TCAGGCTGAGAACAGCCAGTCCAGCCAAAGCTATTGCAAACAGGCTGAATACTAGCCTGTTCAGAATTACTTAGAAATTGCAAATGCTTATCTTTTAAGATTAATTTCTGTTTATAAACAATATCGCTGTCATTGTTCCCATCTAACTACTTGTTCTTCTAATTTACTGAGCCACCGAATTATAGCATTGACCAGAAATTTATTAAGGGTGAATCCCTAGAGCAAGGATTAAAGTGTTTGAGCTGTGGACAAGAGGTCTGGCTGCTGCTGCTGCTGCTAAGTTGCTTCAGTCGTGTTCGACTCTGTGCGACCCCATAGACAGCTGCCCACCAGGCTCCCCCGTCCCTGGGATTCTCCAGGCAAGAACACTGGAGTGGGTTGCCATTTCCTTCTCCAATGCATGAAAGTGAAAAGTGAAAGTGAAGTCGCTCAGTCATGTCTCACTCTTTGTGACCCCATGGAGTGAGGCCTACCAGGCTCCTCCATCCATGGGATTTTCCAGGCAAGAGTACTGGAGTGGGGTGCCATTGCCTTCTCTGAAGAGGTCTGGAGAAGATGCCAAAATTACTGATGGGACTTCCAGTGAGCCTTTAATAGCTGCAAATCTGAAGCTCGTGTTTCTTTATTTCTTTATCTCTATAAAATGAAACTAACAATGTTTCTTGATTATATCTTACATTCATCAAAATGATACTCCTGCTGCTGCTGCTGCTAAGTCGCTTCAGTCGTGTCCGACTCTGTGTGACCCCATAGACAGC
>NW_011494941.1:4158355-4161534 GCF_000754665.1 Bison bison bison
ATGGAATTCTTCAGGCAAGAATACTGGAGTGGGTTGCCGTGCCCTCTTCCAGGGGATCTCCCCAACCCCCCATGGATTGAACCTGCGTCTGTTATGTCTCCTGAGTTGGCAGGTGGGCTCTTTACCACTGGCACCACCTGGGAAGCGTGTGTGTATTTTAGAAGAATATGTAAACAAACTCATAGTGTAACATACCGAACTCTTTTAATTCAACATTGGCTCTTTTAACAATTTCATTGATATCATTTTAGATTTACAGAGAAGTTGCAAAAATGGTGTGATAATATTAATTGATAAAATGCTATGAATTAGTCTATAGGATTTATTTAGATTTTGCCAGTTTTCCTACTGATGTCTTTTTCCAGTCTGGGATCCAGTCCAAGGTCCTACATTACGTTTAGTTGTCTTGTCTCTTTAGTCCCCTGCAGTTTGTGCCAGTTCCTCAGTTTTTACTTGTCTTTCATAACTTTTGTACTTTTGAAGAGTTCTAGTCAATTATTTTGTACAGTGCCCTTCAATTTGTATTTGTCTAATATTTTTTCACTTTTTTTAAAATTGAGGTTTGCATTTTAGGCAAGAATTCAACAGAAATGATGTTGTGTCTGTTGTCTCAGGGATTCATGATATCAGTGTCTTATTACTAGTGATGTTAACCTTGATCTCTTAGTTAAGGTGGGATCTACAGGGTCCTCCAATATAAAGTTACTATTTTAACCCTTGTAGTTAAAAAGTGTCTTGTGAGGAAAGACATTGAGATGATGTAAATATCTTCTGATAACTTGTACACACTAATTTTATCATCCATATTAGTCTGCTAGGGCTACCATAACAAGATACCATAGACTGAGTATGGTATCTGTTGAGTATGATATCTGGTATAAATTCTGTTGGCTTAAACAACAGAAATTTATTTTCTCATAGTCCTTGAGGCTGGAAGTTCAAGATCAAGGTGTTGGCAAGATTGGTTTGTCTTGAGGCTTCTCTCTTTGGCCTGTAGATGGCTGCCTTCTCGCTGTGTCCTCACATGGCCTTTTCTCTGTGTATGTGCATCCCCCATGCCTCTTTTTCTCCTTGTAAGGATATCAGTCTTACTGGAATAGGTTGCCATTCTTATGACTTCATTTACCCTCAATTACCTCCTTAAAGGCCCTGTCTCCAAATACAGACACATTGGAGTCAGGGCTTCAACATATGAATTTTGAGGGAACACAGTCCATAAGAGCACCCATCAATGATTCTTACCTGGAACAAGAATAACTGTGGTCTTTCCCAAGTAGTGTTTCTCAGCTTCCAACATTTCTTCTACATTTATTGATTGGAGTTCTACTGCAAGGAGGAGCTGATATTTTACTTATTTATATATTTACTTATAAATATATAAAAAAATCAGTATAGATATTTTTCCTGTGGGTTATAATCTATTGCTGTGGTTATTTCATTGGTCAGATTGTCCCAGATTTGACCCTTGGAAGCTCCTTTGAGTTGGTCCCATGTCCTTTCAGCACGCCTCATCATTTTCTGAGCACTTCCTTACTTTCTGGCACCATAAGATATGCCAGGTTTAACTTATATTTTCCCTATCCTAGCTCTGAAATAACCATTTTTCTAGGGAACTCTGGTTCTTTTTATTGAAGAATGGTATTTGGAAACCAAGATGTTGGGATAGGTATGCTTCTTGCTACTGGGGTGTCATTACTTCCCCATGCTCTCAGTAATGGGAGGAGAGAACATGTGCATGTATGCTCACACCTGTAACACATACCTGTATTTATTTCTCTTCATCTCATTACGCACATGTGTTTGAAAAGCCATGTGTTCCTATTGATATTTCCTCCAGTCCATCATTATAGAGTTCATCCTAGCTTTCCTCTTTTTCTTGTTTGTAATTCCTTTCCCCAACCATGAGAAATCTGTTTCTCACTATCCATGATAAATTTATGTACTTGCTTAGTCCTAATACACACATAAAGTAGTTTTGGAACTGCTAAACTAAACCTCCATGGAAAACAATTTACTAACTAGAGAATAATATACAGTTCTTTATGTCTTTTACCGTAAGGTATATAATCAAACTTCTGTTTAAAATTTTACTTAGGTTAGTTATTTTCCCTTCAGTGTGGTTATATTGTTCACTTGTAACAACTTACACTTATTTTTTGCCAATTGCATACCATCTTGAGCTCTTTTCACATCCTAGTTTTAATCATTTTTTATGGTAATCAAAGCATTAACAAAGTTCTAAAAGCCAGAACTAAACAAAGATGTCTACTCATAAAAATGTCGCTTCCTTCTCATCTCTACCACCCTGTTCCCAGTCCCCCATCTTCCCCACTCTGTTCCCTCTTATCCCCTATAGCTACCCAGTATCCTCAGTTTCTAGTTTATCTTTTCTCCATTTCTTCTGCACAGTTGAACAGATACAGGTGTATTTTCTTTAAAAAAAATTATCCCATGTTTTCTAGTTTGAGTTTTTAATTAATTATTCTTTGACCATGCAGCATGAGGGCTCCTAGTTCCTTGACTAGGGACCAAACCCACACCCCCTGCATTGGAAGTACGAAGTCCCAACCACTGGCCCACCAAGGAAGTCCCTATGTGTATCTTCTTCTTCCTCTTCTTTCTCACACAGAGGGGAGCTTACTATGGGTACTATTTTGTACTGTGCTTTTTTCATTTCACTTACCGTTACGTCTTGCAATTCATTCCAAATCAGTTCATAGTTATCGTCCTCATTATTTTTTTTTTTTGCATCTGCATATAGTGCTCCATTGTGTCAGTGCCTCATTTATTTATTCAACCAGTCTCCCATGCATCAACATTAAGGTAGTTTCCAATATTTTGTAATTACAAATAATCTTATACATATGTATTCTTGTATTTTGGGATGTTTTTCACAGAAGAGAGATTGCTGGATCAAAAGCCAACTTGCATATGTAATTCTGCACATATTGCTAAACTTTTCTACCAGTTTGCGTTCCCACCAATAATGTAGGAGAATGCCACTTTTCTCACAGCCTTGTCAACATAATAAACTTTTACCAATCTGATCGTTTAGAGAGCATTTCTTAATATTGCTGTATTTTGTGTTTCTCTAATTATGAATGCGGAGAAGGCAATGGCACCCCACTCCAGTACTCTTGCCTGGAAAATCCCATGGATGGAGGAGCCTGGTAGGCTGC
>NW_011494941.1:4161857-4162492 GCF_000754665.1 Bison bison bison
GAGTTATTTGTATATTAGGAATAGTAATGTTTTTTTCTATGATTTGTTTAAGAATTTTTCTCTCCATTTGTCAGTTGTGCTTTGACTTTGTTGATAGTGTTTTGGGGCATGCAAAATTTTGTTTTTAAGTAATCAAACCTGTCAAACTTTTCTTTTACTGCCTCTAGATTTTGAGGCATAGTTAAGAAACCTTTCCCTACACCCAGATTGTAGAGGATTCACTTATATTTTCTTCCAGTATGAGTGTGGCTTTTTTTTTTTTTTTTTTAACATTTAGATCCCTGATCCATTTGGAATTTATGCTTGTAAGATAGAGTGAGATATATATAAAAAGTTCAAATGAGCCACACTTGTACTGGAAGAAACTATAAGTGAATTCCTTTACAATCTGGGTGTAGGGAAAGGTTTCTTGTGTGTGTGTGTGTGTGTGTGTGTGTGTGTGTGTGTATGTATAGGCTTCCCTGGTTTCTCAGTGGTAAAGAATCCGCCTGCAATGCAGGAGACACAGATGTGGATTCGATCCCTGGGGTTGGGATGATCCCCTCGAGAATGAAATGGCAACTTAGTCCAGTGTTCTTGCCTCGGAAATCCCATGGACAGAGGAGCCTGGCGGGCTACCATCCATGGGGTCGCAA
>NW_011494941.1:4162592-4162987 GCF_000754665.1 Bison bison bison
GTAGGTTTTTTTTGTCCTCTGTCCTTCAGTTTTTTTTTTTTTTCAGTGATTAAAAAAATGTTTATAGTGGTTATATATGTGTGTGTGTACAGTATATATAGGGGCTTCCCAGGTGGCTCAGTGGTAAAGAACCCGCCTGCCAGTGCGGGAGAAGCAGGAGACATGGGTTTGATCCCTGGGTTGGGAAGATCCCCTGGATGAGGAAATGGTAATCCACTCCAGTATTCTTGCCTGGGAGATCCCCTGGACAGAGGAACCTGGTGGGCTACAGGACATGGTGTTGCAGAGTCGGACATGACTGAGCACATGCGTGTGCATAGTATATATAGACATACATATATATAGCCATAACACTTGCATTTTATCCATTTTAAGTGTACATTTCATTGGCATTA
>NW_011494941.1:4163911-4164184 GCF_000754665.1 Bison bison bison
GCACATTAGCAGGGCCATATTTGCCCAAAGCTTCCTTTACTCCTCCAAAAAGTAGTTGCTTAACACCTGGAGGCTGGTGGTGCTTTTTGAGTCTCCAAAACCCATGGTGACAGCTGATTGGGGAACTAACTAGGTAGAAACGGAAAAGAAAGAGGAGCACAGGCAGACGAGCTGAGTGCTAAGAGGAAAAAAGGGCCAATGCTATTTATTAAGAATGTGTGCTTTCTCTCCTGATTTATAATACCACCTCACTCACATCACAGGATTCTATAA
>NW_011494941.1:4164710-4165733 GCF_000754665.1 Bison bison bison
TTCCTGAGTCCATACTCCTGATGTTCCAAATCAAAATCTCTGAGCATCAGGTCCTATGGTGTGCTTTTTAAACTAAAGCCTGTCTGGATGATTCTCATTCAGGCTAACATGAAGAATTGCTACCCTAGATGTTGGCAAAAGAATCACTATACACCGTCATTCATCTGTCCTGGATATTCATGGAAAACTAAGTAGACTCACACCTTGATCAGCGGCCCATGTACTGCTTTTCCTTTTCCCATTAGCTATAAGCTTGGGGAGGGGAGGGATTCTACCGGGTTTTATTTTCATTGCATTGCCAGGGCTCAGCATAATACATGGCACATAGTAGGTGCTCAGTGAGCAACTATTGAACGAAACCAAAGGGAATGAACGTTTCATTCTCCCTTCCACTGCTCTCATCCTTGAAATGTGGAGAGAGGCTGTGGTGTAAGTGAAGGGAGAGGCATTGGAAGCAGGGAGAGTGCTGAAATGCACAGGAATGCGCCCCCTGTGGCAGAGGCAGAGCTCTGAAGAAAGCTGTGCTTGCAGCTAGCTCCCTCATAAGTAAGAAGTTCTGTAGGTGCAGAGTTATTAGGCCATTCTCTCTGACTATGACAGACGGGGCAGCTAGCATCTGAAGAGACAGGGACATCAGTATGAATTTCTCCCTTCACGCAGACCTCAAAGTCTATGAAGTTTTGGGAATGAGGGAAGAGCAAGAAACAGTAAAAGCTTGTATTATCACGTCTCTACACAGTAACTCATTAATGAGGGCCTCAAGGACTCTTAATAAAATTGACTGTGACAAGTACCTCGGGTAGCTAGTATGTGGAGTTGCTGGGAATCAGACAGCCTAGTTTCATATTCAGATTTGTACTAGCTTACTTTCTCTTTACTCAGTTTCTTTATTGGCAAATGGGGATAATTTAAATATATAATCCCTGTGCTAGTTAAGAGAATGCTAACTACCATAACGGAGACCTTCCCATACTTCAGTGGCTTTACACAACTGAAGTTTATTAGTTAATTGTGTGAAGTCCA
>NW_011494941.1:4165833-4166351 GCF_000754665.1 Bison bison bison
GTGAAGTCCAAATGGGTATGATATTTTCTATGGTGGGTGGCTCTCCTCCATGTGGTGATTCAGGAACCCAGGTTCTTTCCATATTGTGGCTCCACATCCCCTAAGGTGTTGGTACCCTTTGCTGGAGCCTGTGCATCCATTCAATTGACAAAGGAAGAAGAAGCAAGAAGGCACACCAGCTCCTAAACTGCTTTGGCCTGAAAGTGACACGTGCCACTTTCTTCTCACATTTCACTGGGTGAACTGGTCACATGACCAATCTAGGAGCAAAGGAGCATGGGAAATGTTGTCTAATTGTGTAGTCAAGAAGAAAATGGCTTGTATTACAAGTCATCACAAAAGCATAGTGGTTGAAAACCACCATCCTTTATTTAGTTCATAATTCTATGGGGCAGCATGTGTCCTGGGATCCACTAGGCAGGTCTGCTGATCTCAGTCAGGCTTGCCTGCTCAGCTGACTCATATGGATGAGGTCAGCTGCTGTGTTGGCTCGGGGCTAGTTGGGCTAGGATGACTCT
>NW_011494941.1:4166451-4166948 GCF_000754665.1 Bison bison bison
CAGACACGACTGAGTGACTACACCACCACCACCACTATATTTAGAGGCACCAATCCATGGTAGACTTTAGATCTTGTTGAACTCAGCCCTGTCCATGGCTGCGTGTAGTCCTCAAATGCAGTGATTTGCTCCTCCAGCACTTCTGTTCCAAGCTTATTGTCTTCAACTACACACTGTATTGGAAGTTTTAAAATTCCATAGCCCACTGAAACTAGTCTAGAAGAGCCCCAGAACAAGCCATCTGCTTGCATGCTTCTGACACACCCCTCTAGTTTTGCCGTTATCTGTCTCATCATCCCAAGGTTTCACATCTAATAAGATGGAAGACTTGGCAACAAGTGCTGGTCTTTTGACTTTCTTTGACTCATACTGTGTGAGGCGTTCTTCCCTTAGCTTCTTGTCTTCTTCCTCATCAGATCCCAAGAGATGAGTGTCATCAATCTTCACTCTCTGTAGCCCCACTTCCTGTGGTGTCTTCCATACTAGCAGGGCCATAT
>NW_011494941.1:4167297-4167796 GCF_000754665.1 Bison bison bison
AAGAGAACTTGATAGATTTACAGCAGTGCATCTAGGCTTGACTTGAATTCTTCAAAGAACAGTTTGCTGCCCGAAAAGGCAAACTGTTCCATTGTTACATTATTTGAAAATTCTTATTCATAGCACACTAAACTTCCTGCCTGTGATTTCTACCCACTTGTCCTTTTTGTATCGTTAGGAACCAAGTCTCTTATTAAAGGGTGGTGATCTGCTCCCAGAGCTGGGCCTTGGCTAAGGATTCAGCTGTGGGTGCCTCTTCTTGCAACAATTCAGTGCTGCTGTTTGGCGTATGAATTCTTCCCTGAATATTTGATTTAAGGTAAGAAAAATCTGAGTTTCCCAAAAAGTGCTGCTGTTTGCTATGCTATTTTAATGTGTTCCCACAAGTGGCTTCCCTGAAAGGCTTCTGCGTACTCACATTCAGCGTGTTGTTTATCACCTCAATGATGACATTTGCCCTTTCTCTCCATCTTTCCATGGGGACTTGATGGGTTTAACA
>NW_011494941.1:4167896-4168309 GCF_000754665.1 Bison bison bison
CAAAGAGTTGGACACTGACTTTCATTCCAGATGCCACCTAGGTCAACCTTCAGTGGCTCCTCACTATTATCAAGATAACCTCTCTCCTTAGCCTAAGAATTCCTCCTGATCTGATCTGCCCCTGCCTTTCCAGCTCTGAATGCCATTCCTTCTCCTTCTCTGAGTGTCTTAGCATTCATATCTCATGACACTGCCTTTAGGAAGCCTTCCCCAACCTTTCTATCTGAGTCCAAACCTCTTCTCCTGCACTCTTGTGGTCTCCAGGGACACTCGAGTCATGGCCTCATTGTACCATATTGTAGTCATGGGCCATACTTTCTTTGTGCCACTAGACTATGATTCCATTGAGACAAGGGACAGTGTCTTAATCTTGCTTTTTGTTTTATTTGTATTTCTAGATACAAAGAGAACTT
>NW_011494941.1:4168763-4170635 GCF_000754665.1 Bison bison bison
AAACGTCTATCATCATTATGAATATCATTTGTTGAATACCTACTAGGAGGCAGACTCAGTACTGTACTAGGCAATTCACATGCATTGTCTTGTCACCACAACTATCCCACTTTATAGATGAGAGGACTGAGGCTCAAAGAGATGAAAAAAGCTATTGAAGGTCATTCACCTAGTTAGTGGTGGTGCCCAAGCCTATTCCCCATACTGCCTTGGGTCTTAGCTTTCCACCCTAAATGTTGAAGGAGAAACTAAGCTTGCATCTGGGATGCTATTAAACCTTTAGCAAAGTCTAGGAGATGATATGGAAAGAAAGACCCAGGCCAGATGACCTGAAGTATGAGAGGCAGTTTGGGCAGATGGCCCTCAAGTTGATCGAGGCTCATCTCAAGGACAAAGCAGTGATGATTGTTGTCACTCACCTGCTGCCGTCTGCTGTCTGGTTCTTTCCACTGTCAACCAAGGTTGGGAGATTCCTTCCTGACCAATAGAAACCATGTTAGTGTTAGAAGAATGAGGTTTGAGGGAAGTGGGTAGGGGAGAGAGAGAAATTCAGCCTCGAAATAGAAAGTTTCAGAACAGAAGAGGAGTTTGAAATGCCCTTGGCCAGATGTTCCTGTTCTCTTTTGGGAATGAAGACAGTGATAAGATAACACTTGACTGATCCTAGAGACAAAGTTTGGTGAGTGTATGACTTAACATCAGACATTTTTCAGTAACCTCACAGACTCCCAGGAGTCTGCAGCCCAAATGCTGGGAACCAGTAGTCTAGTTCAGAAAAGTGGATAGGTTTCATTTTGAGAGTCAATTCTGTTAATTTGGTAGTAGTCACTGGAAGTGCTGTGTTGAGAGGGACTCAGAGAACACGTCTAGATGTTGCAGGAAAGATTGTGCTGACTGATGATTGATGTATCTCGGTGGCCTGGACAGAGCTGTTGGTGTCACATGTGCTGTTTTTGCCATCTGCGATCCACTTACATCTTCATAAAAGGAAACTGGAAAGATGATGTGATTTTCTCCATCTTACATAGTCCCTTAATAGCAGAAGCAGGTCTATATCCTTCGTCTCTCAATTACTGCCTCAGGCGTGGTAAATTTTTTAGTTTTCTTTCCACATTTGCCCATTTTTTGTCCTGGAAGCCTGCTTCCATGCCAGATATGGTATAGTTTGCTTCCTTCATTTATGAAAACAAAACTAAACAAATCTTTTTTGGGGAATTTGCCTGCTGAATTCAATTGTCTGTTGAGACAAGGGTTTCAGTTCTGGTCTACCTCCACATCTGTTCTCCTTTTCAAACACATTTGTGCCCAAGCACGAGATGTTTGAAATCAGAGGGCTAGTTTATTGTTGACCTGAAATCTGGTGCAATTCAAGATGACCTAGTGAACGCATTCTGCCTCCTGTTCTCTTCTTCAGCCTCCAAGGTCTCTCACTCCCTTTCTATTTTCATACTTTTCCAGCATCTGAGATTAATTAATTTCTTCTTACTCATCTGCTCACCCACACACAACCCCATGAAACTCCTGGGTCCCCTGAAACCTCATTTCACCAGAGCTAGAAGGGCCTTAGGCTTCACCTGGGCTATCTTCTGAGAAGACCAACACTCAGAGAAGAGCTGGACGTTTTCAGGGTGGCAAAGTTGAAAGCCAGTTTCCCAGAATCCAGCAGGCCACACTGCCAACTTGCTGAGTGGCCTCCTCCCACTAATGGCTTGTTCTGTGAACTCTTTTTTTTTTTTTTTTCCTTATTTATTTTTGGCTATGCTGGGTCTTTGTTGCGGCACAAGCTTTCCTCTAGTTGTGGTGAGCAAGGGCTGCTTTCTAGTTGCAATGTGCGGGCTTCTCATTGCGGTGGCTTCTCCTGTTGCTGAGCAC
>NW_011494941.1:4170735-4173458 GCF_000754665.1 Bison bison bison
AGTCAGGGTAGGAATAGGTTTTCCCCAAGTGTCTTAATCTTCTGTCTCTCTGTCCTTCACACCTAGTGGCATTTCTTCATCTTCCTTCAGTTCCCTCCAAATAGAGTCCTTTCCTGCCACAGCCTTTGCACTTGCTGTCCTCTGTGTCTTGACCACTCTGCCCCCTTCTCGCATCCCCATCTTCCTGGCATCTTTTAAGACTCAGTTAAATGGGCCTTTCTCGTGAGGCTTTACCTGACCACGTGATCTAATTGTGCTCCTTTAGCCTATGTGTCAATTAGCCTTTGTGACCATCCACAAACAAATGAGTGGCTTAAAGCAACCATTCATTTAACTCAAATCCACAGACATATGAGACGGCCAAGCAGAGATCAGCTGAGCTGACCCAGATAGAAATTTCCTTGTCAATCTACAGAATTGTGAGCTAAACAAAATATTTATTGTTTTGAGCCATCTTGGTTTGGGGTGGTTTGTTACACAGCAAAAGCTAACCGTATAGGAGCCTGGACTAAGACCCCAGACTCAATCAGGGAATAATATTGGCCCTCTATGTTTAGATCTTATAGCAGACAGTTATAATGCCCCACCCTTAGCCCTTGTGAAGTTGCTCAGTCGTGTCCGACTCTTTGGGACCGCATGGGCTGTAGCCTACCAGGCTCCTCCATCCATGGGATTTTCCAGGCAAGAATACTGGAGTGGGGTGCCATTTCCTTCTCCAGGAGATCTTCCCAATCCAGGGATTGAACCCGGGTCTCCCACGTTGCAGGCAGATGCTTTACCATGTGAGCCACCAGGGAAGTCTAAGCCCTTGATGTCTTACCATTTCTGTCCATATTGATCTGAATTGCAGCTGCCAACTTATGCCTTTCTTTGCTTGAAGGCTTTCTCTGTCTGCCAGATCCCACCCTGCCTACACACACAGTAGAATAACGTTTCTGGAGAATTAACACCACCATGATCAGCCTTCTACCACTGACCCATGGGAGTTGGCATATAAATGCCCCAGCTTCCTCATAATTTGGGTGGGATCATCCCATCCTGTCTTCCAGAGTTCCCCAAAAGGATGGAGCTCTGAAAAAAAAGCGAAAGTGTTAGTCACTCAGTCCTGTCGAACTCTTTGCAACCCCATGAACTGTACCCACCAGACTACTCTATTCATGAAATTCTCCAGGCAAGAATACTGGAGTGGGTAGCCATTTCCTTCTCCAGGGGAACTCTAAGAGTTGGTAAAGAGCTTCCATCATCTCCCTGATCTTGTCTTTTTCATTCACAGCCTGACCTGGAAGCATGCAACCCAAGGCTGAGCCTAGGATGCTCATTTCAGTGTGTCTCAGGTGAAGCTGTACATTTGCACCCAGCAGATTTGGCATGGTGGTTTTGATGGATGGGGGAGAGCTTTTGCTGCAGTTATCCAAGATGGAATGGAGGTGAAGGCTAGATGAAGTCAAGAGGTATAAGTAAAGAATGAGTTTGGGAAAAATCTGCTTTGTAACATCATGTGGCAAGAAACAGAAGCTACAAGTTTAATGTATCCATTTCCTTTGTAATAATCTTTTTTCTCCTAATGCCATTTGTGTGTGTGTGTGTATGCACTCAGTGTGTGTGCTTGAGGTGTAATTTACATGTAGTGAAATAACACAGTTCTTCACTGTACTATTTAGTGAGCTTTGACAAATGTATACAGGCAACCCTAACCTCACAAATCAAGATATAGTGCATTTCACTCACCCTGGAATGTTCCTTTGTGCCCCTTTTCAATCAGTCCCCCCCCTGCTCCCCGCAGCAGAGGCAATCTCTGCTGGGATTTCTCTCATATATTTGTCTTATTTCTAGAACTTCACACAAATGAAGTCATACAGTCCATACTCTTTTGTGTCTTGCTTTTTTTCACTCACTATAATGCTTTTGAGATCATCCATGTTGTTGTATATATCAGCAGTTCCTTCCTTTTTAAAAAGTAGATGTAAAAAAACATTTCTTACTCAACACATTTTCTGGAGGTCAGAAATTGAGGAGCTAGTGGTTTGAACTCAGGGTGTCTCGTGCGTGTCTCTCATGAGGATTTGCTTCCAAGCTTACTCACATGACTCTTGGTAGGAGGATTCAGTTCTTTGATATTTGGTACTCTTCTTTGGGCTGCTCATAGCACAGCTTCTCCCCAGTCAAGTGACAGGCCTGCTGGAAGTCATAGATTTTTATAACCTAATCTCAGAAGTGACACACCATCATTCGTGCAGTATTCTGTTGTGTGCACAGAACAACTCTAGTCTGGTTTGGTGCAGGAGGGAACTATGTACAGTGTAATACCAGGTGGCAGGTTCATTGAGAGCCATCTTGAAAACTGACTACCATATTTGTCTTACTTTGTTCCATGCCATCTTGTAATAGCTGGCCTTTGGAACAGTGATATGGCCAGTTCATTCCTTTTTATTACGGGATCATATTCCTTTGTGTGACTATACTGTAATTTATTTACCAGTTCCCATCAAGTTGGATATTTGAATTATTTCATGTTTTCATCTACAATGAATAAACAACCATGAATATTCATGTACAAGGCTTCTTACAGGCATACATTGTCATTTCTCTTAAGTAAATATCTAGGAGTGAAATTGTTGACTGGTAGGGTAGGTGTGAAGCCTTTGCTCTGGCCACCTCTATGGTTGGCTCCCTTTCCCCAGCCCTGCATCTGGCCTGCCTTCTTCCCCCTCTGGTGGATCTGG
>NW_011494941.1:4173558-4174224 GCF_000754665.1 Bison bison bison
GTGCACGGGCTTAGTTGCTCCTCCTTGCATGTGGAATCTTACCAGATCAGGGGTTGAACTCATGTGTCCTGCGTTGGCAGGCAGATTCTTTACTACTGAGTCACTAGGGAAGCCGAGTTCTTTTGTTTAGTTCTCATTTGGTCTCCACTTTCAGGAATATTCCATCTGCTTCCACCCCATCTCCCTCCTCCTGTAGCTGTGTGAGCCTGGGGAGAAGAGAGAGAGAGGGGTGGGAAGAGCAGGAGAAGACTGGAGAAAAATGGGAATAATTTTATTAGCATTGTTGTTGTTCAGTCGCTAAGTCATGTCTGACTCTGTGACCCCACGGACTGCAGCACGCTGGGCTTCCCTGTCCATCACCAACTCCCGGAGTTTGCTCAAACCCACGTGCATTGAGTCGGTGATGCCGTCCAACCATCTCATCCTCTGTCTCCCTCTCCTCCTGCCCTCAATCTTTCCAAGCATCAAGGTCTTTTCCAATGAGTCATTTATTAGCGTATCCTCTGTTAATCATATAAAAAGGCTATGTATTCAGGATATATTTTTGAATAAGGCTCTATTAATGAAAGATATTAATAAGGAACAAATTTTTTATTTTATTTTTTAAATTTTATTTATTTTAATTGGAGGCTAATTACTTTACAATAGTGATTTTTGCCATTTATT
>NW_011494941.1:4174324-4180508 GCF_000754665.1 Bison bison bison
GGTGGCTAAAGCTCCAGCACACATACTGTCGAGGGGCCTCATGTACTTCCTTTCAAGTTTGAGAGCAGGGATTGGGGCAGGAGGGAGCATAGGGCTAGAGGTTGAGCCCAAGTGGTTGACAGGTTCTTCATTAATAAGTTCCAGGAAAGTAACTTTCTGAACTTTGGTTTTCTAGTTTGTTGCCCTTCAGGATTCCTTCCAGGTGGTTCTATCTCTTGAGTACTTAGTAGCTGCTCCATTTGAACTTGTTTTCCTAGGCAGGACAGAGACAAATATTAAATTATTTTTATTCCTCCTGACTTCAAAAACATGAAAATTGTTTGTTTCCCTGATTTTCCTGCCTCGTAATAAGAGGTGATACTAAGGATGGTCTTTTGTTTTCTGTGACCTGGATATCCTGTAGGAATACAAATGGGGAAGGGGGTACAAGAGAGCTGAGACTAGAAGAAGAGGGAGGCTGCAGAAGAGGCGAAAGAGTAGAAGGGGGAGACACACCCAGGAGGAGAAGGAGGAGGAGGGGTACATGTGTGTGTGTGTATGTAGCATAAGAGCAAGAGAAAGAATGAGATACATACGCAGAAGATGATAGTTGCCAGGGAATAAACCTTGAGGAGAAAAAAAGTTGTTTTGAAGCAGTTTGGCTGAGTCATGTGCAAGGTCGGTACATCGTGTGCACATATACTGCCCTCTAAGCCCCCGTGAAAATTTCAGGGAAAACAGCCACCATTCTACAGTCTTTTCAGAGTTCTATATATATTTTGATTTTTTTATTCATTAGTATTTCCCTTTGGCCTCATGGTGACCTTGAGACCAGAGGAGAATCTCCCATAGGGGCCCTACAACATTGAGGTTGAATGAATGAAAGTATTAGTTAAGGCAAAAGGCTAAGTTGTTGTCACAAAGAGACTTAACAGCACAGTAGTCCACAGAGCCAAGAGGCTTATTTGTCTTTCAGGTAGCAATTCAGAGGGGCCTGGTTCAGATAGTGAAGCAGCTCTGCTCCCCAGTCAGTCAGAAACCCGAATTCCTTCTACTGTGTAGCTCTGGGATCCCCTGGGGATATTGCTGTTAGCTGTTTGATTGAAGCTAGGTTGTGGTGGCTTCCAGGTGGTGGGAGGGAGAAAGATAACATGGAGGAGACATTTCTGCTGTCTTAAATCCCAGTTCTGGAAGTGGCATTGCTTCCTTTCACATCCTACTGGCCAGAATTCAGTCGACATGATCAAGCCTTATGGCAAAGGAGACAGAAATGTAGTCAAGCTCTGTGCCCAGGAAGAAGGGGACAGTTGGATTGTAATGGGCATCTGACAACCTTCATCCCAAAGAGCAAGCCCTACAACTCCCAGTGGGCTACTTGGGGAACTGCTGTACCTATGCTTTGAGGGAAGAACGACATTCTTTAGGTCTCAGTGAGAATTTTCTCTACTCTGGCCTGCCCTGCCCCTGCCCTGAGGGCGCGCTTACACATGAGCTTTGCACAAGAGGGTTATTTGCTAGTTCTTGAGCAGTCGGCTGATCCCAAGTTAAACTATGTTTCAGGAGTTGAGTAAAAGCAGGAGAGGAGTGAGCTGAAGGGCCCTGTTCCTTCCCCCGCATGTTTGTCTCACAGCAGGGAGCTGAGACTCCTCTCAAATCTCTCTCTCTTTCCCTGGAAAATCCTCCCAAGCCAGATGTGCCCTTCCCCACCTCTGTTCCCCAACAGTCTTTTCTCTGCCCTCCTCCCTCGCAGACCCCAACAGTGTTGGCTGCCTATGACAGTATGTAATTGAACACAGCATCTTCCCTGTGATTAGTCAAACTTAACCCCAGATGCAGTTGAATCAACCCTTAAAAAGATGCAGCTAAGGTCTCCAGGCTACGAATTCCTCCTGAAGTGCCAAGTGCTGTGTGCTTGGATGTTGCCGCAGGGTGACACCAGAGCCAGTTCTATTAACTGAGAGCTTCCTCTCTTCTCCCTTTCTTCCTCCCTCTTCCCCGCTCCTGTTGCAGGACTTGGACACTGCCGTTTTTCTTTCCTTCAGGCCCACCATGACCTGGGAGTCAAATCCACCCTGTCAGCAGGTTCCTTGGCATGTCGTCCTGGATTTGGCTTGAAATCGGACTCCGGGGGGCGTCTCCATAGCAGTCGGTAGCTGCTTAGTCAATAGCTGATTAGGGCAACAGAGAATTTTTTCTTCAAGTGAAAGAGCTAGAGTTTAATTTATCTCAGGGCAAAATGGCTCATCTCAAAATAAATGATATTCTCTGGCTGCTAGAACAGCTGTTGAGCAAAACACATTCTCCAGCAAGTGAGAAGAGTGACAACCGGCAGATCTTAAATGAGAAGAAAATTAAAAAACGAAACAAAAACAAACAGATGTGGTAGAGTATATGAATGCTAGCCCCCAATACTTCCCCTGGCCCTGGCATGGCAGCTCTTTGCATCCAGAGGTGGAATCTATTTCTTCTTCCCCTTAGTCTAGTCTGGTTATGTGGCCCACTCTGACCAATGGGAAATTAGCAAACATGACATAAGCCAGGGTTTAAACATGCCTGTGCTCTGGGGCTTGCTCTCTTGTGGCTCCTGGGACCCTGAGACCCAAGATGGCCTGCCCAATGGTGAGAGACATGTGGTTTCCCTGTGGCCCTAGCCAATAACTTCCCAATTCTAGACACGTGCATGTGGCCGTCCTAGATCACCCAGCCTCCAGGTTAGCCAACTGGCTGCAGGCAAGTGAGAAAACTCAGCCCAGACCAAAAGAACTGCCTGGACAAACCTCAGCATCATTGTCTGTATAAATGGTGGTTGTTTCAAGCCACTAAGTTTTAGGGTGGTTTGTTCTGTAGCAAAGGCTAACTGATACAACCAAGTCACTGGTACATGTATGTGTGTGCCTGTGTGTGTCTTACATCGTTCTCCCACAGGGTTGCCATTTCCTCCTCCACAAGCTCCCTAGAAGTGTTCTTATATGTCAGACATGAATATTGGTTACTAAACCTACAGATGTGGCTTCTGTGGGGGAGTCTTCTTTGGTTAGACAAAGCCTTCATGAGATTCTGTCTTTCATATTAGTTTTATGTATTTGAAGAGGCATAGTTTGGCTTCATTACTCCTTGTCTTGTATCAAATATGTTGTTTTTATTTTGGAAGAGACTAGTAAACCTAGTTCTCATGGCTCTAAAAGAAAGTGAAATGGTTAGTTGCTCAGTCGTGTCCAGCTCTTTTCGGCCCCATGGACTGTAGCCTACCAGGCTCCTCTGTCCATGGGATTCTACAGGCAAGAATATTGGAGTGGGTAGCCATTCCCTTCTCCAGGGGATCTTCCTGACCCAGGAATTGAACCCAGGTCTCCCACATTGCAGGCAGATTCTTTACCATATGAGCCACTAGGGAAGTGACTGGCAATAGGAATCCTTTACTTCATGATTTTCCTGTTGTACTTATTTCTGTGTTTCTCTTTTTTACACTTGTTTCAGCTATGAAAATAAGTTTTCATATTTATTGAGGCATAATTTGTATACCATATAAGTTACCTGTTTAAAATGAATACTTTGATGTTTGGGAAATATAGAGAGACTTACAGCCATTGCTATGATCCAGTTTTAGGATATTTTTGTTACCCCATATATTTCTGTCACTTTGGGCCCATTTCAGTCAGTCCCCATTCCCTCCATCAGTCCAAGGCAATCACTAATCTACTTTCTGTCTCGGTAGATTTGCCTGTTCTGGACATGTCATATACATAGAATCATAAAATATATGTTAGCACTGTTTTTGATCAAGACTTAGAATAGTTGTTTTCTACAGACATAAGAATATTCACAAAAGCTAGTCTTCCTTTTGGAGAAGGCAATGGCCACCCACTCCAGTATTCTTGCCTGGAAAATCCCATGGACAGAGGAGCCTGGTGGGCTGTAGTCCATGGAGTCACAAAGTGTCGCACACGACTGAGCGACTTCACTTTCACTTTTCACTTTCCTGCATTGGAGAAGGACATGGCAACCCACTCCAGTGTTCTTGCCTTGAGAATCCCAGGGACGGGGGAGCCTGGTGGGCTACCGTCTATGGGGTCGCACAGAGTCGGACACGACTGAAGTGACTTAGCAGCAGTAGCAGTTAGCAGTCTTCCTTTTAAAAGTTGATCCATGAATAGCAAGAAGATGCCCTATATTGATTGGGGTTCCACTAAAGCACACATCAAAACAAGGACATGGGGCAGGTAGTTTAGTTGGGAGATGATCACAGGAAGCAGAACTGAGAGAGCAGGGAGAATGGGACAAGGGAAAAAATAACAAAATAGTTCAAAGCGTGCAGTGAGAAGATTAGCACTGTGAACAACCAGGGCTCAGTCCCACTGAGGACTGCCTGAGGAGCCACGTGGACTGTGCTTGTGCGAAAGCTAGGATATTTATCCACCATATTAGTTTCCTAATGCTTTGTCACTAGTTACCCTAAACTTAGCAGTCCAAGGCAACAATGGACGTTTATTATCTCTTACAGTTTTGAGGGTCAGGAATTTGAGGTTGGCTTAGCTGGGTGGTCTGGCATGGGGTCTCTCATAAGATATCAGATGCAGTTACCTGAAGGCTTAATTGGGGCTGAGGATCCATTCCCACGATGGCTCAGTAACCTAACTGACAACCAGTGCTGGCTGTTGGCCAGAGGCCTCAGGTCCTCACCATGTGGCCTTCTCCATAAGGCTACGTGAGTGTCCTTATGACATGGCTGCCAGCTTCCCCCAGAGAGATCCAGAAGAGAGCAAGATGGAAGCAGAAATGCCTTTTATGATTTAGCTTTGGAAGTCACACACCATCATTTCTGCTGTATTACATTGCTCACCCTGGTTAGCCGTACTCACTGTGGGAGGTAACTAACTACACAAGGGCATGAATAGCAGGAGGCCAGGTTCATTGGGGCCATCTTGGAGCCTGGCTACCTCATCCATTGCCTTCTGTCCCACTGTGGTTGAGGATTACCTTTCGTGGGTTGAGCAAGCTTGAGGATGGGTAGGTGAAGACTCAGGCAGAGGGTTTATATATGTTTCTGGTAAGAAGCTACCAACCTGCTGGGAAGTATTTGTGTGGCTGTAGGTGAACTCAGAGGTGGGCCTTGGGACTGTGGGACCAAGCCTCACTAGCATCTGCTACGTGTCCCAAGGCTGGCATTAATGGTATGGTTTTGCAAAAGTGAAAGTTGCTCAGTTGTGTCTGACTCTTTGAGATCCCATGGACTATACAGTCCATGGAATTCTCCAGACCAGAATACTGGAGTGGGTAGCCTTTCCCTTCTCCAGGGGATCTTCCCAACCCAGAGATTGATCCCAGGTCTCCTGTATTGCAGGCAGATTCTCTACTGTCTGAGTCACCAGGGAAGCCCAAGAATACTGGAGTGGTTAGCCCATCTCCTCTCCAGTGGATCTTTCCCACCCAGGAATTGAACCAGATTCCATTGCAGGCAAATTCTTTACCAGCTGAGCTACCAGGGAAGCCCCCTGGTTTTGCAGATCCACCGTTAATAATGAAGAGATAACTTCCACAGGTCAGGCTTATAGGTGTAACAAAATGATAGCTTGTTGATGAGGTATTTATGCTTTGGTACATGCTCTAGGTGACTGCCAGATCAATGAGCTTTGGGTTTTTAGGACCCCTATCCTCCCTGAAGAAGAAGCTTCCAGAACAACAAAGCCAGCCTGCTCCTTCTATTGCTAAAGTGTATAAAATCACAGGGAAGTCCCGGGCAGAGGCCCAGCCACATTGTTGAGATATGGGGAGGGAGCTGGAATCAAAGGCAGGAGTTAGGATTTAAAGTCTCTGTATGGTGAAGGTTCTTTTCAAGGTAACCTGGAGTAGGAGGAGGTGATGACAGCTTGGTGCCTGGCAGTGCTGCTGAGTGCGGGATTTAAAGCACTGACCTCAGTGGACTCCATCACTCAGACCACCTCACTCTGCTCTGCTGTGAAGGAGCAACAGCAGAATGACAATGGGGGTGAGCAGGAACAGAGTCACAAAGGGAGGGAAGGAGGGAGCCTGTCAACTGAGGTCCCTGGCTGCATGGCCAAAGCTTACAGGACCCATATGACCTGCCTGGCCCGGACAGTCCTAGCTTCTCCTGCTGTTCTGGAGTAGTTATTTATAGCACCTCCTCTTACTCTCAAAAGCATCCAGGTTCAGATGGCAATTACACAGTCATCCTATCCATAGCACA
>NW_011494941.1:4181086-4181653 GCF_000754665.1 Bison bison bison
AAAAACAGACCCCCCGCCACTGCTGTGAGTATGGGGCTGTCAGACACTCAGAAAAGCCCTGAGTGTGAATCAACAGGCTTGGCATCTCTCCTCTCCCTGGCCCTGCTCTGTCAGCAAGTGGTCTGCAGGCCAGGAAATTGTCCTCTCGGCAGCACGGTGACCATAATGCACATTTTCTTCAGTATTTCCTTTTTAGGCAGAGGGAGCCAAGTATTTTGCCACCAGACAAGGACCATTTATGGATGACTCGGTCACATTTGCTGAGAGCCTCTGGGACTGCCACGTGATCTTAAGCATAAACCTTAGCCCATCTCCCCGAGCCAAGAGCACAGGCTCAGTGCTCGACAGAGCAGAAAAAATGAAACCGAAAAGCTGAAGCCAGAGTTCTGCACAGACTGTTATATGGTGGCTCATTTAAAAGGGAGACTTCACATCTCCAGTGGTGGGGCTTGATTTATCATCCGCAGCTTAGCCAAAGCTACTAAAAACGCCTTTGCACTTGGGTCTTAAATTCCTTAACAGACGATTCACTTTCTTTGTGTGTGTTTTAGATCTTAGAAATCAAGT
>NW_011494941.1:4181753-4182416 GCF_000754665.1 Bison bison bison
AGTCATAGTACCTGGCTTCTTCTTGTTGCTCTGCCATTAGGTCATTTGGTGTGACTTTTTCTTCTAGGATGGGAATTACTAGGCTGCCCACATCATTATAAGACTGAAGCCATGTAGTCTATTATTAGGAATATTTACATTCTCCCATTGCACTGCTTTCCAAGCATGATTCCAAAACATACACTTTAAAAAAATCCCCCCTGAAGTAGAACATTTCTTAGCCAATGGTTCAATATTTATCTAGCACTTACTGTGCTTAGTTGCTCAGTCGTGTCCAAGTCTTTGCAACTCCATGGACTGTAGCCTGCCAGGCTTCTCTCTCCATGGAATTCTCCAGGCAAGAATACTGGAGTGGGTTGCCATGCCCTTCTCCCGGGGTCTTCCCAACCCAGGGATCAAACTCATGTCTCCTGCATTGCAGGTAGATTCTTTACCATCTGAGCCACGAGGGAGAATACGTGTAATTTTAGTGCAGTAACAGCAGGCTAAGACAGTAGATGATAAGTAGTAATGTTGTAGCTGAAAGATAGAAGATGGACAGAATTTAAATAGGGGAGCAGGAGAGGGGGCTTTCCAGGAAGAGAAGCACCATTGGCAAAGTCACAGACCAGAGACTGGCAACAAGCAGCTGTTGGCCCAAACCTGGCCTGCTGCATTTTTGTA
>NW_011494941.1:4182516-4186600 GCF_000754665.1 Bison bison bison
ATTGGAACACAGCCACGCTCATTCACTTACGTGTTGTCTATGGCTGTGTTCATGCTATGACAGTAGAGTTGAGAAATTGTGAACAGAGACTGTACCACCCCCCCCAAAGACTAAGATATTTTTATTACCTACACCTTTGTAACAAAAGTTTGCTGAGTGCTGGCATGGTGAACTGGGGATCATTTTTCCTTCCTGGGTGGGGTATTCAGAAAAATGTAAAATTGAATGGGAGGAATAGAGCTTCAAAACCATTTGGTAGGAAATAGGGAGCAGGCTCAGCCCCAGACCCAGACACTGAAAATCAGGGAAAATGGAAACTGCCTAAATGTGTCAAATACACTTATCCACCTACCCACCCATTCATCATCTTATAGAGCATACATTTATTAATTTTTCCAGAATCATATTGTTACTTAGGGCTTCCCTGGTGGCTCAGATGGTAAAGAATCCACCTGCAATGCAGGAGACCCCGGTTCAATTCCTGGGTCAGGAAGATCCCCTGGAGTTGGGATAGGCTACCCACTCCAGTATTCTTGGGCTTCCCTGGTGGCTCAGACAGTAAAGAATCCACCTGCAATGCAGGAGACCTGGATTCAATCCCTCAGTTGGGAAGATACCCTGGAGGAGGGCATGGCAACCCACTGCAGTATTCTTGCCTGGAGAATCCCATGGACAGAGGAGCCTGGTGGGCTGCAGTCCATGGGGTCGCAAAGAGCTGGACATGACTGGGCGACTAAGCACAGCACAGCACAGCATTGTTACTCAAATATAACATGGCTATTGTAGGGAAAAATATTTTTTAAAATATAGAAGACCCCCCTGCCAAAGGAGTAAAACAAACCATAATCCCACCAACTTCAAATAACCATGGTTACATTTTGTATGTGTACTTCTTACCTTTTTTTCCTACACAGGAAAGGAAGTCTTTATTGAGTGCCTACTACATGCCAGGCAGTATGCTAAGTGCTGAGGATACAAAATGCTGGAAGCTTGGTCTTGACCTCACAGTTGGAGAGCAGTGACCCAAAGCTCAGTGACCCAGTGTGGGGTGAGAAGTGCAGTAAGTGCCCTAAGAGATATGAGGAAAGCAGGGCTGAAGGAGGGAGTGCCTCTTCCTGGCCTGTTAGATTCAAGGCAAGCCTTGCAAATATACAATACAGACCTTGAGGGATCCCTCTTGGGGAGTCACCCAACGTAGTTCCCTTCATGCCATACAGCTAAGGGAACTGTGCAGCTTGCCTTATTATATTGCAAAGCCAATTATGTGATTTGAATACAGCAAAGATGGAGCTTGCCGATTTGAATACAGCAAAGATGGAGCTTGCCAATCATTTGGTAGATCAGTCAACCGATTTGCAGGGCTTTGCAATATAACAAGGCAAGCTGTACAGTTCCCTTAGCTGTACAGCATGAAGGGAACTACGTTGGGTGACTCCCCAAGAGGGATCCCTCAAGATCTGTCTAGAGGGCTGGCATGTATACCTGGGGATCTGCCATGTGAGCAAGAATATTCCAGACAGTGGGGAAAGTAACTGATGTTTCTCAACGTGCCTTTGAGGTACCTAGGAGTTTTATAGAGAATATCTCATGTAATCAGCACAGCAACTCTGGGAGGTAGATATGATCATTCCCATTTTACAGATGAAGAAAATTGACACTCTGAGAGGTCAAGGCATTTGCCAAAGCCCACACAGATAGCTCTAGGTGGAGGCAAGATTTGTCTATTGCCCATACTTTTTATTCCCTACTTGATCATGCAGTCTCCCCAGGATAACCAAGTGGCCACCTTCATTGATTTTATTTAACATATATTTATTAAGCATCCAGTGTGTGCCAGATAAAGAATATTTGAGGATCACATCCTCAAAAGGTCCTATAGGACCTCTCATCATGTGTGTGTTTGTGAATGTGTGTGTTGGAGGAGTCTGTGTGCAAAGTCAGGTTGTGCTTTGGCTTCAGACAGAACTTGAAACTGATCTAGACCCCAAGTATTAATATATTCATTGAATTTTTCCCTCGGTTGTAGGACTCTTGGCTCCTTCTTGGAAGACATAGACCAGTCACATTGCATTGTTTGCCTGCTAGAGAGGCCATACCAATTATGTGATTTGAATACACCAAAGATGGAACTTGGCAATCATTTCGTAGATCAGTCAACCAATTTGCAGGGCTTTGATGGAGTTGGGCTAGATATACGGAGGAGAGGAGGAAGCAACAGAGTAACACCCTTCCCTCGTTGCTACTCAAGAGGAATGGTTGTCTCGTGGCCAACGGAAGACAGGGGCTTGACAGCACAGTAGGAGTTCTAGGGGAGGCGCCTCTCAGTGTGCAGAATGAATTAGAGGTGCCTTCTTGGAGCAGCCACATCTCCCGCATTTCTTCTCTTGACTGGCTGGGTAGCAAGTAGCCCTATAGGAGCACGAAGAGAAGATAACCTCTCCTTTCAAAAGCCGGGAGGCGCTTTCACTTCCAAATTCCACTGGGAGGGGTGTGTGTGTGTTGGAGGGTGGGATTACAGCTCAGTCTCCCTTTTGCCAGAAGACACAGAGAGCCACCCACTGCGTTAGGGAGTTGCAGCATGAAATATGGCACGGCCATAAATGAGATTATAAAGAAGTCACTTCCAAAGGCTTCACCTTGAAACCTTACCTTCGGTGTTGCGTGCACCGTTTACTGCTGCGGCTGCTGGGAAGGAAGCTGTTAGCGTAGTACAGAGGAGAGGAGCCAGTCTTGGGAGCAGAAAATGACAAGATTTATTGTGGGAATAAAACCCCAGGCAAAGTGCCTCTTGTTAAGTATGTGTGTAGGGCCCAATGTCAAAGCAGTTCATGCCAGGCAAACACAGTGGTCTCGCTGGAAGATTCTCTTAACTGCTCTGTGCCTCTGTTCTCTCTTTGTGGGATGGCGTATCACATGGTTGTTATGAAAGGATCGGTGAGTGGACGGAGATTTGATTCTCTTTTAGGTTCCTTCATCCAACCATCCCTTCACCACTGTGCTCATGACCGTGTCACCAGGTGACCCCCAAAATGGCGACACTGATCACCTCACAGCTTCTCCCCAGCCCCCACCTACTGATGATCTGTGACAGCGCCCCAAGGATGCTGCTCATCACCATTCACTAGAGCTCTCAAGGGCCTCCTGTGGGCCAGGTCCTGGGCTGGGGACATGGTGATGAACAGGAGAGACCTGACCTTTCCCTCCAGAGGTCTCCCTGAGCTTGACTTCAGGTGGTGGTGGTAGTTTAGTCGCACAGTCATGTACGACTCTTGCGACCCCGTGGACTGTAGCCCACCATGCTCCTCTGTCCATGGGATTCTCCAGGCAAGAGTACTGCAGTGGGTTGCCATTTCCTTCTCCAGGGGAGAAGGACCTCAGGATCTTCTTGTATCTAGGAGGTTGTGCAAACAGCCAACTTAATCTTGGCTTTCACCAGCTTGAGGGGCCATCAGAACTTCCTTCCTTTTATTTTTGGGGAGATTTCAAGCCCAGGGTTCCAGCCTAACTACAGATCCTAGGGTTCTTTTCTGGCTTCTTGTCAGCTATGTCTCCTACCCACGAGCACTCTAAATTGGAGCAGATGACACTAGACCAGCGGTGTCCAATAGAACTTTCGCAATGATGGAAATGTTTCACTTTGTGCTGTTCAGTATGGTAGGCACTAGCCACAGCTGGGTCCAGAGCACTTGAAGTGTGACCAGTCTGTATTGGGATGTGCTGTAAGTGGAAATTTTCAAAGCCATAGTATCTAAAATGCAAAATATCTCAGTAATCACTTTTATGTTGATTATGTTAAAATGCTAATAGTTTGAGCATATTGTGTTAAATAAAGTATGCTATTAAAGTCAATTTCACCTGTTCATTTTACTTTTGAAATGTGCTGCTGCTGCTAAGTCGCTTCGGTTGTGTCCGACTCTGTGCGACCCCATAGATGGCAGCCCACCAGGCTCCCCCGTCCATGGGATTTTCCAGGCAAGAGTACTGGAGTTGGGGTGCCATTGCCTTCTCTGTTGAAATGTGCTACTAGCATTTAAAAAAATAGCATCAAAAAATTACATAGGTGGCTTGCATTACATTTTTATTG
>NW_011494941.1:4187076-4192354 GCF_000754665.1 Bison bison bison
CCCTTTCATCTACAGGTACTTTTCTAGGATCACTTCCTATGTAAACTACCACGCTTCTGTCCTTTAAGGAGTCTGCGCCTGATTACATGCAACGTAAACTAGTCAATTACTGGAGCTCGAAGAGAATGATGTTTAAGGGCACTGCCCAGGTTTCAGTGGCTTCTCCTGTTTTATCAGCTCATCAGAATCTCTGGCCGATTAACCAACAAGTAGAAGCTTAATGTTGTTCTTGAGTTTGTCCTGTCCACAGAACTACAGACACAATGACTTGGCATCCTTTGCTTGCTCTCCCAAACATGCTACCTCAAAGGAATTGGCACTTTCAGCTACATTTTAACTACACTAATGATTTCTATTTCAGTACTAGTTTCCAACCTCAGTTTTCATCAGTCTGAACTCCTGGTTTCATTTTCTCCTAATTGCAGTAAGATGCCCCCAAGACATCTTAGGCATGATGGGTCCTGGGTGGGTGTAAATTGTTTGCTGCTGTTGAAGACACTCTGGGAGGGAACCTTCTGGGATCTGACAGGAAGTTGTTCCAGATGTTAGAAACTCAATGCCAAAAAATAAAAATAAGCTCCAGTTACTAAACAGATCAGGGTCTGGCATTTTAGAAATAAGTGTGTCTCTAAGATGAGCAAAATCTGAAATCTCTGGAAATGGTCCAGAGATACAGCACATACATGGCTTAGGAGCATTCTGGAAGTTAGAAGATGGATTATGGCCATTTAAGGAATCACTTTCTCATGTCAAATCAGGAATTAGAATCTGTGGAGAGCAGGAAGGGATCTTAGGAATTCTCTTATCCCCTCTCCACCCTTTAATTTTATAAATGAGAAACACTGAGGCCCAGAGAAATGAAATGATGCATCTGTAGACACACAGATAGTAAGTGCCCAGTGCTTTTCCTACAACCCTGGAGCACCACGGCTAGTCTTTGTACAGAAAGAAAAGCCAGTGACTCCAGAACAACAACCCTTGCTCCCACCTCGGGACTGGAGAGGTAGGACAATGCAGTAAAAAAACCAGACCCCTCAGAGCTATCTCTTAGCTGTACAGCATGAAGGGAACTATGTTGGGTGACTCCTCAAGAGGGATCCCCCAAGGTCTGTCTAGAGGGCTGGCATGTGACATGCACTGCCCTAAAAATTAATCCAGCCTGCTGAAGCAGCATGAGAACCAGAAGAGTATTTTTGGCACACCTCATGACACTGGGCTCTGTGCTAGGGCCCCAGGGATCTGAATCAGTCGTAAACTTGGGCTCTGCTCTAAAACTGTTTCTAATTGAAACAGTGGAGACAAGACAGACAATGAACCAATTCAAAATATAGAAATGTGATTCCTGAGTTTCTCCCACCAAATATCTGGTTGCAGTCTGGCATGTGTCTTGTACCCTCTCCCATCCCTGGAATTCTCCAATAATTCCATGAATATGAATTGTATCTTATTACAATACTCATAAGTTCTTTAGGGACAGAAATCATGTTTTTATTCATTCATGCACACATACATTCATGCATTTATTCAACAAATTGATTGAATGCCTACTATGAGTCCCTACTGTTGAACCTCTCCTAGGGATGGGAGAGAGTGCTCAGTGAAGTGGAAGCAGGGGCAGAAGATATCCGAGCCCCTCCAGTGCCTTCCCATTTGACTTAGAAGCCAAGCCCAGGTCCTTATAACCATCTTTAAAATCTGTCCTGATTCCCCTGTCCTTTCCTACCCTGCTGGCATCTTGATATCCATAGGCTGGCTGGAAGTAGAGAAAGCTGTTATGTGAGGTTAGAAGGGGCAACTAGTTTTCATTCATTTAATTTCAGTGACTTAATTGATTTATTCATGCATTCACTTATTAGACACACATTTATTGATTATCACCTCCGTGTCAGGGCCTCTTCTACTGCTACTGCTAAGTCGCTTCAGTCGTGTCCGACTCTGCGACCCCAGAGACGGCAGCCCACCAGGCTCCCCCATCCCTGGGATTCTCCAGGCAAGAACCCTGGAGTGGGTTGCCATTTCCTTCTCCAATGCATAAAAGTGAAACGTGAAAGTGAAGTCGCTCAGTTGTGTCCGACTCTTAGCGACCCCATGGACTGCAGCCCACCAGGCTCCCTCGTCCATGGGATTTTCCAGACAAGAGTACTGGAGTGGGGTGCCATTGCCTTCTCCGGGGCCTCTTCTAAACACTGGGTTATTAGTGGTAGGTGGTGTTTCAGTTCTCATGAACCCTATAGTCTGTAAGAGAGGAACTCAAGCAATAAACTGATTGGCAAATATCTATCTTATCTTATCTTATCACCAGGTAGCAATCCTACCTGGTGATAAGCTCTCTGAAGAAAAAACAAGACAAAGGGTCAAGAATAATGGGAGAAACCTGATTTGTATTGAGGGTCAGGAAAGGCATCTCTGGGGGAAGTAACCTTTAAACTGACACATGCGCAAAGAGAAAGAGTAGCCAGGGGTAGAAGTGAGAGAGGTGGTCTTTCAGGCAGAGGTTCTGAAGATCGCTGGAGAGGTTCTGAACTTGGCACCCTAATAGCCCTCTGCTCTGCCCTTGAGCTTTGGATCCCCTCTGCACGAAGCATCCTCCAGGGAGCACTCTTGCCTCCACTGTCAGCAGCACCCCACCACCCTAGAGTGGGGCATTTGTTAAAATTAAGAAGCCTACACTGATATATCATTATCACTCAAAATCCATAGTGTATATTAGGTTTCATTCTTGGTGTTGTACGTTCTGTGGGTTTTGAGCATTATAAGAAAATAATAGTAATAATTGTGCTGGGTATTCTTCACCACCCCCCCCCACCCCAAGATGCATCCTACATCCTTGTCTGCCTACCTCTGTGCCCCAGGAGGCAGACTATATCACCCAGGTTCCCTGGCAGCTGCCTTCTGATTGAGTTCAGCCAAAGAATGGGCCCAGCAGGAGATCAGAAGGCAGGAGGAGAGACAAATATTTCTTCCCTGCTCCTTCCCTGTTTCAGCACCCCATCTCTGGCAAGAATTGCATCCCTCTATGACCACAGATCCTGACCAGTGGCCCCTTGTCCATGGTCCCAGCTCTCACTGCAATCCAGTGACACCGTTTCCTCCCCTTATGCCCTCAGCACATGGTAATGGCTCCTTGTCATAGCCTCTGGCCTTTGACATCTCTTGTTGGTTCCCTTAACCTTCCCACAAAGTAGTCCCTTCACTGGAATTTGAACGGTTTGGGCTGAGTTCTGTTTCTTGTTGGCATTCTCATTCATCTAATCATAACAACAAACCAGCAGTAACAACTCAATAACAACTTTATTAAGTGTTCACCATGTGCCAGTTGCTGTGTTAATTCCTTCAAAAATACTGGCTGGATTTAAGGTGAATTTTCAAAAAAGCTTCATCCATGACTTTCATACAGATATAAAATGAACACATGTTGATTGACAAAGACTCTCTCCTCAACCTAACTCTAGTCAGGCCCCTCTAAATCTTCAAGGCCCTAGCTTCGGGTGCTGTCCTTGGTCTCTTTATTTGAGAATCTACTGAGTTCAACCACAATCCTCCATTTGAATCCCACTGCTCTTGTATCTGATCACATTTCTCATCCCCTCGCCCATGATATCTTACCACCCAGACCTGCCTCAGCAAGAATCCTGTCGAGTCAGCTTAGCCAGAATCTCCCTCAGCCCTCAGTTTCCTCTTAGTAGTTTTCCATCTACTGACCCCCACTCCCACCCCCACCCCACCTTTGGCTATAAATCTTCACTTGTCCTGGTTTCGGAGATGAGTCTGATCTCTCTCTCTCCCTGTACAAAACCTCATTGTTGTAATCCCCATGGATAAATCTGCCTTACTGTCTTTAAGAAGTGTCATGACATTTTTCTTTACCATGACAGAAACTCTTTGACCAAACTTGAGACAGGCTCCTCTGAGGTCTCCTTTTGATTAGGCCTCATCTTTGGGCCTTGTCTTTGGCCTGCCTAGCCCAGTTTTAGCAAGAATCCTGCTAAAGCAGGTCAGTGAGAATCACCCCATTCCTGACATCTGATCACCCTTGATATCTGATCAAATTCCTCAACTTCTGTCCTTGATATTTCATTACCCTGACCTGCCTTCACCAAGAATCCTTGTATGCTTGATGTTTCCTGTTGGTATTAATAATTTTATACCCATTGACTCCTTCACTCTGATCATTGGCTATAAATCCACATCTGTCTTTGCCAGTATTCCAAGTTGAGCCTGATTTGTCTGCCCTGTTATAATAGTCTGGACACCTATTGCAATAGTGATGATACAGTCTTCCATATCAGTTTAACAGGTGTCAGAATAACTTTTTCTTTAACATTATTAAATGTTTTTCTCATTAATGAAGGAATTGGTAGGATGGCACAACCAGTTCAAGAGCAGACACATTTATAGATCAGGAATATTGAAATGAATATGCAAATACTGGCAAATTTGATCTTTTCCACAGGGCTGAAGGCACATCAAATTGAACCTCTAAAGGACAGAATTTGCATGTCTATAGACAAGAATGATTTTCAAATACAGAGTTGTAAAATGGCTCAATGGCAGCAAAAAGCTAGAATGGTAAAACCTAGACACCTGTGCTGGAGACTGCTGCCCATGGGCCAAATGCAGCCCACTGCCTGCTGTTGTAAATAAAGTTTTATTGGAACACAGCCACATGTATTCATTTGCGCATTTCCTGAGGTTGCTTTCATGCTCCAATGGCAGAACTGAATAGTTGCAGCAGTGACCAGGTAGTCCACAAAACTTTAAATATTTACTCTCTAGCCCTTTACAGAAAAGGTTACTTGACCTCCCTGCTATGGAGACCGTATTGTTTTCCTTTGGAGCAGAATTTTTCCTACGGCTGATAAGAAATATACCAGTATTGGCTCCATTTTACAAGTTAAAAAACCTAAGACCAGTTAAGTGACATAACCTGAACTCTAACCCTGGTCAACCTGATTCCATCACTAGTGCTAGGATCAGCAAGCAATTTAGCTGACCCTAATAACAAAAAGTCCTGAGGCTGAAGTACAGACCAAGCATCAGAACACCTTAGAAATTATTTCATCTTGAAGAAAGAAAATGTTGTCATCAGAAAGGTATGTGTGTGAAGGGGTGTGTGTGTGTGTGTGTGTGTGTGTGTGTAGTGGGGGGAGTGGTTAAAAAGAGTGTCTGCTTTGATAACTAATTTTACTTTGGCCTAATTTTACTTGTAGTCCTTGGGTTACAACTACTTTCACAAGGGCACATGAACTAAATTGTAGCAACTTTGGCCAAGGCAGGA
>NW_011494941.1:4192454-4193797 GCF_000754665.1 Bison bison bison
TACATTGCTGAACAAGAAATTGAGGCAGAAACTGAAAATTTTTGCAGTATTGTACTGGTTTTCTTTAAGGTGTTTGCTCTTTCTGAACCTACCCAGCATCAGAGTCTTTCATAGTCAGTGCAAGTTAACATCAGTTGTCACCTTATTCAATAGTCAGCTCCTCCCTCCCTCCCCATTTATTACATTTTTCATCTATTTTAAAGCTATTGAAAATGCTAGTCTCTGAAAGGGATTAAGTGGGTTAATTAGCATTAAAAAGCCCCTTTATTTAGTCAGTCTTTAAAATCTCTAAACACCGCTTGGACTGGCCACCCCTCCCCCCATTTTGTGAATGGGAAAGGGAGCTGGAAAAACTCCAGCTATAAGAGAGTGTCTGAGACTCAACCCAGCCCAGCCCATTCCCCAGTCCAATGTGGAAATCATGTCTTTCGTATCAGGTTGCATGTGAAATCTTTGTCAAATCTTTTTCGGTACATGCTCCTGAATAATACTTCCCAGAGTATCACTAATAGTCACAAGACGCAGTGGGTGAATTTCAATGGCTGAACCGCTGGGGAGAAAATGAATGGACTGTTAATAGGATCGCTCTGGAATAATAGCTAAATTATTAAACTGTAGTGTGGTGGGTGTCACTTCCTGAGTGTGGCAAATTAGATTGGAAGGTGCCACTGTGAATGTCTCAGGAATATTATATTGCACAGCCCTTTGGAGGGATTTAAACCTTTTCTATAGCCTTCTCTTCTTTACCAGAGCTTTTCTTTCTCTTTCACATTGGGTTTTATTAGCAGAGGGTGGAGGAGACAGTATTGGTTTTCTGCCACATCCCCTGGGTGTCCACCTCTACACCAAAAGCTCTTTACTACAAACACCTGCAAGGCTTGGCCAACAGGACCCTTTTGAGTCCTCAGGGGGAACCCAAATGCCAGAGCACTAATCTCTCCATGGCCGCCCTCATCTAATGATGGGTGGGAGTTGGCAGATAAAAAAACCAGCTGCCTCAGCCCTGCACTGGAGCCATGGTGAATTTTGCTAACTCTAGGGTACAGGGCAACCTCTGGAAGTTCCCCAGCAGAACTGTGCTCCAGTGACCCCCAATGTTTGATAATCTTCCCTTTCTTGGCTGGTGTACCTTCCTATCTCACTTTCTCCACTACTGTTTCCTGGAATCACCACACAAAGAAATAGTTTATACTCACATTCCTCTCTTAGGTCCCACTTCTAGGGTAAGCCACACCAAGACAGTAAATAGAATTTTTCCTCATCATTTATCCTGCAGCAAAGGTGCCACTTTATTCTCCCATTTCACAGAACCAGTTAGCCAAGTCCCCTGCTCTGACCAGAGG
>NW_011494941.1:4193897-4194975 GCF_000754665.1 Bison bison bison
GAGTCAGTCTGGAGTTCAGATCCAGCCTTTGCCATTGACTGGCTGGCTGACCTGTGTGACCTTGCTCAAGGTATTTTGCCTCAGTGAATCTTCACTTTCCCACTTTAAAGAGGGCTAGTAACACTTCCCTCCAGAACTGGGGAGAGAATCAACTACGTGATGTATGTCCGCAGCTCAGTACAATGCTTAGCAGGTAGGAGCAAATGAATAAATGGCAGTTCTTTGACTTCCAAAAGGCTGCTCCACAGTCACTACCAAGAGGATGTGATGTTCTTGTCCTTGTAGCTTTTGTCACAGGAGAATAAAGCGAAAAGATACCAAGAGCAAGAATCTATCAAGATTTCAAGCTTCCTGTGATTACAAAACAGTAGCAAAGACAACCATGAGGGAAACCTTATCTGGCTAACAATTTTTCCAGTCCATCTTTTAATTAGTTTTTAAGAAATTTCTGACCTCATAGAGTAAGCTGCATTGTATTAATATTCTAGTCTTCTGGGTCTGTGACAAGCAAGAAGAAATTCATGACCATAAAACCCCAAAATAAAACAAAACAGGGAGAAGCTTATAAAACTAAATATGGAACTCAGCTCTAACAGCTGAATGGAGAAAGGAATTAGAATAATTTAAAAGTCACAAGTGGATGGTAAAGTGTAAAGAAATGGAAACTTACAGACTATTTAAAACCTGGAAATGCTGACTGTTCAGAAACAACACAGATGGATCAAGAGCGGTGAACAGCCAGAGAGGATTGTAGACGGATCTGCATTGTCTTAGCAGCTCCCTGTGCCACCTGTTTCTGAGGACAGTTGGACAACTAGATACGGAACCAGGCTAATGCTGGCGGCAGATCCAATGATGGCCACTGGCCTAACGGTAGGTCCTTCCTTTGAGTTTGCAGTGATGAACTATGCCCCATGTCTGATGACTCTTACTGATTTGGGCACCCTAATGCCCCATTGTGTGGTGGTAGTGGGCTTCCCTGGTGGCTCAGATGGTAAAGAATCTGCCTGCAGTCCAGGAGACTGAATTCTATCCCTGGGTTGGGAAGATCCCCTGGAGAAGAGAATGGCTACCGACT
>NW_011494941.1:4195075-4195959 GCF_000754665.1 Bison bison bison
AGCCCTGGAGAAGAGAATGGCTACCGCTTGTATGGTGGTACCCGTAAGAGGTCAATGAAAATGCTTGAAATGATGAGTCCATGAGTAGTCACAGTAGATACATCTCTGGAGAGTGGATTCAATGTCACTGAATCCAGGGTTGCCATGCCTCAGAGGAAAACAAGATTTTCACATTGCCAACAGGGGAAGCTTGGTCAAATGTGGCTGTGAAATAGCATCCTTGAATTCTGCAGGCCTCCAGGGTTGAGGCACATGGATGGGCAGTGGAGTAGGGATGAGGAAAGCCCTTGCCATCATTGCCTGTGTCTTATGTGTCCTGATCACTGCAAAGATGACCAGAGAGCTGGATGGCCTTTGGAGTCAGGGTGACTCCAACATGACCAGAAGGGCTTGTCAGATACACTCAGTGATGGCTTACATCAGAGATTATAATGGCCTGGTCACTCAAGTAGGGAGGCATATTCCCTGCCACCTGGTCCTGAACCCCTGTACTCCCTTGTCATATTTTGTTGATCTCAAAACCACCTTTCTGAGTGAGAGAGCCACACTGCTAGCAGGGACCACTAGGCTCAGGGTGACCAGGGTTTGCTGGCAGCTGTGCTGATGTCCTCTTCCAGTTCATCCATGATGGTAGCAAAGGCTTTAAAGATGGCATTCGTGGGTCCAGCCAGAGTGGTAATTCTCTCAGCATAATTCCCTTTGGAGATGTTGATATGTACATTACTCTCCCCACACATCTTCTTAACTGATTCTCTGTTCATTCTGAGATACTGCCACCATCCTTTCCACGCTTAAGGAGCTGTCTGGTGAACGTGACATTCAGTCCACTTGCAGTCATACCCTCTATCCACCTGAAGGGCCCCTGTTGCTTTCTTGATAACCCC
>NW_011494941.1:4196533-4197756 GCF_000754665.1 Bison bison bison
CTCCTCCGAATACCACTGGCCCCAGAGACAGGTGTTATTACAGGAGTCATACTAAGAACTAAGCATAAAAGGAAAACAACTGATATATGTGATTATGTTTAAACGAAGAATGTTTGTTCAACAGTAGACCCCATTAAGAAAGAGAAAAAACAAGCCAAAGAGCAAGAGAATACATTTGCAGCTCCTGTACCCAATAAAATACTTTTATCTAGAATAGATAAAGAACTCCTATCCATTAAGAGAGAAGTAGAAACTCCATTGAGAAATGAGCAGAAAGCTTGAACATGAGCAGCACAAAAGAAGATATACAAATGACCAGTAAACATAACGAAATGTGCTCAACCTCCTTACTAAACAGAGAAATGCAAATTCAAAGCTCCACTGTCCATTGAGTAGATGGCAGAAATGAAAACATCTGCTAGTGAGCAACTGGAACTCTTGTACCCTGGTGGTAGGCATGTCAGCGGGTCCTCTTTCCCTCAGTTTGGCAAAGACTTTGACATTCTCTGTTAAAGTTGAAGATACTTACACCACCTGCCCCTCAGATATGTAGCATATAATTCCATTTATATAGCGTTCAAAAACACACGGAACAAATCTCAAGTTTAGGTATATATACTAGGTGGCAAAACAGTGAACACGGCAAGGAAGTTATTACCATAAAGTCAGGGCAGTGGTTCTTTCTCGAGAGAAAGGAGGAAATCCTGATGGATTAGGAGTGCGCAGGGGTCTAGTGGAGGTATTGGCAGTGATCTGCTTGTTGATCAGGGTGGTAGCTGGAGGAGTGTTTGGTCTACAGTAATTCATTGTGCTGCGTGCTTGTGCTTCATGTACTTTTCCATATGTATACCATATCTCACTGTAAGAAAGTTTTAACTTTCTCAAAGCATTCTCTGAAAAGCATTGGTTAATGAGGATTTAATATATTTTACTCACAAAAAGAGTTCCATGGTCATATACATCTCAGCACTGGAATAAATGAAAACAATCAGGACTTTAGTATACCGAGGTACATTGTGAAATTCCAAGAGGAATCAGGAGTATCTAGTAATTTATGTGACCACAGAACCCTTTTCCTAAGGGAGATTTTACAGAGCGTATACTTAGGAAAAATAGATGAAAAAAAGTCACAGAAGAAGTTTCAGTTTCACGAATCAGTTGATCTGATCCAACCAAGGGCTTCAGGAGCTTTGTGCAAAGCGTGAAACACAAAATAGCAAACA
>NW_011494941.1:4197856-4200071 GCF_000754665.1 Bison bison bison
CCTCTGCCCCAGTGCTGGTGCAACAACTCTGCTCTAACTGGGCCACTGAGTCAGTTAGCTTTCACTGTATAACAAACCTCCCCACAGCCTAGTGGCTTAAAAATAGCCACCACAATTTTGTAATCTGGAAATCTGGACTGGGCTCAAATGGATGAGCTTTCTGCTGGTCTCAACTAGGTGTCACTCCGATGTGTTTACAGGTGGCCACTGGGTCAGCTAGGATGCTGGCTGGCTGTTAGCTGAGGCAGCCATTTAAGTTCCAGCTATGGATTTCTCTTATCTTTCATCAGACAGCCCCAGATGGGTTTATTCACGTTGCAGCTATAACAAGAGTCCTAAGAATAGCAAGAAAGGGAGAGCTCCAGTGTGCACGTGCTTTTCAAATCTTTGCTTGCATCACATTTGTGTTTATGCTGTGGATCAGACAATCACACAGCCAAGTCTAAAGTCTAAGTAGAAGGAGACTCCCCAAGGGTATGGATATAGAGAGACTTGAACAAATTGGGAGCCATTGCTGCATCAGTCTGCCAAAGGTGCTTTGGGCATCAGAGCCATTCATTATCAAAACTATCTCTAAAACTGCACTGATTTATGGTACTTCTGATACCAGTCAAATTCACTGCTGAGATGTTTTTTTAAAAGCAACCGTGTTCATCAGCCTTTCAAAGAAGTGATCCAAGTAAGAAAGGTTGATTAGGATAGAGATCGATTACCTTTTCAAAGATATGATGAAATGTAAACAGTTTCCCCTAAGTATACAAGATGGTTGTTCAAGGAGAAATTTAATTACAACCCAAGGAACAGATGGATTCTCACATATACAGCTTATCATTAGATTGCATTCAGTACAAAAACGATGACGTTTCCTTTAGTTTCACTGGTTTTTGTTTAACAAAATCTATTCCTTGGCTTTTTTCAACACGACTCTGTTGCAGACTTCAAATTATAATCTAAGGCTGCACATGTTAACCCTGTCTGTTGAAAGAAAAGAAGTGGGGTTATGTGGGGCAATAACGAACAGGCAGAATAGGTCCAAGCCAGCTTTCTATTGTCCTCAAGCATTGATAGTGGATGACCGTGGCCATGCTGAGTTGGGAAAGGATAACATCTCTAAGTCACAACAGTACTGGGGGCAGAGGGAGGGTAATTTCTCTCGGGAAATGACAAGGTTCATCAGGTGACTCCAGATGGAATTACCAGTCTTGATTACATTTGACCACCTGAGGCCACCATCTTGTACTCACTTTATACTATTGAGACCACAAGAAAGGTTTGTCACCAAAAACTTTAAACTCTCAGTTTCTGTCTTCCATGGCATAGATCTATGTCTTTGGTTCAGATGACATTGAAGTCTATAGATAATTTTGAATGTGATGAAGTCATAGTTTCTAAGCTTTTTGTTAAGTTGAGATGTTGATGATGATGATCGAGAGTAGCAGCTCTGGCTGAATTCTTGACAAGAATTATATCATTAAATCTTTAGAATGCCCTCCTATCTCTATTTGACACCAGGAGATTAACTGACTTGCGCAAGGACCCACAAGTTGTAAATTGTGGTGACAGGATTTGAACCCAGGTCTACTCAGACCCTAAAGTTCTGCTTTTAACTAGTCAGCCACATCACCCCTCTTTTGAGCATTTGCTAGGTAATATGCCTGAGCCTCCTCCTCCTCCTCATCTATACTTTTGTTGAACATTTGCTCTTTGTAGTGTATACAGAGCTGTGCTGGTAATGGGGTATAAAAATGCCTCTTGCACAATAGAATGGGATGGACAGCCTTGGGAAAAACAACCTTATAAATAACTTTCTATAGTTGGTGGTCTTGATGGAGAGGGAAATATAAGAACCTTGTCAGTTGACAGACCTGCTTGTAGTTAGAGGTTTCATGTTGTCCGTCTCCCTCAACAGATCCCTCAGAAAGTGACAGCAAGCAGCACAATGGAACCATTTGACAGCTAGTACATCTTCACCACCACGTCCACCCTGATGCTTTAATGCTTGGTGAAACTGCATGAAGTTAGGAAACCTGCAAGAGACCAGGGAACGTGCTGGATAGCTCACAGCTGTAACTTTCAGACACCAAATAATTAAGAAATGATCTTTCATATTTATATATAGTTTTTTCTGTCTTATGCCAGTTAAAGGCACAGACTCAGGAAACAGACTGCTTGGGATCAACCACAGATCTGCCATTTTCCTAGCTGTATGACCTTG
>NW_011494941.1:4200390-4203783 GCF_000754665.1 Bison bison bison
TTCCTCAGCCAGAAGAAGGAAATCATAATAGTATTCTTTGCAAAAGAATGCAAAACATGTGATGCCTTGGCATACAGCAAGTGCTGTTTAAATGTTAGCTATTAATACTGTTACTCTGTTAAACAGCTTGAATCAGGCATAGGTTTTCACGTTTTACTTTAACAATTTAAAAAGTCATTAAATTATTTTTATATTATTGGTGGCAGCCAATTTATTATTTTATTTGGAAAGATTCATTTAGCATCCAGTGGTTGTATGCTAAGTATATCTTGGAATAAGTTTGTCACTTAGATATTGATTTATGTACATTATTGTTGCTTTTAGTGAATCAACCATTTATGTCATCTGTCCACTTTTCTTTGGAAGGTTCCTCTTTTAATTAGAAAGTTAATATTTATTGATGCCTTACAATGTGTTACTGTTCTAAACCCTTAGCAGTCATTACCTATTTTAATATTCATCATCACCCAATGAAGTTATTATTATTATGATATTCGAGATGCAAAAATAGAGGCAGAGGTGCAATAACGTGTCCACCAGGATCTTGTAAGTGCTGTAGCCAGGATTCAGAACCATGCAGGGAGACCCCAGAACTCAGTTTCTTAATCATTCTGATCTATTCGTTTTTCCTGTAGTATTTACTTATAAGAGCTTTTTATATAGGGATATTAATTTTTAATATGTATCGTACATTTCCCCAAGTCTGTCCTTCTACTTTTTTACTTTCCTTCTGGTGGTATTTGCTGTACAGAAATTTAAAAATCTTGTGGATGCACTTTTCTATATGAATTTTTCAGCTTGATTGAGGTTTAATTGAGAAATAGAATTGTAATTAAAGTGTGCAAAGTGATGATTTGATATACATATACTTTCCTGGTGACTCAGACAGTAAAGAATCTGTCTGCAATGTAAGAGACCTGAGTTCACTCCCTGGGTCAGGAAGATCCCCTGGAGGAGGACATGGTAACCCATTGCAGTATTCTTGCCTGGAGAATCCCATGGACAGAGGAGCCCGGTGGGCTAGAGTCTATGGGGTCGCAAAAGAGTTGGACATGACTGAGTGACTAACACTTTTTTTCATACATTGTGAAAGGATTCTGACCATTGAGTTAATTAACATGTGCATCACCTCACATATTTACCTTATCTTTGGTGTGAACACTTAAGTTCTACTCTCAGCAAATTTCAGTTATGCAATATTCACTATTGTCAACTAGTCACCATGTTATACCTTAGATCTTTAGAGCTTATTCATCTTATAACTGATGGTTCTATACAGTTTAGAAATATTTAATATGGTCAAATATTTCATGCTTTTTCTCTTAGTAGATTTTGTCTCTGATGTCATTTTCAGATGTTTCCTATCTAAAGGATATTAAAAATATTCATTCTATATTTTCTTCTAGATAGAACTTCAAAATTGCCTGTATTAACAAAATATATGTGCTTAGGCCCCAACTCAGACCTGTTGAATCAGAATTTGTGCAGTGAGAACTAGATGTTTATGCTTTTAAAAAGACACACAAAATTACAACCAAGAGGACTGGCAAACGCAGACATTTAACTCTTTTTATTTCCTCAAACACATGAAATTGACTGAAGAAATAATAAATCAGGAATATATCCTCAAAATCAATTCCAGATGGGTTAAGAAGTTAGTTGTAAAATGCCAAACTTAACTTTTAGAACAACACATAAGAGAATATCTGTATTAGAGTTCACCAGAGAAATGGAACCGATAGGATGTGTGTATATGTATAGATTGGTGTATATACCTTATTGGTGTATGTGTGTGAATTCATGATACATATATATGTATATGTGTGCATATATATATATGAGAGAGAGATTGATTTCGTTATTTAGCTATTTTAAGGAACTGACTGACAACATTGTAGGGGTGGGACTGGAAAGTCTAAAATCCCCAGGGCAGGCCAGCAGGGTGGAAATTCTGGCAAGAGTTGCTGTTAACAGTCTTGAGTCTGAAGGCAGTTTGGAGAACAAATTCCTTCTTCCTTGAGGAAGCTCAGTCCTTTCTCTGAAGGCTTTCAGCTGATTGAATAAGGCCCCTACACACTATGGATGGTAACCTTCTTTATCAAAGTCTACTGATATAAATGTTAAATCACATTTGTAAAATGTCTTCACAGCAATGTCTAGACTGGTATTTGACCAAATAACTGGGCACCATAGCCTAGCCAAGTTGAAAAATTAACCATCACAATAGCTTTATGGCCCTGCAGTAGGGAAGGATTTTTAAATACACACAGATACAGAGGCAGAGGCCTTGGTAAATGGTTAGAACGGGGGGAAATGTATTTTCCTACCTGTGCCTTTCTTCCCCTCATATGAGATGCCCCCAAGCAGACTAGAATCCATGTTAGATAATATGCCTCTTTGTATTATTACAATTTGCTTCCTTGCCAGAGAACTCTTTTCCTTCTTTCACTTCTGTGGTTCCAGACAAACACCAGGAAACACAGTACAAGAATATAAAAAGAGTGTTTTAATTTAGGTTCCATAAACCTAGATATTAGCTGTGGTCCCACAGTATCCCAAGCCAAAATACCAAACACTGATGGATTTATTGTTGCCCTAATTTAAAACAAGCCCGATTTATTTTTAAAAGTGGAACCTCAAAACAGAACTCAGCAGACATGATATGGAATGTATTATATGCCTAACCAGAAAACAAAACACTGCTCGGTACAGTGGACTTGAAAATTATCTTGCTATTAATAGATCTCCTGGATGGCTGTGATCGCTTGGATTTGACATGTTCAGGTTTTGGCAGCTGCTGAGGACTGAAAACAAGACGTTCCATACATTATTGCTTAATAAAGAAACTAGGCCATGAAGTAGCCCTTTGGTAATTTTTAAAAAAGATTTTGAAGAGCCCAATTCCATCTTTAATAAGTCCTCGTCGCCAAGCATGTTGCTCAGCAGTCTGATGAGCACATTCATCCAAAACTGTGTGAAATGAGAGCAACTCGGGGCGCCCTGTTGCTGTCGTCTCTCCGTCTGGGATGGATGCCTCAAATGCTGTACACCCACGACAGATATTTGCTGAATCGTGACACGTCCCTCTCTTCCCCTTTATATTTTGAGGACCTGACACCGAGGTAATGATTCACAGGTTTAGGTTGAGGACCTCTGAAGAATGTATCTGTTGGACAGAGAACACCATTTTCAAGAGTATAAGGTAACACTGATCTGTTCTGCTAGGCTCAAAATATTTTTAAATGTTTAATTGGAAAATATTTCTGCCCACTGGTCTCTTGGAAAATAAGGTTAAAAAAAGAAAGATTACAAACAAACCAAAAAACCAAACAAGGAGAAGAAGCTGTAGAGGATTTTAGTTTTTTTTTTTTTTTTTTTATTGTGTGTGTGCTT
>NW_011494941.1:4204119-4206523 GCF_000754665.1 Bison bison bison
TTTCCTACTCCAGGGGATCTTCCCGACCCAGGGATTGAACTCATGTCTCTTGCATCTTCTGCAATGGCCGGCAGATTCTTTACCACTGTGCCACCTGGGAATCCCTTTTTGAGTGTAAGAAAATAGTTCTTTTAGATTGGATTCCTCAGTAGTAGACTCTGAGATGAAGGTTCATAAAAAGCAGTAAGGAAATGGAACTGGAAAGAGAAGAATTGCAAGGAGGAGTCATACTTCAAGTGAAGTCCCTGGAGGGTAACCCGGACTCAGTCCTGGTCTGGGGATAGTGTAAATCCTAACCAGGGGACAAGGGAGCTGGAGTAGTTGTAGACCACCCACCTTGCTGTCTTGCTAATCACTGGATCAGAAGTCACTGCACTGTAGATTCCCAGGCACTTCTGGATCTACTTGCATAGACAAAGCAGGTTCCTGAAGCCTGAGGACTTTCCTACAACAAACAGTTGCAGGTCCCAGCTGGAGGGGGTTGGGAGTAACAGATGTGCATGAAGATGGTGAAGGCCTCTAAGGGGATGTGTGCAGACCTCTGACAGCATCTGCCTCACTATTCCATGAGGAGTAGTTTGTCAGGGTCTCTCCACAAATTCAGAGCAGGCCCAAGGATGAAGGGAAGAAGGGGTATGATGTCCATGATGTAAGGTTTGCAGCAAGTCACCACATTTTCTCTGGTGTCCTTACCTCCTGGTTGAGTCAATAGGAAAGAGATTAAAGAGGAATTTGGTTTGGAGATGAACAAACTCCGTGATCCTTTCCACCAATAGATCCCAAAGCCTGGGAGGTGGTGGACAGCGAGCAAGTCTGAAGAATAGACAGAAAATCAGTCCTGTAGGGCAGTGGTCCCCAACCTTTTCTGTACCAGGGACCAATTTCATAGAAGACAATTTTCCCATGGATCAGGAGTGAGGGAATGGTTACTAGATGATTCAAGCACATTACATTTATCATGCACTTTATTTCTAATCTCATATGCTGCCACTGATCTGACAGGAGGTACTGGTCCATGGCCTGGAGGTTGGGGACCCCTGCTGAAAGGGATACTTGAGTCAAAGACAGGAAAATGGTCTCAAGTCAGGGCTTCACTGGGGAGAGGAAGAAGAAGGGGATAGGGAAACAGCTGGCACTGAAATAACCATTCTGTGATTGTATCGCAATTATAAAGCTCTATTGAACAGCATATGTAATAATGCAATAGATGAGTTATTTAAGTAATACATACTGTGGAGAAGGCAATGGCACCCCACTCCAGTACTCTTGCCTGGAAAATCCCATGGATAGAGGAGCCTGGTGGGCTGCCGTCTATGGGGTCACACAGAGTTGGACGCAACTGAAGGGACTTAGCAGCAGCAGCAGCAATACATACTGAATGCACTATCCACATTGCAAATACTCAATAGCCACATGGGGTTAGCAGCTACTGTATTAGAAAGCGTAGCTCTAGAACATTCCATCATCATAGAGAGTTCTGTTAGACAGTGCTGGCCTAGAGCTTACTCAGTGAATCAACGGTCAAGATGTATTGGGCACCATTCTCATTTCAGACTCTTATTTTCTTCCTTCCCATAGTCAGCTTATAAAATTTGCCCCTAAGACTTCGCTGAAAAATTTGGATGACAATCATAATAAAGATAATTTTAAAATTTGATGTCTGGAGTTACCTTTGTTAAATGACTTTTGCCTCTATGGGTCTAACCCGAATTTTTAGCAGTTACATGTTAACTCAGATTTAGTATATGCTGAGCCGTTATAACAACCCAACAGCCATGTTCATTTTCGTCTTGGGTTGCAGCTTTCCCTGATCTTATCATTTGTGTATCATTTTAATCTTTACATGGAAAAGGAAGAAAACATGATCTTAAGAGGCAAGAGGCAAGAAGTTGCACCGGAGTAGAAAAAGGGGTAGAAGCTAACTTACTCACTCTATCTTTGGTTTACATTTTCTCATGACCAGGGCTGGGCAGTTCTGCTTAGCTGCTGGGACAAATTCTTCCCAGACCCAGTGACCCACTCTGATTTGGGTGGAGTATTTCCAACAGTGTGGGATCTGCTGCTGCTTCCACTGCTATCCAGGAGCATTTTTCTTTTTGGTGCAGATTGCTTCCTGGGCCACCATCAGAAACCCACGTTTGAGGAGATCCTGTGTTATAATTGCTCACCCTTTTCCCCAGAATTGAATTCCAGAGTATCTTAATTGGGGTACCCCCGAAGAAAACCCTCACACAGAGATTCAAGTACAAGTACTTTGTTTATGGGGTAACTGCAGGAAACACCAGTAGGGGAGTGGTGGGAAAGAGGAAGGAAAAAGAAGGAAGCCTACTAGGATATACTACCCAGCAAGTCTCCCCATGGGAGCTCTGGGAGCCAAGGCTTCAGAATCATCCATGAAGGGTGA
>NW_011494941.1:4206623-4209370 GCF_000754665.1 Bison bison bison
ATTTTTATTTTTACATGGACAAAATATACCTGAGACTCCTAGAGTCCAGCTCATCCACATCCACAGAGGGCTGATGTACTGCCACAGAGGAGATAATGAATCACTGCCAATGGAGAAACAAAAGGATCTCTAATGGGCAAATTGACCTCTGGTCAGAACATCCCAGACAGTGGAGAGTGAGGACAGAGCCTTTGGTCTTGAATGCCTCTGGACTGAAAGAGCAGGGAGGCAGCTTTCCCGCTTTCACACTTAAGACAAGGAACAACTTCTTTTAACCACTTGTCAGAGGATACATGAGCAGCTCTTGCATTCTTGAATTTCTGAGAGAGACTTACCAAGCGCTTTCTGCTGAGGCTGACGAAGCCAAGCTGGGGCATCTGCGTGCCAGGAATATATGGTTGCATATGTGCCACTGTTTATCTGTTTGCAAAATATGCCATATGTTGACAGCCTGACATATGTTGAGCTATAAGCAAGATTAGTCAGAGAGAAAGAAGAGCCAGAGTGTAAGAAAGAGAGGGAGAAGGAGAAACAGGGAAACGAATACAAACCCTGGTGACTTTGGCAAGATGGTGAATTCCTCAACCATGAGTGATGTGTCTCGATCACGTTTAATCCCCAGTGCCTACAGGTACCTAGTAGATGCTTAGTTTGTGCATCCAGAGGATGAAAAGAACACATGCAAAGTGCCTAGAACCACGTCTTCTATCATGTATGATGCATGGTAAGTGTAGATTGAATTAATGCACGAGAGGATGCTTAGAGCTATAAAGACTTGCAGTTTCTCTCACTCTTTTACACAGTACAACTGATCCTTGGATGTTGGAGCTGGTGCCTGTGTCCCAAGGAGTTATCCTACATCCTGTCTGCTGCACTGCTCTGGTGTCTGGACCCTGTGTGTTCCTGTGCAGCTGTCCCCGGTGTCCCTGGGCTTCTCACTGCAAGCCAAAGCCCTGTGCAACTGGGAAGTTTACGGACTGGTGACATACAAGATGCTAAAACTCCTGGAAGAAAACAAAGAGAAAAGGCTTCATGACATTGGATTTGGCAATGATTTCTTGGACATAACACCACAAGCACAGGCAGCAAAAGCAAAAATGGACAGCCTGGACAGCGTAAAACTTCAGAAGTGTCGTTCATCAAAGGACATAACCAACAAAGTGAAAAGGCAACCTGCAGAATAAGAGAAAACAGTGCAAATCATATATTTGATAAGGGGTTAATATTCAGAATATATAAAGAACTCCTACAACTCAAAAAAAGTCAAATATCCCAATTAGAAAATGGGTGAAGAACTTGAATAGACATTTCTCCAAAGATGATATACAGACAGCCAGCAAGCATATGAAAAGGTGCTCAGCATCACTAATCATCAGAGCAATTGCAAATCTAAATCACAGTGAGATATCCCCTCACACCCAATAGGATAGCTGCTATCTAAAAACCAGAAAATACAGATGGTGCTGGGGAGGTGGAGAAGTTGAAACGCTTGTGCACTGTTAGTGGGAATGTAAAACAATGTAACCACTATGGAAAACATGGTAGAGGGTCTTCCAGAAATTAAAAATAGAACCACTATATGATCCAGAAATTGCACTTGTAAATGTATGACCAAAAGAATGGAAACCAGAGTCTCAAAGAGATAGCCACATCCAGTGCTCTCCATTCCTAAGTGAAAAAACTGAATCCAGAGGTCTCATGGGCCAATGAATAGAAAGTCAGGATGAGATCACCCAAATTACTGACTCCAGCCCCAGTTTTCCTTTTGTGCTTGGCTTCCATTTCTCACAGGCCCTAGACCAGCCCACCTGCATCCTATCTTGTGTCTTGTCTTCTCCCATCCAGCCTCCAGGCCCTCGGGCTCCCGCACCCCTGATGCATACTGTGCTCCAGCTGAGCTCCTGCCTCCTCTCTTCCCCAGACATGACCTTGCCTTCATTTCCTCTGGGCCTTTGTCCCCTTTGTTTCCTTCCCTTCTAATGTATCAAAATTCCAACCATCTTCTGGGTCAATCCAAACAGCACTTCAGCATGCAGCCTTCCCTAGAATACCAGGCTGGAAGGAATTTCTCCATCATCTGTATTTCTATGACACTCTGTAGTCCAGACCATCCATTAGTTCTGCCTTATATGATGGTTTATGCTAGTTTTTCTCTATAAATTACAGTCCACTTGCATACAGACATCTTTAGAAGTTTCAAGATGGTAATAATTGTTACTGTTCAGTTGCTGTGTCACGTCTGACTCTTTGCAACCCCCTGGGCTGCAGGATACCAGGCTTCCCTGTCCTTCACTATCTCCTGGAGTTTGCTCAAACTTATGTCCGTTGAGTTGGTGATGCCATCCAACCATCTCATCCTGTCATCCCCTTCTCCTGCTTTCAATGTTTCCCAATATCAGGGTCTTTTCCAGTGAGTCAGCTCTTTGCATCAGGTGGCCAAAGTATTGAAGCCTCAGCATCAGTCCTTTCAATGAATATTCAGGACTGATTTCCTTTAGGATGGACTGGTTTGATCTCCTTGATGTCCAAGGCTCCAGCACCACAATTTGAAAGCATCAATTCTTTGGTGCTCAGCCTTCTTTATGACCCAACTCTCACATTCATGCATGACTGCTGGAAAAATCATAGCTTTGACTATACAGACCTTTGTTGGCAAAATGATGTCTTTGCTTTTGAATATGCTGTGTAGGTTTGTCATAGCTTTTCTTCCAAGGAGCAAGTGTCTTTTAATTTCATGGCTGCAGTCA
>NW_011494941.1:4209470-4210874 GCF_000754665.1 Bison bison bison
CATCTGCATATCTGAGGTTGTTGATACTTCTCCTGGCAATCTTGATTCCAGCTTGTGATTCATCCAGCCTGGCATTTCGCCTGATGTACTCTGCATATAAGTTAAATAAGCAGGGTGACAAAATACAGCCTTGACATACTCCTTTCCCAATTTTGAACTAGTCCATTGTTCCATGTCCGGTTCCAACTGTTGCTTCTTGACCTGCATACAGGGTTCTCAGGAGACAGGTAAGGTGATCTGGTATTCCCATTTCTTTAAGAATTTTTCCACAGTTTGTTATGATCCACATAGTTAAAGGCTTTAACATAGTCAGTGAAGCATAAGTAGGTGTTTTTCTGGCATTCCCTTGCTTTTTCTATGATCGAATGGATGCTGGCAATTTGGTCTCTGATTCCTCTGCCTTTTCTAAATCCAGCTTGTACATCTGGAAGTTCTTGGCTCATGTACTGCTAAAGCCTAGCTTGAAGAATATTGAGCATTATCTTGCTAGCATGTGAAATGAGTGCAATTGTACACTAGTTTGAACATTCTTTGACATTGCCTTTCTTTAGAATGAAAACTGACATATTCCAGTCCTGTGGCCACTGCTGAGTTTTCCAAATTTGCTGGCATACTGAGTGCAGCATTTCAACAGTGTCATCTTTTAGGATTTTAAATAGCTCAGCTGGAATTCCATCACTTCCACTAGCTTTGTTCATAGTGATACTTCCTAAGGCCTGTTGGACTTCACCCTCCAGGATGTCTGGCTCTAGGTCAGTGACCACACCATCATGGTTATCTGGGTCATTAAGACCTTTTTTGTAGAGTTTTGTGTATTCTTGCCACCTCTTCTTTATCTCTTCTGCTTCTGTTACGTTCTTCTGTTAGGTTTCTGTCCTTTGTTGTGCCATCCTTGAATGAAATGTTCCCTTGGTATCTCCAATTTTCTTGAAGAGATCTCAGTCTTTCCCATTCTATTGTTTTCCTCTATTTCTTTGCATTGCTCACTTAAGAAGGGTTTCTTATCTCTCCTTGCTCTTCTCTGGAACTCTGCAATCAGTTGGGTATCTTTTCCTTTCTCCTTTGCCTTTTGCTTCTCTTCTCTTAGTTATTTGTAAGGCCTCCTCAGACAACCACAGCATTGCCTTCTTGAATTTCTTTTTCTTTGGTCACTGCCTCCTGTACAGTGTTATGAACCTCTGTCCATAGTTTTTCAGGCCCTCTGTCTCCCAGATCTAATCCTTTGAATCTATTCATTACCTCTACTCTGTAATCATAAGGGGTTTCATTTAGGTCATACCTGAATGGCCTAGTGGTTTTCCCTACTTTCTTCAATTTAAGCCTGAATTTTGCAATAAGGAGCTGATAATCTGAGCCACAGTCAGCTCCCAGTCTTGTTTTTGCTGACTATATAGAGCTTCTCCA
>NW_011494941.1:4210974-4211386 GCF_000754665.1 Bison bison bison
TCTGCTGATGTCCACATGTAGTCATCTTTTGTGTTGTTGAAATGGGTGTTTGCTATGACCAGTGCTGCTATGACCAGTGCATTCTCTTGGCAAAGCTTTGTTAGCCTTTACCTGTTTCATTTTGTACTCCAAGGCCAAACTTGCCCGTTACTCCAGGTGTTTCTTGACTTCCTCCTTTTGCATTCCAGTCCCCTATGAAGAAAAGGACATGTTTTTTGGTGTTAGTCCTACAAGGTCTTGTAAGGTTTTCATAAGGTTCAGCTTCTTTGGCATCAGTGGTTGGGGCATAGACTTGGATGACTGTGATGTTGAACGGTTTGCCTTGGAAACAAAATAATCAGTAGGAATTATTGAGTGTTTATGTTAAGCCCCACATGAATTGCCTCATGTACTTTTCCCAGTAACTCTATGA
>NW_011494941.1:4211486-4214683 GCF_000754665.1 Bison bison bison
ATCATTAGTCTCACTGTACACATGAGGATCCTAAAACACAGAGAAGTTAAGAAACTTCCCTGAGATAACACAGTTGGGGAGTCAGTCTGAGTTGCTGATGCCATACAAGCTATTATCCATAATGCTACACTTCCTTCTAAGGACTGTCTGAGGATTTGCATTTATTTCACTGTTAGTAAATGCAGAAAAGGTAATTTTTTAAAAAAGAAGTTCAGTGTTCAAATTTATAAGAACAGTTGTCCTGCCAGAAAGAAAGCAAAAATGAAGCATAAAATAAAATGTTAGTAGCTCAGATTTTCTTCAGTAAATAGTTAAATGAGCTTCATCAGATTATTTAAAATTTTAACATTCTCCTCTCTCCGTCTAAAGAGTAATGTGTAAGTCCTTATCCTCGCTGCATAAATGATTTTATGAAGTGTCATGTTATTTATGAAACCTTTATAATCTAAGGGAGACAGAGAAAAAACATGAGTCTGTTAGTTGGCTTAAATTTTGCGAGACCTCTTATGGCCTCAGAAGGGGAGAAATCAGCTCAGAAGTCTGTCACTCTTGGGTGGATGTAGGCTTATTATGCTTTATTTTTTATCACTTCAAGTTGAACATAGCCAGCTACAACAGTGTCAGTTCTGTGGGAGCCTAAAGCTTAGTATAGGACTCCTTTCCTCCCCAAACTCCTAATCCACCAGCTCACTGAAGAGATTTTAAGTGCAAGGCTATATAGGCAACCACTCCTCAAAGCCCAGCCTCGTAAAGCATTTGGCCTGAAAGAAAAGAAACTCAAGGAGTTAGATGCCAGTTGGCCAGAGTTACTATTATATTTTTCTTGAAGGAATGGCGAAGTGGTGGGTTGGAAGTGGGATACAGCCTTGGGTTTACCTGAGAGGCTGTGTGGTGAAGTTCTAAAGCAGGGTACCATCCAGCCATTTAATAGTTTGATGATACTTCCTTAGCTCTCCAGACTCTTGACACTGCAGTTTCCTCCTGTGTCAAATGGGGAGAATGATACTCATCTTATTAGGACTGAATAGCACAGTTCAGCTTCCCAAACTTGAGCCATGAGCATATATCACTGTATCAGTCAGGGCAACTTGGAGGAAGGTTTAGTAAAAGGATCTGTTACAAAAACATGGGCAAGGTTCAAAGAAAGCAGCTAAGGGACAATGCAAGGACCCAGGACTGGCAGTTGTGGGGAGCTCTGATCATGCCAGGCTTGAAGAAGGCAAGAGAGGCAAACATGGGCTTTACTGGGGAGTGTTTAGAAAAGGCTACAAGACTGGGGCTCAGGCAGCCGGCAGCAACACCCAAGGGAGAGCAAGCAGGAGACTGAAGCAGTCACCAGCCTCACTCTTCTCCACCGCCCCCCATCTCCTGCTGGGACTCCCCATTGGCTGAACCCAGCTAGAAGCAAGGGAGCCCACCAGCCTTCCGGGAGGAGGACTGAGGAGAATGGGTGGATGGGGCACAGCAAATGGAACCCCAGCTGCTCACCACCTCTATTAGCATTTTTCCCATTTCTCTTTTCAGCACAACCCTCTTTCCCCCTTTAACAGAACCCCCTTAGTAACTGAAATACAGTTACTTTAAAAAGGTGACTTTTACATTTCATCCTAAGCAGAGATACCTGTGAAATCCCAGATTGGATGTGCTGGGCTTTTCTCTGTAACATATACGTTGGGGAGCTCTGCCGCAGTTCAGTACTTGAAATACGGTAAAGACTCAGTAAAGTCGCAGATGAGTGTGCAGTGGAGCACACTGTGCACATTGAAACTAGCTTTTACAAACGTATATTACTATTAACAATGTACTCTTTTTCCCAATGTATTTTCTAATTGGAGATGGCTATTTATAGAAAAGATGATAGAATTTTGTATATACTTTTTATAAATGGCCCACGTTAATGAATTTGATTGTGGCCCATTGGTTTTTCATTAGATTCTTTTGGTTTCTCAGGGCAAACAAGTAAATTATCTGGGAATGTTGATAAGTTTTTCCACTTTTTGCTGTTTAAGGTCTTACCATAGTGGCTAGAACCTACAGGGCAGTGTTCAATGACCGTGAATAATACATGGTGATATCAGGACTTCTTTGTTTCTTCCTTGCTATAATGAAATGCTTCTAATTCTTGTGTTGCTTGTTTGGTAAGGTTAGACATGATGTTGGCTGTTGGCTTATGAGAGAGATTCTTTATCTTGTTAAGGAAGTGTCTGTATAGTCTTAGTTGGCTAAGGATTATTATTAATATCAAGAATGGGCATTATGTCTTAAGAAATACTTCTTAGATGTCTGTTGAGACTTTAGAATCCTAGAATAAATTCTGCTGGGTTAAGATGTTTACTTCTTTTAGTATATTGTTCTACAATTTTTTTTCTAGAAGAGTTCCATCTTGGTGGGACTAAAGGAGGGTTTATATGCCTAAAATAATTTTCTGGATTTTGAGGAACTAAATAAAGTGCATACGATTAAAATTTTTTCTGATAAAAATATGTAAAATTGTATATTATTCATATAATGATATTTAAAATAATATTGTATGAGAAGTATTATACTTGTAGGCTCCAAACAAAATGGGAGCATTCCCCAATAGTCTGTAGGTCACTGAGTCTCCCTTTACCTCCAGTACTTTAGCAGTTTCTCGAAGGATATAGAGGCTGAAAAGTTGGAAGATTCTGGGTATTCAGTATGAATACCCAGCTGAATACTCAAGATAGAATTCCTAGCAGAGATGAACTGAGCCTTTGCAGATCTGCCCCTGTTTCTGAAACTAGACCCAACATAAGACTTTGTGTTTACTTAGGATAGGTAAATTTAGCCCAGTATGAGCAGCACAACTAACTAAACAAGTGAGAAGCCAAAATACAAGAAAGTTAAGCGTATGTCGTAACATATGTGGGATGGGGGAACACTCTAGACTTGTAATCTGCATAAATCCTGGCCACCCTGATGTCCATCTCAGCTCAGTGCTACATCTGCAAGAAACAACACTCCAGCAACACAAAATAACTAAAAAGCTATTTAAATTTTTTGTGTCATATCAACAAAACGTAAAGAAGGACTCACATTTGTAGCACATAGCCATCTTCTTCCCTTATCTTTCTCCCCCAAACTCCATTTCCTTTCAGCCCAAAATTTGCTCCTCTTTTTCCCAGCATCTCTCTCCCAGTGTCTCCAACTCAGTCTGACTTGGCCTTTGTCCTCCC
>NW_011494941.1:4215115-4216288 GCF_000754665.1 Bison bison bison
TTCATTGTGTTTTGTTTTCCTCTTATACACGCAGAGACCAAATTCCCAAGCATTTCCCCAAAGCTCTGCTTTCCTGGGGCTTTCATTTTCCTCTCCCAGTGAATGGTTCACCATGTTCTAATCTAATCTCCCTACCCCCACTAATTTGATGACAGAACTAATAAACAACAAAGATGTCAAGAGCAGGGAGACAGAGAGACCTGGGTAGCCCAGGACCTGGGAAAGGAACTCTGTGAGTAATGGAGGGTTGGTTCTGTTGGCAAAATTATGGTCACAAAAAGTGCCATCTCTTCTATTTGGCCTGGTTCCTCTGAAGCTGAAGTTTCCCCCAAAGTATTATTAAGGCCTCAAGAAAGAGGTACAGGAAGAACAAGGCAGCATTAAGCTGTCTTTCTGTTTCTTAAAGCTGGAGGGTTTTCCACGGCTGAGATGCCGGGAGATAGAGGAGGAGGGTCGGCCCTCCCAGCCTGGGGCAGTCCGGCCCTTGCCCTCTGCCACCAGCTCCGTCTCTAAAGCCCAGACACCCCCTCCAGCAGAGTGACGAGCCTATTTTTAAAAGACCAGGCATACTCTGAATGAATAATGACTTCTCTTTTTCTCTACCCAGTGCCAATCAGTGACTCATCAACCATTTTCTAAATGACTATGTTTTCATTCCCCAGTTTCCTTCGCACTGCGATATTAGAGAAGATTAAATGCAGCCCCTAGTTGCCTCTGCTTTTCTGCGTCTTGTTTTAGAGATGGTAATGCCCCCAAAATAGAAGTGTTTCATTGAATGCTGATCATTTAGTGACAAGTGAAAACACACATACACACACCCCCACACACACCCACACACCCTGCAGTGTTAGGGAAAGCTCTGTAGGACTTCTGGGAGGACATTAGGTAAAAGAGAAGAAAGTGAAGTCTTGGACTATGAAAAATGTGATATCTCAACAGGAACCCATCCCCTGCCCCCCACATCACTCCCTGATTTCAGGCCACAGCCCTTTATCACAGACCCCAGCTACACGTTGTCCAGCCACCTTCTACTCCATGCCGTCCTCTGCCCAATGTTTATTTTCTTTTATGAGCTCTTCTGCTTTCCCCCTCCACCCTGGCACCTCTTCTTGCCCCCTGATAGTAACTTTTCTAGTTCCCTGTGGTCCTGTTAGCACCCTTCCCCCAGGAAAA
>NW_011494941.1:4216421-4216607 GCF_000754665.1 Bison bison bison
TGAAAGTAGAGTGTTCCTATGAAAACTTTCAGGAAGCAATGACCTTCAAACACATCTTGCTATGGGATGCACCCAATAAATCGAGATAAAGCCCAGATGTTCCCAGACCTGGGTAAAAGCCTGACGACTGGCTGCTGAGATGCTGAGCACAGGTCCCAAGGAGGAGTGTGGCAGGGGCCCCCCCCG
>NW_011494941.1:4216878-4217126 GCF_000754665.1 Bison bison bison
GTTCTGGAAGTAGATCAAAAGGTGGGAGGACTGTGAGGTCCAGACATCGATTCTGCTCAGTCACCTCTTTGGGCTGACTGTCCCTTGACCTAAGGTCACTGCTTCTTTTAGGGTAAGCCTGTGTGACCGTCTTCTCCAGGTAACTTCTCTCCCATCAAACCTGTAAGCCTGTGGATGGTAACAGCTCTGCTGCCTCTTGTTCTGAGTTCCTGCACTTTCCCACCCACTGCCATTGGCCCTCTGTGAAA
>NW_011494941.1:4217226-4218684 GCF_000754665.1 Bison bison bison
TCCCATCCCACCTCTTGGCCCTGTTTTGCTCTGATTTTTCTCTCGCCTCCTGCAGCGTCTTCTGCCCTCCTCAGGCAGTGGTCTGAGTGGGAGTTACATGAACATCAGTTGGCCAGCATACACTTGCTGGAAAGGAAGGCTAAGGACTGATTTGGAGCTGGATTATTGACTGTGTCCTCAAACCCTCCGCATTATAATCTACTTGTTCTAAGCCTGTGGGGCTTCTTCCTCTGTGAACCATTCTAGGATCATTTAAGGCCACAGGATATCTATAGCAACTGAATCTCAATAGTCATAATCATCATAACCATCATCATGGCTGCCAGTTGCTGATTGCCAACTCTGAACCAGGCACTGTGCCTGGTGTTCTGCCTCTGTACATCAAATGGAAGTTTCCATCTCACTCCTCAGGGTTGCTTCCCCATGGTATATGGGAAAGGGACGGATTGATTCCCAGCCCCATCTCAAGTTGTCCACCCCTACACCCCTATCACTCCACTTCTCTGTGTATTACTCCCAACTCCACCAGGAGGCGTTACAAACATCCCCAAGGATAGACGTCCGGCTCTGAGATGGACCTTCCTCTTGGTAAGTTGCTGTTCCCTCTGCAAGGATCCCTGGGAGCTTCAGGAAGTAACTGGGAGTCCCAGCTCTCACTTTCCTCCCTTGCACAGGTACACCCTTATGTGGGGCTCTCAGTCTGTACTCAAGGTTGGAGGAGCAGTATGGGGGGAACAAACATATGTGAAGGAAAGACTGGAACCTCAGAAACACACGAGAAGTTGAAGTTTTCTCGGAGAGGGTAGAAACACTTAGAGGAAGACCTCAGTTCCTCAGCTTGCCCTTGCCCTCTCTCCTTCCACATGCGCCTCCCGCCTTTTGGAAATGTTTATCCACTGGAGCTGTTCTCACCCAGGATACATTCCTTTCTCCAAGCAGGACCTTGCCCCCAGCGTGACTCAGTCAAGCAGTGGTGTTCTGTCCACCGGTCCTTCAGAGCTGCCCCCCAGGAGAGGGACATACATGTGTTTACTTTTCAGATTATCCAACAGTAGGTGTGGATCTTGTTTCTCTCTTTCCCTACCGCTCTCCACTCCCCGGCATGTGGCTTCAGGCTCTTTAGTGGCCTCACCTTTAGCGATATAAAAACCCAGCCCAGGTCCGGAAATGACCTCTTGTGAGAATCACTGCATTTCTCAGCTAGGGTCCCGCCTCTGCCCTGAGATCTGTCTGAGATGGCAGTTGCTTCCATTGCCCCAGTTTCATATGCTTTAGCTTTAGACCCCTACAACCTTCTGGGTTGGCTATGATTCTTCTCTCACATTCTGCCCTAAGTGAATGACCCTCAATCTTGGGACCTAGGAATTGGCCTTCTTCCCTTTCTCTCTCACTCCTCTATCATGTCCATCACCAAGTCCTGGAGATATTATCTCCTTGACTTTTCTTATTGGCTTTCCT
>NW_011494941.1:4218907-4221938 GCF_000754665.1 Bison bison bison
CTTGCCTGGGAAATCCCACTGGCAGAGGAGCCTGGCAGGCTGCAGTCCATGGGGTTGCAAAGAGTCGGACACGGCTGAGCGACTGAACCACATGTGCCTCTCTCCTTTCCCCACCTTCTCCACCCCTCCTCCTACTCTCTTCATATTGACTGCCAGACCCTCTTGTTATCTTCCCACCCTTTTTTATGATGTTGCTCTTTCATTTTCACTCCCTTAACTAAACTATAAGCTCTACAAGGGCAGGGAGTCTGTCCATTGAATTCACGGCTGTACCTCTGGTGTCCTGCCTGGTGTCCGGCAGATAGTAGGCACTCAATACTCATTTGCTGAATGAATAAATAAATTATTGAGTCCAATTCACTTACCTTGGAGGCTGTAGAGATAAAGTCCCTAGCACTATCTTGCATACAACAAGCTGTGAAGGAATACCTATTGGATAAATGAAAAGTTCTTTTGCTCAAGGTCACAGAGCTAATTAGTGACAGTACTTAAGTCAAATCTTGTAACTCCAGTTGATTCTTAGCCTTGGTTGAATCTTAGAAACATCTAGGGGGTTTAAACAATTCTCATCTCCAGGCTGCACCCTGGACCATTTAGACCAGACCTTTAGTGGAGTTGGTGATAGGAAGCCAGGTAGCGATCATTTTCAATGCTTCCTAGGTGATTCCAACGTGCAGACAAGGTTGAGAACCACATAAAAGCCTGAAGTAGACCCAAGGAGAAGGCAATGGCACCCCACTCCAGTGCTCTTGCCTGGAAAATCCCATGGACGGAGGAGCCTGGTAGGCTGCTGTCTATGGGGTCGCACAGAGTTGGACACGACTGAAGCGACTTAGCGGCAGCAGCAGACCCAAGGTAACCCCCTGTTTCTCATCCTGCATCTAATAGAGCATTTTTGAGAAAAATTAAAAACCTTACTGAATGGACTGAACCCTGGATTCACATGTGAAGAAATAACGGTAGCTGGGGGAGAAGGGGAGCATACCCTCATGTTGGCTTGGGATCACACCATGGTAAGAAGCAGTGTGTACTCATTTTCAGAAGTGTATCCTGAAGACAGAAAAGTGGTCTTGTAAGGTGGGTGGAGGTACTGGAAGAAGTAGTGGGAATGTGTTTGGGACCGTTTACCTCCTGGGAAGCTGTTGCCTAATAATCCTCTTAGACCACAGAAGAGTAACTCCAGAGAGTTAGTCCAGTTCAGTTCAGTTGCTCAGTTGTGTCCCACTCTTGCCTTGAGACCCCAGAGTTAGGAAGGATCCTTTTGTTTGCATCATTTGAAATGGACAAACCTCCAGGCATGTTTTCCAAGGAAATTGGTTTAGACAGTTATGGAGAAAAGGCTAGAGGAGTCATTTCCTCCTTGGAAAACATCATACTGGAGATAGCAGTACTTGATGGTTCATTTCATCCCCAAATCACCAAGCTCTTTTGTTGAGGCTTATTTTCAGAACTGTTGTATGTAAAGATGAGAATTATGACTTGAAAGAGAAGCAAGAAAAGAAAGGATGAGTAGTTTGCCCAAGGAATGTCACTGAAGTCACCGAGAGAGTACTGTTTTCTGAGATTCTGATTCTGAGTCCCAGGCTCTACCCTTTGGATCCTACCCTAAGCATGGAGGGCTAACTTCATACCAGTTGAAATCCTTACAGTGACAACTTTTTAGACTCATTACAGGAGTTCTTAAAATGTGAGGAAAGAGGAAAGTAAACCACCATTCAATACAAAGATTTGAATTTGCTTTTGTCTATTTACAACATATATAATAAATAAATGTCAGCATTGATATATAAAGAACTCATATAAAGTATTAAGTTTGGTTTTATAACTCAGTATAATGTTTAATCAAAATGCTATCTTTAAAAAATAGATCCAAACCTCTATTTACAAAAAATCGCCCAGGGGGATTTTGCAGAGTTTTGGCAGTGCATGGGCAGACCTGTCAATTAGTTCTAGGTTTTAGCTACTCGGTTGGCATCTGTGGGAGAAAGAGATGAAGGAGGAAAAAAGGTCATATGAATTTCAGGGCTTTAATAAGATGGAATCCCATGTTTTGGGTAGGAAAAAACACAGCAGTTATTATAAAGTTGATGAGTTAGTTTCTCCAAATGGAAACTCAGTTTGGGTATCTTATCTTTCAGATCATGGTTCTCTCTGGTTATCTTCATTTATGCACTGCTTTGTGCTTGTGGTCTAGACTCTGTCTACAATGTGCATGCATTTCATGGGCTTTAACATTGAAGACATAAAGCAGCATGGAATAGCTCAGCTTGGATTAATATTGAACACCAGTGGTTGGAAACATGTAGTTTTAGAATTGAAAGGGTCATTTAGTTCATTTCCTTCCCTCTAAGTAACTGAATGTTTAAACACCAGATGTTGAGGTGAGAGACATTCTAATATATCTCTAAAGCTGGAGATTCCATAAACTCAGCTCAGAGTTTTTCCAGTCAAGAGACTTGTTCATCTCACATCTTGTGTACTTTTTTCCTTGAGTAAGTCCATTACTACTTGTTCCAAAAAATACAGTATGACACGACAGGTTCTAGGAGAGAGGAAGGCACTTAAGGACTGTTATCTGACTACCTACTAATATAATGGCTGATAAATCAAGGGCCCCAGGCATGCTACAGCTCACAGATCAACTTAGGACAAGATAGTCACAGTTATTCAGATCATGTGCAACTCGAGATCAACTTGTTTTAGTATTTCCATCTCATGGATACTTCAACCACTTTGAAAATAACCTGCCATCTTTTCAGTCCCTTAAAATGTTAAAGTCATTTTATCTTTTTTTGTGTAGTGAATGATGAAATATCTGAGTTTAAGCAAATACTGTTTAATTTGAGATTAACAGATAATTCAAACTTATACTAGGAAATTCATCTTAATGCAATTTTAACACTTAGAAAAGCTATAAAGATAAATTCTGATATTTTTCTACTCGACAGGTGACACAATTTATTTACCTTTAAGTTGTTTATATAAGAATGTCAACAAATTCATTTTAAATTGACATATTATTTCCTATGTG
>NW_011494941.1:4222188-4222657 GCF_000754665.1 Bison bison bison
GGAAGAGAAGGGCTTCCCTGGTGGCTCAGATGGTAAAGAATCTGCTTGCAATGCAGAAGACCTGGGTTTGATCCCTGGGTCGGGAAGATCCCTTGGAGAAGGGAATGGCTCCCCACTCCAGTAGGAAGAGAAAGAGACCAAATAGCCCTTTTATCTCCACCATATGAGGACACACTTAGAAGGCAGCCTACAGATCAGGAAAAGGTTCGTCACCAGAACCCAACCATGCTTGCACCCTATCTCAGACTCTCAGCCTCCAGAACTGTGAGAATACATTTCTGTTGTTCAAGTCCCCCAGCCTTTAGTATTTTGTTATGGAAGCCTGAGCAGACCAAGACAAAATATGAAATATTTGGTGCTATTGTTTATAACAAATCACAGTATGGATAGTATTTATTCCCAACAAATGCAAAATGGGTATAATCGTCATGATACTTTTAACATTAGTTTCTGAGGTACCAGCCGTATC
>NW_011494941.1:4222757-4223845 GCF_000754665.1 Bison bison bison
GATATGAAATCAGTTGAATACTGATCTAGAGGAGATTTTCATAACTTTTCTTGTTTTTATACTTTTCATGACATTCTTCTTCAGTATTCAGAAGCTTTATGCATCTTTTCTTATCTGCTGATCAGTTGAAGGTGAAAGATTAACGGCTTGTTATTAGAGATGGTGGGGGACCAGGGGGCCTGGCATGCTACAGTCCATGGGGTTGCAAAGAGTCAGACATGCCTTAGCAACTGAACAACAGCAACAATTTATTAGAACAATTAGGGTGTTGTACTGGTCAGAACCAACATGGTAGCTAGCTGTATTTAGTTGAATGATAATAAGCTCTGAGTTATAAGTCAGCCCCTCTAATTTCTATGAACCTTAATTAAAATGAGAAAGTGGTCAGATGGTTTGTTCAAGCAGGGGAAATGAAAAAATTATACTCTTTATCAATGAAAGAAAAATGGAAGCAGATCCTGTCATACGTGGTGTTCTCAGCAGCAGAGCCTGAGGAAGGGAACGTTTGGTGCAGATGATGTCATGAGAGAGAGCTCTCGGGGATTAGTGGGTGAGGGAAGCAGGGCTGGCAGGGGAAGGAGCTGAGCAAAGATGTAGATAGATTCAGGCACAAGGCAGCCTCAGCCTGATACCACAAAGAGCTCTGGGGTGTGGATAGCAGCACAGAGAGTGTTCCACCCTGTACCACTGAGTCGTTGGCCCTGCCTGCCCTTCCAGAGGGATGTAACCTCCCGGGTAGCCTGAGTGGGACACAGGAAATCCTCTGGAGCAGGTGGCAACTGTGAGCAGCCCATGTCTACAGCCGTGTGAAGCTGAGTGCTCCAGCCAGGTGAAGGCGTTCTGCAAGGGACTCTGCATCACCTGCTACAGACATCATTTCTTTTTTATTATTTTAAGTATATGAACCCAGTAGAATCATCTTTTTTCCTTCCACTTTTATTGAGGTATAATTGACATATAGAATCTTATATGTTTAAGATGTACTGCATCATAATTTGATTTACAACCATCACGAAATGATTATCGCAATAAGTTTAGTGAACATCTGTCATCTCATATAGATACAAAATTAAAGAAATAGAAAAGCA
>NW_011494941.1:4224781-4226357 GCF_000754665.1 Bison bison bison
TTACGCCTTTGCTTTCATCTTTGCGTCCATCACAGTGGCAGGACAGCCCTTCCCTCTCAGCCTCCAGTCTACTCCCCAGGGCCAAAGACGAGAAGGGAAGTCTTTATCCAGAACTGCGTCATCTGGACCATCCTGAATGCAAGGGAGTCTAGGATGGGGAGCAGACTGGCTGGTGCCATTGCCCCCCCGGACACAATGGAGATGCTGTTAGAAAAGGAGAAGGGGTTAGTGGGGAGGCAGATGACTGTGTCTGTCATAGTAGCAAACCTGAGCAAGGCTACAGGTGGTTAAAAATGAACACTGTCTCTCCTAAGGGCAAAGAAAGGCAAAATTCAAAGAAAAATGGAAAATGATTTAAAACCCTCAAATCCTTTTTTCTCTTTTTCTCCTTCCCCATCCATTTTCTGATGACTTTCATAGCAACCAGGGTTCAGCTTCTTCCCAAATCCCACAGGAAATACTTGAAAGTGAATGTCGCTCAGTGGTGTCTGATTCTTTGCGACCCCATGGACTGTACAGTCCATGTAATTCTCCAAGCCAGAATACTGGAATGGGTAGCTTTTCCTTCTTCCAGGGGATCTTCCCAACCCAGGGATCAAACCCAGGTCTTTGATCAAACCCGCATTGTAGGCGCATTCTTTATCAGCTGAGCCACAAGGGAAGCCCAGGAAATACTTGAGACATGTTTCAAAACAAATCAAAATGAGCCTGTAACCCAGGCACTTGCTTACCACTTTTTTTTTCCAACAGAATTCTTGGATAACTATTTTATTTTTCACTTAGTGGCCTGATATTCCGTCTGTACCCTAGTGAGTGTGGACGATGATCACCTTTAAAATTCTTTTTCTTTTAAGGGGAAAATCGGACTGCTGCAATGTTTCTTCTGGTGTTGCCGTTACTATAGGAGACTCCAAGGCGCTGCTGTTTTCGTATAGTGAGTCTTGTGTTTCTCCATGGAGAAGCTTTCATTATTTCCAGACTCTTATTGAACCCATTATGAGACCATTGAGACAGGATGAGAAATAAAAATGTCTACTTTGTTCACTGGGCTGTTATTCCTGGATCTTTACAATTGAGGTGGAGAAAGAAAACACCTCCGGAAAAATAATTTAAGAGGCATGGCTGGTCAGTTGTCTCCCATTTGATCCCAGGAGCCCTGTAGTTCACATGCAAATATGAAAAGGGCCACAGAAATAAATTTCAGTGACATTTTTTATTTAAAAATCTCCTGCTGACAAAACCACCTTTCCCATCAAGGGTCATCTCAGCACACAATTCAAAGGCTGGCCTGTCCAGTAAAGTGCCTTTGTGCCAAGAATTCTGATTTTCCTTTACAGCGTTCTTCCTCTGAGTGGTTGTGCTAGGTTTGAATTAGTGCACTGACTTTTTGAGCCTTTGTCTTCCCCATTCATAAAAAATTGGCCATACTTTTGGTTATATTGACATGGAGGCACCAAGTCAAATATCCTGACCCCAAAATACTCACCTCACACCAGCAGCATCATTTTCCCAGGAAAGACAGCACTTCTGCAAGTAGATTTATAAGTCAATTTTATCTGAAGGGTGTAACAATTCC
>NW_011494941.1:4226457-4226730 GCF_000754665.1 Bison bison bison
TTATTTGGTGAGCTTTCTATGGGGATGTTAACTTGTTCTACACCCACATAAAATACTTTATTCTCCGGTTTTCTTATTAGATTTACTAACATGTCACTGCTGTACCATTACCATTTAACAGCCTGGGAGGCAGAAAGAACACACTATTATACAAGTCTTGGCAAAGCCAGCACCAATGTAGGGAAATCATTAAGCTTTAGGAAGTTTTAACTTTTCTTGCACCCAGTGTCTTATCATTAATACAAGGTTTGTATTCTTCCCTGACCCCCTCAT
>NW_011494941.1:4227164-4227821 GCF_000754665.1 Bison bison bison
GAGCTTGTGAACCCTTGGGGAATGGCTGTTTCGCTTTATTAGGGCCATGTGCTCCAGAGATGGTGGTTCACTTTACCCAGTCGAAGACTTTGCTTTATAGTAAATATATTAAAAATCCACTTCCTCTTTCTAAAGCGAGCCCTGCCAAAGAGTGAACTTTTTAAGTCAGCTTTCAAAAGAAAAGCAACATAATTTCCACATTCTTTCTCCCACCAACTGGTTTGTAGGATTTTGAAAAGATTTGTTGCAAATGCCCTTTAATGATACTAGTCAGAAGCTCATCTTCCCTCGCAGCTGGTTGGAGGGTCTCAGTTTGGGCCCCTGTGTTTTGCTTTTAACCATGTGGTGATGCTTGGTCTCAGCTTCAATCTTTCTGTTTCTAAGCTGTAAGAAGCAGCACTGAAACCCGAGTTGCTTCTAGCATCCCTGCTCCAGTCTGGATCCCCCCAGACAGTGGTAATCGCCCTGGGATTCTGGGCAGCACTTAATTCCTCTCTATTACAGCTTGCCCGCGTTGCCCTGCCACTGTTTGTTTACATGTCTATCTACCCTACTAGATTCCACCCTTGGAGAGCGATGTTTGTGCCTTCTTTCCTTTTATATCCCTGACAGCCAAGAGAGGCCTGAGCACCCGATAAATGTTTGCACTCAGTAAAT
>NW_011494941.1:4227921-4228322 GCF_000754665.1 Bison bison bison
AAAGCTTCCGGTAAATGTTTGTTGCATAACCAGAGGGACGAATAAGTGAATGAAACTCCCTGGTTGTTTGCTATCACCATCTGCTTTAACTCTGTCCGTTATTTTGATGTATTTGCAGTTCTGACTAGATCCAGATTTAGCATGTTTAAAATTATATTCAGTTTTAAAATGTGAGGCTAGGATTTTTGAAGATAAGAAAGAAGTTGAAATCTCTCCTATTGGAAACAATGTGAGTAATCAACAGTTCTTTGCAGGGAAGATAAAAAGGCTGGTTGCAACAGTCTTTGGATTTGCTGTCTTTGGCATTTTGGGAAAACCATTTAATAGCATGATTATTTTTTTCTGCCCATGTTTCCCTGCCAGTAAAATGCAGGAAAAAAAAAAAAAAAAAAAAAACCCTG
>NW_011494941.1:4228422-4232552 GCF_000754665.1 Bison bison bison
ACCCTGTCCTGCATACTTCATAGATGAAGATTTTGAGGAAGAAAAGTACAAACGAAAACAAAGGAAATCCTCTGTTGTGGTATATAGTTTCACCACCCCCTGCCCTCCACCACCGCCCTGGAAATTATACACATGATAGTTGTCAATAGTCAGGTACCTGAACTTATGTGTACGGTGGATTCACATTTTGATATTTAATGAATTTTTCCCTCTGCTGTTTCCTGGGAACATGGATTGTTGTTGTTTAGACACTAACTCGTGTCTCTTTTGCCACCCCATGGACTGTAGCCCACCAGGCTCCACTGTCCATGGGGTTTCCCAGGCAAGAATACTGGAGTGGGTTGCCCTTTCCTTCTCCAGGATCTTCCTGACCCAGGAATCAAACCCATGTCTCCTGCATTGGCCAGGTGGATTCTTTACCACTGAGCCACCGGGGAAGCCCTGGGAACATGGGTACATAAGACCAAATTTGAGGTTCTTGAACTAGAAGAACTTGAACTTTTGAGTCTCAGAAACTAATTCAAGAAGGCTTTGGACATAATGTCCATGCTGTGAACCACAGATCTGGGAGAAAACGTGCTGGTTCCAATGGGACGGTGTATAAGCACGGGCTGCTGGCTTCCTCCCGTGCCCCAGTACAGCTAAAGGAGAGCGGGAACTGGGGAATCTCAGAGCTCAGCAAATAACAGCACTGGGGAGAAGATCCCTGGGAACCCTGATGTGGAGAGAGAGGCCAATAATATCTTCTGCAGCCTTCTCTGTGGCCGTGCAGATGCCTTCTCCCCATGTGTTTCACGGCTCTCTCGTCTTCAGCTTTTCTTTTGCCCTCAAGGTGTTCTTCTGTGCTCTAACTTTATTTGTGGGTGCAGTTTGAGTATAGGATAACCGTGAGCTCCAAAAAGTGTTCTGCTTGAATGTGAACCATATGACTCTCCAGTAGTTTCCCAAGAATGGCAGCTTCTCCTTTATTCTCCAGCCCGTGCTCCAGACTCTGAAATCTATGCTTCCACCTTTGGCAAGTGGAAGGTACCCCCACTACAAAATATCTTCACATTACGTTTTATGGACAAACCACATTCATTTACTTTCCAATTGTTGCTTTTTCCTTATGTAAACTTGATAGATGTTCCTATTGCAAAATGGTTCAGGTAACTTGGCTTGAGATGGGAGGCTCATAATTTTGACCAGTAAACTGACTGAAAATATTTTTTATTTAATAGCTTTTTACTTAGTGGCAGGACTTTCAGGAGTGAATAAAAGTGATTCTGTGAGGAATAGGTGCTACTGAGTGGAGGGAGGGAGACTCCAGTCACTATAATTACACGGTTATTCTAACAAGCCCACGTGTCTCCTGGAATTTCTAGGACAAAAGAAATATTTTTCAAGTATAAATAACGGCGGTGCAGTGTCTATGCTGGTGTATTTGAAACAGAACAGACGTTTTTGGTGAAGAATTTTTCGGGTATTTCTGCTTGGTTGCTTGTGAGGTTCCAGGGGCCGCTTGCTGACGGCTCTGCAGAGTGCGAGCCTAGCCAGGCTGGAGGCCAAGGGGCTGGGTGGCCCCTCCATGCCAGGCCTTTCCTTCAGCAAAGCCCGCGGCCCCCCTGGACTGCCACAGGCATGAGTGTAACTTGGGGGTGTGCTGACACAGTATGCTTCGTTCATTTTATAATGGCATAAGGTTTATACTGACCGAACATTTAAGTTTATGGGCGGATTGTGCTGGCCTTTGAGCTGCATGAATGACTGCTGGGACTTCCGCAGTGGGGTCATTTTTAAATGCCTCCTTTCTTTCCCTTTTGGCTGCAAGCTCTTGGTGATAAATATGTGTACATGGGCGTGGGGGGAGGGGATCGTGATCCAGAGAGATGAACACGCACATAAGTAGATGTAACAGTCTGGCTTCAGATGTCAATCTTGTTTTCATCAGAGATTTTTGTGGGAAAACTTGGAGTCAAATGGGGCAATCTGAGATTTGAATAAGAACAACAACTCCTCGGTGTATGGAAAATTCATTGGCACAAAGAATATTCATGCACCCCCTCATGATGACATGATTTCCGTGTTTCAGTTCTATGAAGTAGGAACCAAACTAAAACCGTGGCTGAGGGGTGGGACGGGGGTCGGGGTGCAGCTTGAAGTGAGAGGGATACAGTGAGGCCCGAGGTGGTCTGAAGCTGCCCTTGCAAAGCTAGCACACAGTTTTTAGACAGTGTCTGGGAAGCCTAACAATCACTTCTCTAAAAGTGCCTTTATTCACACCTTCCAGTGGACTGAGAAAGACATCAGCCCACCGGTATGAATGCATATTTTAATTTGTATTAGTTTTATTTTTGGTGACTTTGAAAGGAAAGCTATCCTTCACACTTATCAAGAAGAAAATGCTGAAGTGACCTTGAGAGGTCCCTGCAGGCTACCAGAGGACGTTTTGGTGGGGGGGGGGGCACTGAGAATGAAGGAGATCAATAGCCACAATCAAAGCTTTTTATTTTGTCCACGTGGCTTTATGTAGCACATGAGCAGGAGTCCAGGAGATGACAAAAAGTTTCCCTTTTCACACAGCCGAACTGTACTTTGAATCGTTTTGAAGTCCTGACTCTGCTGACTGCGTTGGGGCAGACACCAAGGTAGCTAGCCTGCTCTAGAACTTAATTACTTCCTGGAATTCTCCTCCTCCTGGGCCTGGAGGACAGCTTCCCCTCCCCATGGGACTTTTCTGTCCTCCTCTTCAATCACCTCTGTCTGGTGGTCAGGGCCAAGGAAGGAATTCCCCAATAATCCAAAGCTCCCCTTAGGAATGAGACCCCACCCTGGTCATGTCCTGCTGGCCTCGAAGCACTGGCCCCTGAAGGCTAGGACTAGGGCAGTGCCAGGGGAGGGGCAGTGAGATGTGGGGCAGACCCATTGCAAGGCCCCCTAACTGGATGCTTTTACATACCCTCATTATTCTTTCTGCCTCAGTGTTTAGGGAGGAGCGGGTGGCTTGGCTACCTAGAAGAACTCATGTTCAGAATTGTGAACATATTTAAAAAGTCAAGCTGAATTTGAAAACAGGCAGCTCTAAGCTCTTTAGATTTGTGAGATAAAAAAAAAAAACACACACAAACTCCCAAAAGATGCTTTTCCAGAATATTCTCTTTTTTCACTTTTTATTTGGAAACAAACTCAAAGTTTAAGGAAATGTACCATGAATCCCAATATGCCCTTTATCTAGACTCACTATTTTGCACATTTTGTCCTTTTTTCTTTTTTTCCTTCTTTGTCCATATACATTATCACCATTATTCTTCTTGTTGCTACTGAACCACTTCCACGGGTACCTTGAAGACATCATGTTCTTTTACCCCCACATCCTCAGCCTGGATCTTTTATGAACAAGGACACTCTCTCGACAAAAATGTTATTTTCTGAGGTAGGAGAGGGATGTCTGTTGAAGCCTTTATAACTGAAGTGTGAGCCCGTCTAGAGTGCCAAGCGTGAGGCCTTATGCAGGCTGCTGCTAAAGGCAGGGAGAGTGGAGAGGAGACCCCACCACAGGTCTGGAGGGCTTTATTGTTGCCATAAAACATATTTTTTCCATGTTCTCTTTAGACACATGAAATGAAGTCTGCATTCCCAAGATCTGGCTTGTGGCTTTAAAATAAAAAAAAATATTTTTACAGTATTCTTTTTGGAGAGATGAAGGCATGCATTTTATTAACATTTCTCAAACTCTTTTTTAGCTTTTAGGCTGACAGCATCCAGCCTTAGACTGGTGCAATCGAAATACTGTACATGCCTTTTTAGAAACTACACCTTTCAGTTAACCAGAGGGGGAAACTATTTTCTTCTGTGAATCATCCACTCTGTGATGGAGAGCTTTAACATCCCTGTGTGTGATCAGCAGAGTAGGGTGACAGGGAGGTAATCTGGTTTATCCCACCTGACGTGTCAATGAGTTCTGCAAGCAGTTTTCTGGGGTTTTGCTCATGGGTGGTTTGGGTCTCATTCATGATGTTCTTATAGAGTCCTGGTCCAGCCCAGCGGAGATGAATACCCAGGAAGGGGTATAAGCCAGCACGTTTGCCAGTCTGGCCACACCAGGATGCACTCTGAGGGGCAGCCCAGTTTTCCCTGCTAGGAACGCAAAG
>NW_011494941.1:4235094-4235362 GCF_000754665.1 Bison bison bison
GTGTGTGTGTGACACACACACTGCCCCTTAAATGAGATTTCTCATAAGTGAAACTCAACACTGGAGAGAATGAGTTTTCTCCCTTTTTTCTTTAGAGGCAGAGGTGGGTAGTTATGTACCCTGAATTTAATACAATCCTTTACACTGTTTGGAGTACAGACTAATGGTTTATGAAGAAAAGGGGATTTTTGGTGTGTGCTTACAAGTGATGAACGTATGATGAACATATACTCTGTTTAGGCAGTTCCCTGGTGGCCTAGCTGTTAGG
>NW_011494941.1:4235462-4235943 GCF_000754665.1 Bison bison bison
CACCTCTGCCCTGCAACCTGGCCCAGCCTTCTAACCAACCCTTCCCGCTCGAGCACTGCCTTCCTTCCCAAAAATAAAATAAAGTAAAACCCCTTTGAACCCCGGCCCGGGAATTCGCTGCTTTCTGCAATAACAATAATAATAAGCGTAATGAATAAATGATGTGCGCGATCGGTTTTCGCAGCTATAAAAGACCCGGAGTTGGGTTAATGACTGGTTGTTTAAAGGGCAATTCCGGGGATGAGTTCTGGAAAGAATTAGGACTGCCGTGGGCCAAGTCGTATTTTACTTTTGGGACTTGAAATGAGCGCTTTAATCCTACCTCCTTTTTTACCCCAAACCACACAGCAGGGACAGGCCCTTCACTTTCAACAGCGCTGATATCTAGGGAGTGCGGTCGGGGGAGTGGTGATTTCACTTCAAAAGGAGTGGAGGGAAGTTTTGCAGACTGTTGAGTGGTGCATACATTTCCCGTGTATGT
>NW_011494941.1:4236043-4238723 GCF_000754665.1 Bison bison bison
GGCCTAGCTGGTAAAGAATTTGCCCACAATGCGGGAGACCCGGGTTCAGTCCCTGGGTCGGGAAGATCCCCTGGAGAAGGGGATGGCAACCCACTCCAGTATTCTTGCTTGTAGAATTCCATGGACAGAGGAGCCAGGTGGGCTACAGTCCATAGGGTCACAAAGAGTCAGACACGACTGACTACTTTCACTTTTCACTTTCTTTCATACTCTGTTTATGTGTATTTATACATGAATAAAGATGGGGCTCATATAATAAAAGGGACAGGCTTAAAATCTCCTATTATTTTTACGTTTTTCTAAAACGTGATCTCCATGCTTTGTACCCATACCTCTCTCTTCTCTTGTCCACATAAATTTAGGATGACATTGTTCCTGTTTGATGTCATAAAGGCATTACCTTTGGGAGGAAAAGCACAGTATTGTGTCTTAATTTGGGTTTCTCAGTGTGCAGAGGTGGAGACAAGGATTTCTGTGCAAGGAGTTTCTTTGAGAGGGGATCCCATGAAGCACGGGGAGGGAGTGGGGGAGTGGGCAACTGGGGTTCAATCCAGCACACACCTGAAAGTGTTCCGCTGAGAAATGAGGAGGCTGGAGTATTTATCCATCAACTTTCAGCACTCACTGATGGAGAACACTTGGAGCCTGAACTCCCTGGCTTCTAAGACCCACCCCAGGTGTGGGCTCAGCAGGCTCCTGGGCCATGCAGAGAGGTGTCAAAAGTCTGTGGTGTGGCATGCGGGACCTTTTAGATGTGAAGATCCTGCATGCCGCAACTTAGACTTCGTGTAGCCAAGTAAATAAATATTTAAAATACAATGTCTGTGTCGTGTTTGGGAATGTCTGCAGGGGTCGCCTGGGAAGGGGAAAGGGGCTGTTTGTGGGTGGAGAACCAATGGCATTTGCTATGTTATGCATCTCCCTTCAGCATTGCTCAAAGCCTATGGGAGTTTCAAAGGAAGAGGAAGCCTAAAAGTGATCGGACTTCCCTTTTCTTCCCCCTTGAATGTGTCTGGGTGCCTCCATACCCCTGTGTAGCCTTTCCACCCATATCACCATTCTCCATGCTGCTTCATCCTTGGATAGCTTCTTCCTGTTGCCCTGAGACAAGCTGGGGTGGTTTTTGCAGGGGTGACATCATCTGACACACACTTCAGCAAAGTCACTCTGGAGGCAAGTCTGGAGGCTGGTAAACCAGTTAGACGGTGCAAGTGGTGACCATGGCTGGGACTCAGTAGACAATGAGAAAGGCTCAGATTGTAAATTCATTTTGCAAATAGAATTGACAGGACTTACCAATTGGATTGGTTACAGGGCATAAGAGCAGAAAATAATAATAATTATTATGGATGACTCCTAGTGGGTTTTTTTTCCTTAAATAGCTTATAGAAGGTCCATTTCCAAAAACGGGTAAGGTCTGTGGAAGAGTAGATCTTTTATAGTTGGGGTAGGAGGGAATGGAACTGATACTTTTCTGTTTGTGTTATGTTAACATGAGATGCTTGTGTCTAAGACAATTAGGTGTGTGAATTCAGAACTCAAGAGAGAGGTCCAGGCTGGAGATGCAGATGCAAGATGTAAGGGCAGAGATGATATGTGAAACCCTGGAGCTCAGGACCAGGTAGAGAGTAAAGAAAAGGGGGCCAAGACTTATCCTAGGGCAGTCCAACTTCAAAAGTTTAGTAGAGAAGAAAGAGCAGTGAGCAAGCTAGAAGGAAAATCAGGAGAGTGGTGTGATGGAAGCCACGAGGAGGTGTCTCAGGAATGGAAGGGGAATCATTTTGGTCAAATGCTTCTGAGAGGAAGACAAGTGCTGATGTAAGACCATTGAGTCTGGTACCTTGTTAGCAATGAGTGGCCTTGCTAAGTGCCATTTCAATGGAGGGGTACAGAGGAAGGCCACATAAGAGGGGTGAAGAGAACAGGAGAAGTGGAAGAGGAGAGAGCAAGCACAGACAGCTCTTGTAAGGAGTGTTGCTCTGAAGGTAGGGGAGGAATGGAACCGTGGCTGGAGGGGAATGCAGGGCCCAGGGAGATTTTCATAAAAGGTGTTGATATTGAGGCATGTTTAGATTCCATGTAGAGGGAAGAATTGATGATGCTGGAGAAAGAACTGGACAATTATGGAAGTCCTTGAGAGGCTGAGAGGGAAAGGGATCAGAGCACCGTCGCCCATAGGAACTGGAGAGAAGATGACAGATATGGGCAAAGGGACAGGTGGACTGGTGAACTGGTAGCAGTGGGATGGGGTGTTCTTACCCAATTCCGTCTCTTTTCTCTGACTTTCTCGGAGAGATCATCAGTTGAGAGGGTGTTGGTAATGTGAGGAGAGAAGACAAGGCATTAGTGCTGTCTCAGGAAGGGAATGTGGATGCAGGAAAGAAGTATGGAGGGGTTCCCTGGCTGTATGGAGAGCCTTCTGAGACTTACGGTCATAAACATGGACTCAGTCCAGTTTTTTGGTCACTAAAACTGGAGATTTTGGAATTATTTCATGGGGCTCAACCCCAAACTGTTCATCCTGAGACATTTGAATGACATTGGCTTTTGGGTTGCTGTTGATTGTATTTTGGAGAAGGCAATGGCACCCCACTCCAGTACTCTTGCCTGGAAAATCCCATGGATGGAGGAGCTGGAAGGCTGCAGTCCATGGGGTCGCTGAGGGTCGGACACGACTGAG
>NW_011494941.1:4239218-4239567 GCF_000754665.1 Bison bison bison
CCATAAATGTATAGCTTGGTTAACTTTCACAAAGTGAGCATCTCACATAACCATCACCAAGATCAAGGAAGAAAACATTGCTGTATCTTGAACCACCCTCCCAAGGCCCATTTTATCCGTCACTACCCTCTTCCTCAAGGGCAGACCTCTTCCGTCAATTAGGTTTTCCTGTTTTTGAACTTCGTGTAAGTGGAATCACATAGTATATATACCTTTAAGTGTCTAGTGTTCCTCACCCAATATTATATTTGTAAGAGTCTTCCATGTTGTTGTATATACAGTAGATTGTTCCTTCTCGTTGCTGAATAAAATTCCATCGTGTGCATATACCACCATTTGTTGGTCTGTT
>NW_011494941.1:4239667-4240335 GCF_000754665.1 Bison bison bison
GTGACTCGCCCGTGCATCGTCGGGAGAAGACCCCCAGGTTCCAAATACCGCTCGACAAGTGGCCTGTCTCCCCGGGAACACCTCGAGAGGCAAGCGGAGTTCCATGCCTCAACCCAAGACGAGGCCTGACTCTCCTGTCCCAAGTCTGCAGGGACCTTGCGATCGGAGTCTGAAGTCAGAGGAACCCTGAGGTTCCTGCCTCAACTGGAGATGAGGCCCTCTTCCAATGCACCAAACCCAGTGGAGTGCCGAGAGGCCCCCTCCCACCTCCAGTACTCCCTGAATTCTCAGAGCCACCATGAGAAGCGCCCTGAGGTCACCTGCACAAGTCGAGGGCTATACTCCCAGAAGTATATGGAAGTTCTAGTTGCTCCATGTCCTTACCAACACTGGTATGGTCTTTTTAATTGTAGCTACTCTGTGGGTAGCTAATAAAAGTCTCATTTTGGTTTTAATTTGCACTTCACTGACAGCTTATGAGATTGAGAACATTTTCATATATTTTTTGACCACTTGAATGTTCTCCTTTCCTCATTTGTTCTTCATTTTGCAATAAGGTTCTTTGTGTGTTTTTCCTTCTCTTGTAGGAGTTGTTGTGCGTTGTGGGTGTAAGTTCTTTGTGAGCTGTAGATGTTGCAGTTACCCTCCCTCTGTCATGTACCTTATTG
>NW_011494941.1:4240435-4242996 GCF_000754665.1 Bison bison bison
GCCTCTTGGTGAGCAGAAGTTCTTGTTTTTATGTAATCCACTTTATGGATCCTTTTCTTTATGGTGAGTGTTCTTTGTGCTCGGTTTTATTTGTTTTTAAATTCTTCACTAAGCCCAGGGTCATGAAGATATTTTTCTATGTTCTAGAAGTTTTTTTGTTTGGACTTTGTCATTTAGATCCATGATTCACATGGAATTGATATTTACACATGGTGGGAAGAAGGGGCAAGATGCCTTTTTCCCTGTGGATTAATCCGTTGCCACATACTGAAAAGACCATCATTTCCCCATTTTACTGCAGTGACATGTTTGTTATCTAACGAGTGGATTGATTTTATTTTTCTGGTTAACATTCATTGAGTTCTGCTCTATGTCAAGCCCTGTGCTAAGATCATTGTATGAATCATCGTATTGAGTCTTCACAATGACTCTATGAGAGTTATTGTCCTGTTATTTTCCTACTTTACTGAGAGTTAACAACTTACTCTGGGTAGTAACAGCTGGAAAGTGCTGGAGCCTAGAATTAGGGTCCAGGTCTGAGTGCACAAACTATATTTGCAAACATTAGACTTTTCTCCTATGAGTGGCTGCACAAATCTAGAGCAGTTCCAATGTTTCAATCAATATGCTTCTGTCCACTTGTCATGTCTCTCCCTGCCTTCCTCACCTTCCACCCCAGTCCAGTCACACTGAGCTCTACTGGCTGTTCCCTAAGTCGCCAGGCTTTCTTGTTCTTCAGGCCAATGTGTATATTGCTTTTCTCTTTGTAACATTTCACTGGCTCATTTCTGTGCTTTCTTTGCTAATCTGTGGAGTTGTCATCTTCTCGGTACAGTGGAACCTGATCCCTTGCTTGCTGCCTTCCACCTGCGAATTTTCTAGAACTGTGTGCTAACCTTTATCTTAGCTTTTCTCCTTCTGGACAGCAGACTGTGTGGGTGCTCTGCTAGATTCCTTCAGCTCTCACCTCTCATTCTGAAGGCTGCTGCTGCTGCTAAGTCACTTCAGTCGTGTTCGACTCTGTGTGACCCCATAGACGGCAGCCCACTAGGCTCCTCTGTCCCTGGGATTCTCCAGGCAAGAATACTGGAGTGGGTTGCCATTTCCTTCTCCAATGCATGAAAGTGAAAAGTGAAAGTGAAGTCGCTCAGTCGTGTCCGACACTTTGCGACTCCATGGACTGCAGCCTACCAGGCTCATCCATTTGTGGGATTTTCCAGACAAGAGTACTGGAGTGGGTTGCCATTGCCTTCTCCGAGTCTGAAGGCTGCTTACTGCTAACTCCTGTGACTGTGCCTGGGGCTTCTTTTTTTTTTTCCTGCCTGATGGACCATGCTAGGCCCTATGCAGAGGGCAATCCAGAAGTGCCAGTGAGTTAATGCCCCTGAAGCAGTACTCACCCAGTTATGGATAGGACATTGGGGGACCATGGCCCTGCTTCCTTGCCCCTTGGATGAGAGAGCTCCAAGGCATGTTCTGTACCATCTCTCAGAGTTCACCAGAGGACTGAGCTGTAGTTGCTCACCGTGGTGACGTGTCTTCAGACACACTGTGTATTCTCTGCCTTCTTTTCCCCATCTCTTACCTATGGGTGCTCCCTGGGGTCAACTCCCATAAAACCTTCTTGCCTTTGAGCTTGCACTTGTGCTCATAAGGTCTGGGAGAGCCCATGCCAGAGCTGTCTGTGTAATCTTTGAACTATGAAGGTGAAGACCTGGGACCGAGAGTGTGGTAGAGGTCACGCTTCTCTTTCTTTTTCCCTAAACTTCTTTCCTGAGGATTATTACATTTGCCACATGGGCACACCCTTCCAGACGCTCAGTGGTGGGTCTGGATATAACTTACCACCCTTAAGTGGGCTCACAGTTTGAACCTCTTATTGGGGTGGGAGGAGGTCTTCAGTGCTTCGAAGGTGAGAAGGGGCACAAAGCAAACTCAGGCCTACAATGATGAAGACATACTCCATCATTTCCTCAGTGTTCTGTCAGCCAGCCTTTGAGAGTACTGTTTGTCTTCCTGTGGAATTTGGCCAGTGATGGCCCCAAGAGATCCATGCTACCTATTTGGAATACATAATCTCAGCCACAGCTGAGCCCCAAACTGCTAAAGCCAGTAGTCTAAGAAGTAACACTTGGGGTGAATCGTTCATTTGGGTTTGGTATGGCAACGCTCATCATGGGTTCAGCCTGCTTTTGGAAGGATGATCCCTTTCCTTCCCATTCTGTTCATTCTACCACTCACAAAACCCCTTTACAGTCTGGTTAATGTGTTTTTTTTTTTGTTTTTTTTTTTGTTTGGTGGGGGGTGGGGAGGGATGTTTTCCGCACTGTGGTTAGGTGTCTTTTCCTCCTGGCTCTACTCAGCAAGTTTTTCTGAGACATTATGGAATCCGAACAGCTCTACTGAAAGCTGCTTTAAAACCTCTCATGGAGCAACTGAGAAGAAAGCAATCTTTCAAAGGTTAATAATCCATGGGTATAACTTTCTCATAACCAGTAACAGCAACACATTTCTTTTTAGACTTTTCTTGTACTGAATTGGGCTTTTAAATCAAAACTACC
>NW_011494941.1:4243096-4244794 GCF_000754665.1 Bison bison bison
AGAGGGTAACAGTAAAGATTTCTCTCTTTGTGTTTGTGGAAGTGTTTTCTACACAATGCCATCAGGAAAGTGTAAATTCCACAGAAGCACTCAGACACATCTTCAGTCTCAGGGCTTCTTGTCTATAATGGTCATCACCTTTAAGTTCCAATTATACATGACATCTTTCCTTTTGTCCCATGTTAGCCCAAACATCTTAAAGATCCACTGATTTTGAATTTTTTGTGTGTGTGTGCCACTCTTGTGGGTTTCAGGATCTTAGTTTTCTGACCAGGGATTGAACCGAGGCCCGTGGCAGTGGAAGTGCTGAGTCGTAACCACTAGACCACCGGGGAATTCCCAATATTTTGAAATTTTAGAACAAAGACAATTTTAAACGTAGTTGGAATTTTGTTCCGATAGTTCAGTTGAATTTATTTTTACTCTAATAAAAACCGTGAACCACAAGATTTTGTGAGACACTTAAAAACAATCATGGGAAGAGTATCCCCAGAACAAACCCTCAGTCACAAAACTTCCTGAAAGTTCTTTTCGCTTCAAGAATTCCTCATGAATCACATCTTGATAACAAGTTAAAACAGAAGATAATGAGGTAAGAATTGTTTCTAAATGTAAAGCTCCCATTCTAAGGTCTAAATTTGTTGAAATAAGGTTTTGGCGAACCCTCCTAAGCAGACTGTAAGCCCACAGAGGGCAGAGACCCTGTCTAGCTCATCTTTGTAAATGACTAAGACAGGCGTGAGAACATGAGAAGGTTTGAGTGTACTGAAATAGAGCTTCTGAGGACCTGATCATCCATATGATGAAAAATCACTTAATTATGAAACATCTAAGTCCTTCAAAACTGTTGTCATTCGGTTGCTCAGTTGTGTCTGACTTTTTGTGACCCCATGGACTGCAGCACGCCAGCCTTCCCTGTCCATCACCAACTCCTGGAGCTTGCTCAAACTCATGTTCATCAAGTCAGTGATGCAATCCAACCATCTCATCCTGTGTTGTCCCCTTCTCCTCCTGCCCTCAATCTTTCCAAGCATCAGGGACTTTTCCGATGAGTCGGCTCTTTGTATCAGGTGGCCAAAGTACTGGAGCATCAGCTTCAGCATCATTCCTTCCAATGAATATTCAGGGTTGATTTCCTTTAGGATGGACTGGGTTGATCTCCTTGCAGTCCAAGGGACTCTCAAAGTTAACCAAGAATAAAATGAAGTTAACAAGAGTTGGAGAGTCTTGGGATCTTAGAGTTGGGAAAGACCTTAGCATTCATCACATCCAACTGCCCACCCAAGGTGGGACTCTTTTTAAAGATGTCCCAAGTGGAAGCCCATTGACTTTCTGTGCCCTCCAAGATTCCTAGGAAAGGCCATCCACATCCCAACTTTGTTACTGGAGAGTTACCACTCTAAAGCAGTCATTACCTACACTGAGACTAAATCTGTCTTTTGGCAGTGCCTGCCTTTTAGTCCTGATCTGTTGTCTGGAGCCATATGGAATCTGCTTATCATCTCTTTTCTAGGACATCATTAAGTGTCTAGAGGTGACTATTATTGTCACTTCTAAGTTTTCTTCATCCCAGGTGAAACAACTTTAGTTCCTTCAACCAGGACTCTTGATGCCAAGTTTCCTGTCCCCTCTACTCTGGTTGCCCCCTGCCACAGGTGGAGAGCAGGAGTGTACCTGTTCCTTTCTCTGTCTGATATA
>NW_011494941.1:4245111-4245331 GCF_000754665.1 Bison bison bison
GCCCTTGTTGCTTTAACCATTTGCAGGACACTGCTGGTGCATGATTGCTCTTATGCCCAACAAACCCCTATCCTTTATGGTGGCAGTTCTTTTACCCGTGGCTTCCTCTGTTCCATTTGTGTAGTTGGTATTTTTGAACTTAAATTTCACAAGACTCCCCCATTGTCTCTGTTAAATTGAATCTTGCTTGCTTTGCTCTTTCATTTCCAATCAGTGCTGA
>NW_011494941.1:4245431-4246910 GCF_000754665.1 Bison bison bison
AACAGCATCCCTCCAAGTTGACGTCTGTTAATCACTGTTTCTTGGGTACCATTGTTGCAGCAGCCCTGAATGCTCCCCCCACCTTCCCATTCAAACCACATTTCTCCACGTTGCCCACAAGATCTATCATCATGAGTGATTGTCAAATGGTTTGCTGAAATCAAGATACCATATGTCTGTAGCATTCCTTTGATCTCCCAGTCTAATAACCCTACTCAAAAGGGAAATGAGGTTAGTCTGGCTCAAACTGGACTCACTTACAGCCATCAGAGGGGCTATTTAAATGTTCTTGTGTATAATGCATAAAGAGTTTATTTGGGGGAATCTGCTTTGGTGTTGCAGCCATCGAATGACTATAAAGTTGGACAGCAAGAGGACTCTCTGGGTCCTAGAGTCCATCTCTCTGCCTCCAAAGTGCCTGGTTTGTCAAAAGCAGAGAATTCAAGTGCTCGTCCCTGCCTTTCTTGGAGGATACCTGGTGAGAACGTTATGTCCCTGTGCTCTGTACCTTCAAGAAAGGTTTGGAATTCATGACGTTCGGAGTGTACTTGGGCTTAGTTTGAGCAAGGTTGTCAGGTATCTGGTTTATCTCATTGTTGAGAGGAAGCGGACATGTGGTTAAGAAAACGGATGCTGAAGTCTGATCACGTGGTTCAAATCCTGGGTCCTCGCTCTTCATCTATTATGGGATGGAGATAAACCCAGTGCCTGCTGCATCCAGTTGTTGACAGGACCGGGGAGTCAGATGTTCAGGCACTTAGAGCTGTCCCTGTGAGCCCCTGGTAATTATCGGCTGTTATTTTATTGGAACTATAATTGGATCATGCAGAGTGGGAGGCCCGTGTTCATTTTTTTCAAGTAAGTATAAACGTGTGCCTGAATCTTTGAATTGCTGGCTCAGGGAGAAGGAGACAGCTGACCAAGCAATGCTCTGTCCCTCTTCGCGTTCAGATGGCTCTGAAGATTTCTGTGTCCTTTGTGGCTTCTTTTTGTCATGCAGAGAAGTATCGGAATAAAAAAAAATTGACCAGTGACCTTATCATCCAGATTCACTCATTTATTATATGCCAGACACCCTTTTAGGGGTTTCATCAGTGAACAAGAAGTTACAAGGTGTTTACAGAGGAGAGAGACAATCCATAAACAGCAAACCTGACACTTTTAAGGAGATTTCAAAGCATGTTAGTAGGTGATCAGTGGTACGGGCAGAAAAGCTACTAGCACAGCATGAGGGCCATCCGTAGGATTGGAATGAGGTTGCTGTTTTCGATGGGGTGGTCAGGTGAGCCTCATTGAGGAAACAGCATTTAAGTGAAGACTGGGGACATGTGAGGGAATTAATGAGTTCGCGAGTGGAGAGGAAGCGTTTCAGCAGAGGAAACCAGAGCTCCTGCCATGGCACTGAGGTGACGGCATGCCCTGTGTGATGGAGGGACAGCCCATGTGGTCGAGCGAGCAGGGAGGAGAGTGGCAGGAGCT
>NW_011494941.1:4247010-4247292 GCF_000754665.1 Bison bison bison
GAGGCCAGGGAGGGGGCTGGAAGGCGGCTCGGCATTGTCAAGTAGGCCGTTGTGAGTGAGGACTTTGCCTTTTGCACTGAGTGAAATGGGGACTCGCTGGAGGGTTTCAAGCCTAGCGGTAACATAATTGACTTAGAGTTTAAAAGCATCACTTTGGCTACTGGGCCATGAAGAGACTGTTGAGAGAGGCAGAGGTAGAAATAGACAGTCCAACTTGGAGGCCATCCTGGTGAGAAGCAGTAGTGGTTTGGTGGAAGTAACCAGAAGCAGCTGGATCCAACT
>NW_011494941.1:4247392-4248921 GCF_000754665.1 Bison bison bison
GCTAGGCAACTCAGCTTATACAGATGGGCCTAAAACTGAAAATGAGAGGAAAGCCCCCCTCGCCTCTTACTCTGCCAGACTTGCTCCAAAAGAAACCAGACTACAGTGTGCCTTGCTCCTTTTAGGAGGAGCAAAAGCAAAATCTCACGTGTCTAATGCGTTTTGTTTGCAAAGCCATTTCTGAATGTTGAGGAGGCAGGCACTTCTGGAGTCTTGGTGAATCTTATTTTGCTGTCTCGGAAAAATGGAAAAGGCATCCTAATGGATAGTCTTCTTTAAAAAGTCAGTGTACAATTTCCATCCAGAGAAATGTTCAGCCCTCAAATGTGTAGCTTGGTGAGTTTTTATAAATGGACCCACTGTGTAACCCACACTCTGGTTAAGATAGAAACTGCTCCCTCACTTCAGATAGAGTAAGTACTCCTTTAACGTAAGAAAGCAGCATGTTAACTCTGGTGCTCTTACCTCAGCCCCTGCCAGGGCTGTTGTGTGAATACGGCCATGGAAGATAATGATTCCACAGAAACTTGTGGAGTATCCAGTAGGATCCTACTAAGAACTGGGGATTCCATGTATAGGAGCAAAGGAGCAAACTTCCAGTTCTAAGCTAAGTAAGTGCCAAGAATGCCATGCAGAGCATGATGAATATGATCAATAGCGATGTATATCTGAAAGTTGCTAAGACAGTAAATCTTAAAAGTTCTCATCACTAGGAAAAAAATTGTAATTATGTAAGGTGTGGTGGATGTTAGCTAGGTTTATCGGAGCAATCACTTCACAATATGTGCAAATATTGAACCATTATGTTGCATACCTGAAACTAATATAATGTATGGCAGTTGTACCCCAATTAAGAAACAAGATTGAACGCCAAAAAAAGATTTCTAACACAGATTGAAAATAGTGGAGTTTCCTCACTTCATTCTGAGGGCACTGGCTCTTTACGATGTCTTGGTGGCAGGCGTTAGGGAGAGTTCCATTTGACACAAGGCTAAGAATCTGGCCTCAGAGGCCCCAGGGGTAACTTAGAAGTAGGAATTTTCCAAGATAGAGCTAAAGTAGCATTTAAAAAGAGATGGAAAAAAAAGAACTTGTTACTTTTAGGCAAATTTTTAAGTAGCAGAGAATGCTGATTTGCAACTGTTTTCAGCTGATGCTTGAAGCCTGGCTGGAGGATGAAGAAAGTTGTTTAAAAGATGATTTATTATTATTACATTGAAGTGCATTTAGATGTGTGTGAAAAGGAGCTGTACTCTGGAGTTCAGCTACTCTTGATTTTTGCTACTAGACATCTGAGGGAGGAAAGAACTAGGAGCTAGGGGGAAGGATGACAGCCAGTGAGACATAATGCTCATTAGAATATAATATCAATATTTATGTTTCTCTCCAGTGTGCATCTGGACTCCATTCCTTTAGCCTGGATCTGTATTTTAATAATGCGAGTATAGCTGTGTTTTCCATTTGAATTTCACATCAGAGTTCAGCTGCCTCAGCCAGCCCCCTCCTCACCCCTGAAGTTCTTCCATTTG
>NW_011494941.1:4250097-4251306 GCF_000754665.1 Bison bison bison
TGAGTACATCCGTCCATGAACAGTTCCGGCAGCATGTGCCGTATACACAGTATACATAGTAAGGCTAAGGAATACCTGGGTACCATCAGTGCTACTGTTTTTGTTGTTGTTTTATCATTATCAGGGGGCTTGGGTAAAGGAAATAGATGGAACAATGGGTAAAACTCAGCCTCTATGGCTCCTCAACCAGCATAAATATTCTGGCCAGCTGGATGCATAGTGAAAATGAGTGGCCTTCCACTGATGGCCTGGCTGAGGACGTGTGCCATTGTGGAAGTGGCGCTGAGTGTGGACACCCAAGCCCTCATTTTCTGGGCCGGTCTGTATCGTGTCCTGTAATGACTCGCCCAGGGCTTTGTGTTCTGCTCCCTGCAGTCAGACACCAGGCGTGGAACATCTAGCAGAAGAAAGAAGAGGACCTAACTGAGCAGACTGTGACAGAGAATTCCTAGGGTGCTCACCAGCTCTTTCCCTTTCCCCCGGGCAACGCAGCTCTACTGCATTTCCCAGCTCCCCTTTCAGTTAAGTGGGACCATGTGACTGAGTTCTGTACGGTGGAAGGTGGAAGGGGTAATTACTCTACTCTGGGATGGACTTATAAAAGCTCCTGCATAGCCCTCTGAAGTTTATTTCTTCCCCACTGTGCTGGCTGCATGCAGAGGATTTAGCAGAAGACTCCAAGGCCCTCAGGGGTGGTAGAGTCGTCAGACAGAAGGAGCCCTGGGTCCCAGAGTTACCGCATAGAAGGCTGTCTGCCACCACCTGATTGGCTTTCACATGAAGGGGAAGTGAACTCGTCTTGTGAGATTTAGGGGACATTTGTTACAGCAGTTAACTGACCCTGACTGACATAGAGGTACAGCACAGGGAGAAAAAAAGTCTGGTTTTCCTGAAAATGAACAGATGACAAAAGTACTCCAAAGTATTTGGCATCATTTCATGAAATAAAAGAGACTTTAAACTGTATAGTCTTTTTTTTTTTTTTTCCTGAGAGACATAAAGAGCTTCTGTGTGGGACCAGAGCAGGGTAACAGCTTTCCTCCAATAAGCAAATGGAAATGAAAACTTGTTAACAGAATTGTAGTTTCTAGAGAAATGTTGCTACCTGGAATGGAAAGAATGCATTCATATTCATTCATTCATTCTCTTTCTCTCCCCACATATAAAAATGATATACATATATTTGTAACACTTTTAAGAGCTACTTAT
>NW_011494941.1:4251406-4253101 GCF_000754665.1 Bison bison bison
CTCAGTGAATTTTTACACATTGGACACACCTCTTTAACTAGAACCTGGAATGAGAAACGGCATTCACAGCCCTCTGGAAATCCTGAAACTTCCTTTCCTGTCACACCTCCCCAGGTGGCCATTATCTTGACTTCTAATGTTGTGGAATCATCCCGTATGTGCTTTTTGATACATGGATTTTTTTTTTTTGGTCAAAATTTTATTTATGTTTCACGTAGGTGTAGTTCATTTATTTACATTGCTATATAGTATTCCTCTGTACCATAGTTTATTTGTTCATTCTATTATTGATGGGCATTTGGATAACTTCCTTTTTGAGCTATTCTGAATAATACTGCTATGAACATTCTGTTTCCTATCTTTTGGTGAATGTGCCTACACATTTCTATTGGGTGAGAACTCCCTGCCTGGTAGTTGTACAAAACTCTTCCCTGGTAAGATATTTCAAGGCTGTGACAGTGACTGTGACAGAAGCTGTTTTTATTCCTTTCTGTATCTTGGCTTCTGGACTAAGCAAAAGTCTCGTTCTGTTTTTCTAGAGTGTCAAGATGATGACTGATCCTTAATGGCCAAGTTTGGTGTCTAAAATGAAGGAAATGTGATTTGCTTCAAAGGACCTGTTTTTCTGCCTCTCTTTCTATTAAAGCACAGCTATAGGGCATTTTGATTCTCAGATGAGGCCTCTTCACAAAGCTAGGTTTCAAGTTATTGGCAAAATCTGTGTCATCAGAGTTTGATGTTGGAATCTTTATTGGTGCTGCTTCAGCTCTTCGTTTGTGAGGAGGAGGATTCTTGTGGGTTTTCAGATTGCTTCCTTTCCTTGGAGAGGGACTAGAGGAAGAAGAGTCCTGAGTCCTCTAATCCCTTGAAGGGATTAGCTTTAGAGCTGGTGGGAGTTACCTGGACCATCAAGATTTTATGCAGAATTTAGGCAAAGCAGAACATTTTCTCAGAAGGGCAAGAGACAAAGAGGGGAAAGCCTGTCTGTCCCCCTAACAGGGTTTATTCTTATGGCTCTGCTTTCAGGATCTTGGATTTCTGACCTACAAGGTGGCAACCTGGACTAGATGGAACTTTGTGGCTTCTGGGGGTTGAAAAGCCTTCAAGCAAATGGGGGGATGGTGCTTCCTTTGTGGCTCAGCTGGTAAAGAATCTGCCTGCAATGCGGGGACCTGGGTTCAATCCCTGGGTTGGGAAGATCCCCTGGAGAAGGGAATGGCTACCCACTCCAGTATTCTGGCCTGGAGAATTCCATGAACTATACAGTCCGTGGGGTCACAAAGAGTTGGACACGACTGAGCAACTTTCACTTCACTTCACTTCAAGCAAACTCTTAAAAACTGCCCACCGGACTTTCTTTTAAACCCCTGGCACAAGCTAGCTTTCCAGACTCCACTGCCAAGGCTGGTGGTCCTGGATCCCATGAGTAGTATAATCCCCCTAATCCCACTAACCTCCCAGGTTTCCTCACTCTTTAGCTTGAAATGAGCCTGATGGGAGAATTCAGGCCTGACTGAGTCTGAGCTGTCTCCTTCAAGCCTCCTGAGAATATGTGCGACCTACTGGAGACCCAGGCAGCCCCCTGGGGTGCTGGGTGTTTTGATAGAGCCTTTGGTTCTTTTGGAGCTTCCCTGGTGGTTCAGATGGTAAAGCGTCTGCCTGCAATGGAGGAGACCCGGGTTCAATCCCTGGGTT
>NW_011494941.1:4253201-4254989 GCF_000754665.1 Bison bison bison
GGGTTTTTATAATAAATTTGAACATGATTTTCAACTTGACTATACTTCGCTATATTCCTTTTCCCAGCTAGAGGATAAGTGAGCTGAGTTTTTTCATGAGGGAACTGCTTTGGAACATTAACCGAGATTTTCTTCAAATGTAGAGGAGACTGTAACTGACTTTTTGGCTTTTAAGCCCTGGAGGCCTGGTGCAAGCACTCTGTAAGGTCAGAAGTGGCAGGTGGGGTTGTGGCAGGTGGGTGGGATGTACTTTTCTCTACTTATCAGATGGGAAGTGCAGAGAGCTTTATGCAGAATAAGAGGCCTTTAAGAATGCAGATTTACTCTTGAGGACCTGTGTACCTCCTGCTTAAACCCACCGCGGACATCAAGCAAATTCATGGGCGCACACACGTTCCCTTAACATCTGTTGTGTGACTGCTTTCTGCTGGTACGTTACTTCACAAGCCCCTCAAATGGCTGTGATGCAAATGTGGAATTTTTTTTGGTAGTTGAGGAATGGAGGATCGAGGCTCCAGGCTCCGCTGGTGGCTGGAAGGGCTGCTGCTGCTACTGCTAAGTCACTTCAGTCGTGTCCGACTCTGTGCGACCCCATAGACGGCAGCCCACCAGGCTCCCCCATCCCTGGGATTCTCCAGGCAAGAACACTGGAGTGGGCTGCCATTTCCTTCTCCAGTGCATGAAAGTGAAAAGTGAAAGTGAATTTTCTCAGTCGTGTCTGACTCCTAGCAACCCCATGGTCTGCAGCCCACCAGGCTCCTCCGTCCATGGGATTTTCCAGGCAAGAGTATTGGAGTGGGGTGCCATTGCCTGCTTAAAAGGGCTTCAGCCAGGATCCCCATGTGACGTTAGCTTTGGTCTTCCATTTACCCTGCCCAGCTCCTGTGTGTGTGGGCCTGATGTCTCCCTCCATCACCACCCGATCGCTACTGCCATAGCCTTCTGCCTCCAGGTTATGATGGGGAAGCAGAGGCAAAAAAAAAATAAAATAAGAAACAAACCAAAAACATACAGACGGTGTTCAGGTAGGACCTTGGATGCTCAGAAGGGCTGGGATTGTGCCTCTGGACAGAAGGGTTCCCGAGTCAAGGAGTCCCAGCTGTTTCCGATGTGTGATGAAAAGAGGCAGTGGCTGCACATCTGGCTATACCTAATTCATTGTTCTGTTGTAACTTAGTAGATTGGATAAGGTGAAAGCAGTGGCTGTAGCAGGAATCATTTCCAATACTAAGGCCTTTACTACCTAGACCCAAAAGATTCACCTCCTGGATGCACAGGATTCTCTTTTAGTTCAGTGGTTGCCTATTTGTATGCTGTAGTGTTGCTTGAAGGCAGGTGTAAATTAACTGTGAGTGACCTCAATTCAGATAACTAATCAACTCAGATTAAAATAAATTGCCATTTTTTAATTTATTCAAATCGGCCAAAATGAAACACTGATAATGACCAAGTTTGGGGTGGGAATGAAAATGGAGTGGATATAAGGGTACTTTCAGACATTGCTGATAGAAGTGTGGAACTGGTATAAATTTTCTGGTAGGCAGTTGGCTGTATGAAATTAATATATCAAAAAGCTGTGTGCCAGAGATGTTGTTTCAAAATTTAACCTGAGAAAATAAGTATATAAGTTGAACAAAAGAATGTATAGATGTTCGGTGTTGCTTAGAATTAAGAGTTACTGGGCATTAGTAATTAGTAATAAGTGATTAGCAATAGAAAATTGATCGAAGAAGCAGCATTACTATATATTGGCACAGCAAACAACATTACTACGTATTGTAACAGTGA
>NW_011494941.1:4257095-4257447 GCF_000754665.1 Bison bison bison
AATGCAGGAGACCTGGGTTCGATCCCTGAGTTGGGAAGATGCCCTGGAGAAGGGAAAGGCTACCCACTCCAGTATTCTGGCCTGGAGAATTCCATGGACTGTACAGTCCATTGGGCCACCAAGAGTCGGACAGGACTGAGCGACTTTCACTTTACATCATAATTATTGGGCATGCACAGTGTTCTGGGGAGCTTGAAGAACTTTATGGAAGAACTGATATATCCATTGAGGCACACAGTTTAAATAGTAGAATAATAAGACAATTAAACATGACTGAATCTCTTTAAGGGCTTCCCTTGTGGCTCAGCTGGTAAAGAATCCACCTGCAATGCAGGAGACCTGAGTTTGATCC
>NW_011494941.1:4257547-4258012 GCF_000754665.1 Bison bison bison
TAACAGTGAAACAGACTATTGCCATTAAAATAATACAAATAGATATTTATTAACTCAAAATTATGTTTATGATATATTCCAAAGGTAAAAACACTTACCACTAAATAGTATGCAGATTATTGCATGTCTATTAAAAGGATGTAGGAATATTGGGGGAAAATGTCTGGAAGGATATATACCAAATCAGTACTTTGTACAAAATGTTTTATCATGATCCACAGTGAAAAACATATTTTACATTTGTGACCCAGTAGATGAATGTGGCTGGAACAATAGTTTTATCAACAATACTTACTTTTCTCTAATGCATTCTGATGTATTTTTTTTTCTTTTTTACTATCTTATTCTATCTTTTCCTCTTGTATTCTACTTTATTCAAATTCCATTTTCTTCTCTTCTTTTTTCTGTTTCCTTTTTTAAGATGCTGGTCATGACCTACTAAGATGATTTCATGATTTCCTAATG
>NW_011494941.1:4258112-4259585 GCF_000754665.1 Bison bison bison
TATCCCAGCGATACTGCATTAGTTCTCTGGGATTTATTTCTATTTCTGTTCCAGATTGCACTTTGTCATGTTCATTCCCCACCTTAAAAGAAATAGATATTAAATTCATCAGACTACTTTCTGGCCACATTATCTTGGCTTACAGCCCTGTCAAACTTAACCTCCTTTAAAGCTAAAGATGATTTTAAATGGAAAGTAGTCATTAAGAACTTAGAGCAAGAAGCAGAGGCTTTAACAGAGGACAGGAACAGTCCCTGCTGTCAGCACACAGCTGGAAATCTGCAGAGCCCACCCCAGAACCCCACCAAGCCAAAGTGGGTGGCATATGAAGTGAGCTTTCTCTGGGAAAACAGTGGACAAATGGGGCAGAGATTTCTGCAGACAGTTGTGTTTATGTAGGGCATAAGCAAATCTTTGGGCATGCATGCCAGCTGTCAAGTGGGGGAGGGTGATCCATAGGGTTGGGTTTGGGAAGAGGCTGGCTGGCATTTTCAAGGTTGGGCCTGAGGAGAGATGCTTCCTGTCCTTGGAGGGAATTAATGATAGGAAATCTGAGAAAATAACTGGGGTTGCTTTCCAAGAGGTACTAATTTAGTTACTGTTGTTTCAGACATTCTGCCGAGAGTAATCTGACAATGCTAAAAATGTTATTTGGAGCCATGGCCTTCCGCTAAGGGAGAAGGCTGGATTCATTCTATCTTTGAAACATTGTGAATAACATGTCGCAGTTACTCATGTGCTCGTTTACTTATTCATTTATTATCTGATGAATTATCCATTCATGTGGTCATTTATTCATTCATTTATTCTTTCATCCATCCACCCACCCATCCATTTAAGCATCTGCTTACTTGATATTCTTGGCTAGATGCTTTGTATTGTGGGGCACGTGGCAAGCATGGAAGTAGGGAAGGAATTCTAAAAGGAGGAAGAGCAGTCTGTAGTTGAGTTGCTCACAGTCTGGCAGCACAGACAGATAAGTAAACAAGTACTACATAGTGTGGGCAGTGCTACTAGAGGGGCCAACCTGGATTGATTGTGCAAAACTAAGTCTCCCCTCCAGGCTTGGAATCATGGGATGTTAGCCCAGAAGAAGCCTTAGAGAAACTGAATGGCACAATGCTTTCCAGGCCTGATCCACAGATTTCTGGGGTACCATTTCAGGGAGTGCAGGTGGGAGTTAGAGGAAAGCTGAACAGATGGGGTTTAGCTTCTTCGAGAACCAGAGCAGGTCCTTTTTGATCTGTTTCATATATTTTCTGAGGAAGGGCCTTGTCTACTTAATGATGTTTACCAAACACTTTCCTTGTTTCTCTGCTTTCGACACTGAGGTCCAAAAAGGTCGAGTGGTTTATCCAAGGTTCTCAAATTGGTTAGTTAGCAATCCAGGAATAGCCCTGGTCTTCTGATTCAGGCAGACATTATCTCTGTATCAGTTAGCTTTGGTTTTGTAACAGATAACCCCCAAACTTC
>NW_011494941.1:4259685-4260435 GCF_000754665.1 Bison bison bison
TGTTGTTGTTCAGTTGCTAAGTCATGTCCAATGCTCTGCACCCCTATGGACTGCAGCACACCAGGCTTCCCTGTCCTCCCAGAGTTTGCTCAAATTCATGTCCATTGAGTGGGTGATACTATCTCACCACCTCTTCCTCTGCCATCCCCTTCTCCTCCTGCCCTCCATCTTTCCCACCATCAGAGTCTTTTCCAATGAGTCAGCTCTTCTCATCAGGTGGCCAAAGTTTTGGAGCTTCACCTTTCAATGAACCAACCCTGATTTCCTTTAGGGTTGACTGGTTTTTATTTCCTTGCTGTCCAAGGGAATCTCAAGTCTTCTCCAGCACCACAATCCGAAAGTATCAATTCTTTGCTGCTCAGCCTTCTTTATGGTACAACTCTCACATCCATACATGACTACTGGAAAAACCATAGCTTTGACTGTATGGACCTTTGTCAGCAAAGTGATGTCTCTGCTGTTTAATATACTGTCTAGGTTTGTCATAGCTTTCTTTCCAAGGAGCCAGCGTCTTTTAATTTCATGGCTGCAGTCACCATCTGCAGTGACTTTGGATCCCAAGAAAATAATGTCTGTCACTGTTCCCACTTTTTCCCCTTCAGTTTTCCATGAAGTAATGGGACTGAATGCCATGATCTTAGTTTTTTGAATGCTGAGTTTCAAGCCAGCTTCGTCACTCCTCTCTTTCACCCTCATCAAGAGGCTCTTTAGTTCCTCTTTACTTTCTGCCATTAGAGTGGTATCATCTGC
>NW_011494941.1:4262260-4262738 GCF_000754665.1 Bison bison bison
TTTGCGAGGTATAGAGGATGTTAGGAAACTTGAGAGAAACGTTAACAGTTTGGAGTCTTCACTCAAACGAATAGGGGGAGGAGCTGTGTGAGTTAACGCTTGGCCAGCTCCCGCAACCAGCCGCCCCCAACTTTGGGTGGTGGAGCACAGGAAAGGTTTCTTTCAACCAGTCGTGTGACCCTGGTCAGGTCACCATCCTCAGTGATCGTTTCTTCCCCAAATGCTAACTCAGGGACCTAGGTTCTTTCCATCTTTGATCTGTACCCTTGTTGAGAACTTGGGTGCCCTCTCCTTCCAGCTGCCGGGTGGGAAAGAGAGAGTTGGAGGATTGAGTTTGTGATCCAGGCCCAGCTGAGGACCTGTAAGTTCTCTTTCACTCACATTCCGTTGGCCAGACCTCGGTCCCATGGCCACACTGCGATGCGGGGTAGGTTGGTGCGTGCAGTCTGCCCATGTGTCCGAGAAGAAAGGAAACAGG
>NW_011494941.1:4262838-4263302 GCF_000754665.1 Bison bison bison
GCCCAGGTCTAAGATTGCTCAGAGTCCTCTTACATGCCAAGCTCTAGAGCTCCTCCAGCCTCGTCTGGTCCTGGCCTTCATGCCCCTTTCGCTGAGTTGCCTTGTTGACTAAGCCCTTCACTGAGCCAACTGCCACTGTACTCTGTGTCTCCCTCTCCACACCAGTTATCTTGCTCTGTTGTAATTTCCTATTTGTTTTTGGGCTCTTTCACAAAACCAAAAACTTCATAGGCTCAGGGGCCATGTCTCGTTCCCCATCATGCTCCCAGCTGCATTAGTGAGGGTAGACTAATTTCTGTAACAAAGAACTCCAGACATCTAAGTCACTAAATAAAACACAAGTTTTATTTCTTGCCCACATAATACTTCGTTGTGGGTGTTCAGTAGATGGTCTTCCACAGGCTATTCAGAAATCTAGGTCCCTTTCTTGTGGCAGGTGGCTTTTTCCCCCGGGCGTTTTTTTT
>NW_011494941.1:4263402-4264240 GCF_000754665.1 Bison bison bison
GGGGGAAGGAGGTCCCTGAGCTTGGAATCTGTCATCATCAGCAGGATTCCAGCAGAGCAGGGAAACATGCATAACCTCTTGAGGCCTGGGCTTAGGGCTGGTCAAAGGAAATCACAAGACCAACTCAAACTCAGGTGGTGGAGAAAGAGACTCTACTTCTTCACTGGAGAGTAGTAAGGGGTGTGGATACAGGAAGGGAAGAATCATTGCCCTTTTTGCTATCTGCCACAAGAATACTGAGTTATTACTGTATCTTGTCTCCTTAATTTGGGCACTGGAAAAAGTTCCAAAGCCATCTTTATAAGAAGACCATAGCTATTACTCTGTCTATAGACTATGAAGCCTCTTGTCTACTTGAGATTTTTAATTCTTTGTTATAGACAGGTGGTATTTACTGCTTATGGTAAGGGACACTGTACCTTAAGAACATCCCTGCCTTAATCCCAGTCACAGTCTTCACATCAATAGCCCTTTTCCATGAAAAGGGCCTTTCAGTTCTTGTTTACCCTGATTCTCATCATTTCCATAAACATGTATTGAGTGACTCCTATGTATTAGACATATCACTAGATATTGAGGATACAAATACATCTAATGAGGGCCCCTAACCTCAGGTAACTCACAGTCTGGAAGGGAAGGAGGAAAGGTAAATGGATTACTATAGTGGAAATATGGGGAAGTGGGCTGCATGTTGAATTTCTTTTTAGTGGTCTTTATTCACTTTGTAATTAGAAGGTGCAGGCACATGGTCATCTAAGTAGATGCAGAGAAAGCATTCAAGAAAATTCAGCACACTTTCATGGCAAAAACATTGAACACACTAGGAATAGATGAGGAC
>NW_011494941.1:4264788-4265640 GCF_000754665.1 Bison bison bison
GCCACGCTGTCCTTCAGAGGGGAGCCAGAGATGAATGTGGGAAATAAAATGCTGTTTCTTTGTGCTCAGACATGGGATGAATAAAAATAAGGATCTGTCCCCTTTAAGATTGTGCTTTAAATAGAAATCTGCCCCAGGCCCTTCTTGATCTTTTCTTCTTGGCTCCCTTGGAGTGTCCTTCACTCCCAGACACAGCTGCTCCTTTGTGGGGAGGGGCTTGAGCTCTGCTTGGGGACCAGGTGGCCTGAGTGGATCCCTTCCTCCTCCAGGTGCCTCTGTTTTCAGGGCTGCCTGGACAGCTCTAGTATTTTAGTGACATTTCTGTAGCAATTGTCCCTGCCCTTCTAGGCAAGCACTGCCCGTCTTTCTGACAGCCTATTTGGTTGTGTCTGGCTGCTAAGACCATAGTGGAAACCACCTCATCGTCCTGTCCTTGTTTTCGGTGGCACTTGTCTTGGGGTGGGTGCTTACTAAGCTTTGTTTATGGAGAGTGTAAGATGGAATAAGAGCGCCTCTTCCTTTGTGGCATCAGCCCCCGTGGGCTTTGCTGAAAGTCTTGCTGGGACCTTGAGGACAGGCTGGCAGGTAGAGAGGAAGGGAAGCACCGGGGCCAGGGAGAAGTGATTCTGCTGAGATTAGGCCCTTGGAGAAGATGGCCAACTGTCCAAATCATGATGGCCGAGGATTGGGGTCATTGTGGGTGGGGTCTGGGCTGACATCGGTGCCCAAGGGTCTGGCGCACAGAAGAGATTTCTGGTTGGTCATCGTGCTTGCCTGTCTTCCTCTCTCCTAATCCATTGCCTACACTCCTGCAGAGCGCATCTGACAAGGCACAAATCCAGTCACATAACT
>NW_011494941.1:4265740-4265992 GCF_000754665.1 Bison bison bison
GAGAAGAAAGGAAACAGGTATGCCAACCAGCTAGCCAGCCTCTGCCACATGGGTGGACCAAGGGCAGGGAGAAGGATGGCCCACTGCTGAGACAGGCCCAGCTTCGTTTCTTCCCTCTGTTCTTGGTGGAACGGTCCCAGGTCCACAGTACTGCTACAGGGCACATTGCTGTGATGCCTGTCGCCCGCTTCCCTTAGTAATGCCTGGGGAGGGAAATGAAGAGCCAGGGCAACCTGGAGCATTTGAGCATCT
>NW_011494941.1:4266676-4268813 GCF_000754665.1 Bison bison bison
GTCTTATCCCCTAGGGCTTTTCTTTCTTTCCAAGTCTGCCTCTGACAGGCAAATGGGAGAAGGCACATGGAGATCATATAGGACGGTTTTTACAGTCATGCCCGGAAGTTGGGTACTTCTATCCATATTCCTTTGGCCAGAACACAGTCATGTGACTGCATACAATTTCAAGGGATGCTGGGAAATGTCATTCAGTGGTGAGCAGGCTGGGTGAGCAAGTAGCTAGTCTCTGATATCCCAGTGCTTACCTCGCACATGGTAGGAACTGAGTAAATCATTGTTGAATTTGTTGAATGAGTCAACATTATATGCTAGGCTCTATCTTGATTCTTAGGCAATTCAATTTACTCATCAAGAGGGACAGATCACAGAGAAAGTGCCCAGCGGGTTCCAGGGGCCTGAGCGCCATGGAAGTGTTCCAGACAGTGGTAGAGGGAAGGGCAGTGTTGTCGGAGAATCTGGCACCCAGACAGTGAGGTACTACCCTTCCCAGTCCTCCAGGGGAAGAGATTTTTATACCAAAATTTATTTTCTCAGAGGGGACAAAGGAGGAGATAAGAGAAAGGAGGAGTGAGGACTGCTTCTTTAATTTTAGAAGGTAATGGTGTCAGCTTTCTCTACACGTTGCTCCTAGGTGTGTGGGGGAAGCGCGTGGCATGCCCATGCATGTGCCCAGCTGCCTCTTACTCTCCTGTCTGGGAGGGAGCAGGCATGTAACACATGTGACGTGTCCATTCTCCCTTGTGTGGTCAGAGCATCCCAGAGGCCATGCTCCCTTCTGATTGAAGTGTCCACCTGGGCTTCCCCTACACCCCAGCCCCCTTTGGGTGCAACACCTCATTCTCCACACAGATAGGAAGGTGCAAGAGAACCACCTGGTGAGAGCTACTGGTGACCAGCAATTTAGCTTGCAAATTAGCCTCCAAGACTCACCTTCTGGATAGGCTGGGATATAATAACTCCTTGACTGTGGGTGGCTCCAGAATCTTCTGAAGCACTTTCCCACACCTTATCTCATTTCATCCTCATCACAGCACGGTGAGGTCAGAAGAGCCAAGGGTGATTATGTCTGCTTTATAGATGAGTGAACTGAGGCTCGCACCACTCCGCTGACTTTCCCAAGCCCACGTGGCTGCTCTTCCACGCTGGCTATTTCCACCGCGGGCCCCATTGCTCAAATTGGCAGACTGCATTCCAGAAGATTCCCCCTTAGCTTGCAATTCATGAGGCTGCAAATGTGTCTGATGGCCACCCTTCCCTGTCAGCACTGCCCGTGTACTTTCCTGTTGATAAGCAGCAGGTCTGCTGGGAGCTGCCACAAGGTCCTCTCCTGTGTTCAGATCCTGTGCCTTGTGGATTGTGGCCTCCCCCAAGTGTTGGTGGAGAAGACAAGAGACAGTGACAACCATTTGCACCCCAGTTGCACCCCAGTTAGTTATAGCAGAGTCTAGGAGGGTTGTGTCATGGGACTTTTTCAGATTAAAACAAAATAAAACCCCAGAATGCCCAGGGCCAGGATGTTTGCATAACTGTCCGTGTGCACGCTTGCTGGCAAGCATGAGTGTTGTATTCCTAGGACCCGTGAACACTCTCTTCCGACCTCACTCAGATGGAAAGCCGACATTAACCTTGCTATCCTGTCTAATTAAAGGCAAAGCCTGTAGTTTGCCCAGGTCTATCATAATCTGGTTTCTGGGCGTTGCCAGCACAGAGGAGGAGGGAAACGCTGCAGGTTGTCTGTAATGTGGGAGGATGCTGGAAGGAGCAGAGGGGTCAGGATGGGGTCCTTACCCACATAACCCAGAGTAGAGTTTCCAGCATCCAGACCTTCACAGTGCAAAGAAGGTGTCTGGCTGGAGGAAAGGATGGCTGATGTCAGTTCCTAAACCTCCTCCCTCCATCCCACTGGCTCTGGTATGCTGGGAAACCTGTGTCTTCTGCCATGGTCTCCCCTGCCTTGTTTTCCCTGGAGCAGAGCATGACCTCCATCTAATAGACTCTCAGCAAATCTCTTCCCATATTGAAGCATTAATGTAGTAAATCCAGAGTTGGGGGAGATTGTGGTGTTTAGTCTTCTGCCATCAGAGACTTATTACCACTTTTTTTCTGTTTTCCTTTATCTTGCTCTCTGCTGCTG
>NW_011494941.1:4268913-4269589 GCF_000754665.1 Bison bison bison
GCTGCTGCTAAGTCGCTTCAGTCGTGTCTGACTCTGTGCAACCCCATAGATGGCAGCCCACCAGGCTCCGCCTTCCCTGGGATTCTCCAGGCAAGATATACTGGAGTGGGTTGCCATTTCCTTCTCCAATGCATGAAAGTAAAAAGTGAAGTCGCTCAGTCGTGTTCGACTCTTAGCAACCCCATGGACTGCAGCCTACCAGGCTCCTCCATCCATGGGATTTTCCAGGCAAGAGTACTGGAGTGGGGTGCCATTGCCTTCTCTGATTTTGCTCTCTATTCATCCCTATAAACCATATTTTGAAGCCTTCCTCCAATTTCTCACTTTTCCTGATAGTAATAAAAAACCCAATTGGGATGACATCTGTGCTTCATCTCCTAGGGAAGATAACCCAGTTTTTCTCTAACAGAGAAGTTATGGGTCTCCTGTGATCTGGCCTAAGGTTCCTTGTGAGAGACTGGCATGAAGTGATGCCTGATCTGAGAGATTTGAGGAAAGGCTCTGGACAGCAGGCTCTCTCTGAGGAATACTGATATTGCTTTTTGGAGGCATTATTTTGCCAGGATTCAGGTAAGAATTCAAACCTGCTTCTCTTACCCTTCACGAGAGTCTAATGGTATGCTTACTTCAGATACTGTGCTGTGTGCTACACAATGACCACTTGCTTTGAATTGTA
>NW_011494941.1:4269689-4271568 GCF_000754665.1 Bison bison bison
GGTAAGAACCCGCTTGCCAGTGCAGGAGATGTGGGTTCGATCCCTGGGTCAGGAAGATCCCCTGTAGAAGGAAATGGCAATCCACTCCAGCTATTCTTGCCTAGGAAATCCCATGGACAGAGGAGCCTGGCAGGCTACAGTCAATGGGGTCGGGGAAGGATCGGACACGACTTAGTGACTAAACAACAACAAGCTATTTACAAGGCACCATAGTGGTCAGACTTCTTTCATGATCTTTCAGGGTAAGTCAGTCAGTCTGAGACCAACTCAGGGAGAAGATGGCAAGGTTCTGAAGATAATAGTACCACCACGTGGTGAGAAGGCCATGGAGTGTTTGTCATGATTGAGCAGCATATATACTTCTATGAAAGTGATAATTTACATAAAAATTACATAATTTACAAAAAAAATTACATAAAAGTAATAATTATGTATTACCTAGTCCAAATCCCAACACGATATTTAATATAGCTCGTGGTAGGTGCTCAGCAAGTGTTGGTGGGACTGAAGTAATGTGTTTACTCAGTATATTTTCCATTAGATTGTGAGTTCTTTGGCATCAGAGCCAATGTGTTCATGTCATTGGCCTGTATGTCCCCAGCTCCATGCCCAGTGCCTAACACCTATCTGTCTGTCATGGATTGTTCAAATCTGTCCTTCCTTAGAATGAGGTCTTTTTATCCTAGCGTCTTAGTCCCGAGAGAAATTCCTTTCATGTGGTCACCAACTTATCTCCTTGTATGCCCATGTGACTAGTCCCAGTGTGTTTCAGCATGCCAGAACGAAACACTACTGACTGGGTGGCCTGAACAACAGAAATTTATTTCTCACAGTAATGAGGCTGGAAGTCCAAGGTCAGGGTTCTGGTCAATTCAGTATCTGGTGAGAGTTCTCTTCCTGGCTTGCAGATGGCCCCTTTCTCACTGTGTCTTCACATGGTAGAGAGAGAGAGAGAGTTGAGTTCTCTGGTATTGCTTCTCCTAAGGACCCTAATTCTGTTGGATCAGGACCCCATTCTTATGACCTTTTTTAACTTGAATTAGTTCCTTAGAGGATCCATCTCCAAATACAGCCCCTGAGGGATTAGAACTTTACAGTATGAATTTTGGGGGGAACATAAAGATTCACTCCATAGCACAGTGTACTTGTTGCCTACCATAACATTTGGAGTTTCCTGGTCAAGAAAAGGGTGATGAAAAATAAACACAGTACTACACTATTGATGTAAATAAGCATAATACCATGCATGAAGAGTCTGAAAGGAATCAGGTAGGAGCAGTTAATGAAAGTCTATGGTTGATTGAACCTAATTTTACCATGCCTTTGTCTTTTCATTATGATTTTTTTGAATCCTTGGGAATTTTCCTGAGCATGTCTGTTGCAGGAAGATATTCATGTTTTGGAGACAGGGCAGCAGTTGTCAAAGGAAATGCAATAGGAAAGTCAGGATAATCTGGATTATGCTGTGATGATAAACATCCCCCAAGTCCCAGGAGCTCACTGTAACAAATGTCTAATTCTCCTTTCCCACTCCATGTCTAAGGAGTGTCAACAGGGGTGCTCTGCTAGTTTTAATTGTTCTGGGATCCAGTCTGGTGGAGGTTCCATTTTGAGACCTGTGTTGTGAAGGGGAATGTAGTAAATTTGCCTACTGGCTTTTAAAGGTTTCCCTTCATGCTTATCCTTGATTGGCTAAAGTAAGTCACATGGCGACACCCAATCCCAAAGAGGTTGATAAAACAAAGGAGGAAAAGCTAAAGTATTTGGCGAACAGTGCTGCTTATTATTATGATGGGGTAATAATGAGGCTTAGGTAGATGTGGACAGAACTTGAGCAGAACTGGTGGCACAAATGAGAAGTTTTAAAATTCTTTAAAAA
>NW_011494941.1:4272140-4276658 GCF_000754665.1 Bison bison bison
CAAAAACATTAAAAAAAAAAAGTGGCTATGTCTGAGGGTGGTCTCCTTGTAATGATAAAGCTTTTTCTCCATCCTTCCTGAAAGTGATACCAGCGTGATGTTAGCGGAGTATCGCTGTCTGGAAGGGGATGGCTGAATCTGGTGGGATTACATTTGAGCTGCATAAACACAGGTTGAATTAAGCATGGCGAGTTGATGATGGGGAGCATAGAAAGAGTCAAGACCTTCCGTGGAGATAATAACTAGTTCATTATCTACCCAGATAAAGGTCGCACAGACTTTCAGCAACAGCATCGAAGGGAGACTAGACTGACCTTTCTGACGGCAACTCTCTGCTCCAATTTTTTTGTTAAAAAAACAAAAAAACAAAAAAAACAGACCTTAGAAAACCAGTGAGTAAGGAGATTAGTGTTCCTTCTGACACCCTTCATTCCACTTCCCTAGCCTTCTCAATACATAGGTCTTCACTCCCATTGATTTTCGAGTGGCTGTCTTTGTTGAATTTACTTTGTGATATAATGGAAAATTCCTGGAAAAACCTCAAATAAACCCGTGAATAAATGTTGCTAGCTTACATTTCCCCCATTTTTACACTCTTTCACATGTCTTCCTCACTCCTACATTTAGTCTTTACATCAAAAGGTAAAACTGCTGTCACTTAGTCAAAGGAAACTTCGGCTTCTTGGCCTGGATCTTCCAATTGTCCTTCAAAGAGCCTGTTATGGTTCGTTTGGAAGGAGCCAGCCTGCCATATTGTCTTTGTGTGAAACTTAGCAAGCGCTGTGGTGTGGGTGGGGTACTTCCACTGAGGAAGAGAAATGATAGTTCCAAGTGGCTTTCGAGACATTAAGGATATTTTGGAATCCTAAATTAAGCAATAGCAGCTTAAACTTTTCCTGGGAGATGGTGCTTTTGGCTAAGTGTCATAAAAGTGTTACGCCAAAGCCAAAAATTCCGATGAGATTTCAAGTGAATGATTTTCCCTTATTCATTTTGCATAATCGTTTTAATATGCACTCATTTTAATATGTTCTGTAATGGATTGGCAAACCCTGGGCAATATATTTTCTCTCCACTACCTTAGAAACCTTGTCAGTAAAATGAAGACTGGTAATACAGATTTCTTACATGGCTATCATTTTTCTTTGTAAGAGGAGTTGCTTCAGTAAGAGGAATGGGCTATGTTGAATGCCAGATCATAATGAGGCCTCCTGGCTCCAATAAATTACATTTGCTCTAGGTTGACTAGCTATGGAATGAGGTCATGTACCCTAGATCCACATCATGAATGTGACAGGCTGCATCTACATACAGAATAACCCAATCATTGCTACTCTACCACACTCCATCACTGTCTCTGTCATCTGCGGGGCATGGGCTTGACAGAGGATGACAGTAATGATGTGTATTATGCTCAGCCCTTAGCCTCAAACGGTGAGAGCCTTACCTTTAGATTTTTTAAAAAGAGAATTTTGTATCACCTACGGATAATTAATAGGTTCTGTGTGAGAAATGAAATCAGATTTATTATATTTAGAGATAGAGGGAAATATGAAATATTCCTTGAAATAGACTCAGATAGTATAGAGTAACTCGTGACCAGATTCTGTAACAGTTTTGCACCCCCCCAACAGTTGCTTGTTCCATGTTCATATTTGCCCCAAATGCTCTTTTAAACACAGTGCATGAGAAAAAACATGAGAGATAAGAACAAGTACTTTTTTTTTTTTTTTTTAAAGAAATAGGATAATCTCATTTTGTAAAGGGTGAGTGGTTGTTATATTCAGGAAAGATGTATGTGAGAAATGTATTTCATGATGGTATTAGAATTACATGTAGTGTCATACTTTTTGCTACCAGGGGATTTCAGTTGGCTGTTCAGCAGCCTCTGATTGTTACATATCTTCCTGATTTTTGCAATGAGATGAATGAAGTGATAGTTAATGATAATAAACATAGTTACAGAGTTGTGTGTGTCAGTCCATATGATATAATGGCAAAATCTTGTGCGTGTATGAAGCTCTTATACAGAGTGAAGTAAGCCAGAAAGAAAAACACCAATACAGTATACTAACGCATATATATGGAATTTAGAAAGATGGTAATGATAACCCTGTATATGAGATAGCAAAAGAGACACTGATGTATAGAACAGTCTTTTGGACTCTGTGGGAGAAGGAGAGGGTGGGATGATTTGGGAGAATGGCATTGAAATATGTATAATATCATATATGAAACGAGTCGCCAGTCCAGGTTCGATACACGATACCGGATGCTTGGGGCTGGTGCACTGGGACGACCCAGAGGGATGGTATGGGGAGGGAGGAGGGAGGGGGGTTCAGGATGGGGAACACATGTATACCTGTGGCAGATTCATTTTGATATATGGCAAAACCAATACAATATTGTAAAGTTAAATAAAATAAAATAAAAAAAAACACGTTTGAATAACATTTATGTAGCTCCATTTCAATGATATCTATACACTTAAGTAATGTATTTATAGTACATATTATATAGTAAAGTGATAGGTATCTGTTATAGCATCATTATCAAGAGCATAACTCAAAAACATTTCCAAAGGAATTAAGGTTCAAAATGAAGGTAGTAATTTTACTAAGTTTCAGAAGTTTGTCTTATCTGATTTCTTAGTGTGTCATAATACTTAACAGTTTCCAATAATTTGGGGGGAAATGTCTAGAGATTTTTGAATGAAACCTGAACAATGAGTACAGTCTGACTTATGTGTGAGTGAGAAGGTATACATTGTTCTTCATCAGAGATTGACACTTTCTCTGTAAAGATTCACATAGTAAATTGTTTAAGTTTGCAGGCTCTACAACGTCTGTTGCAACTTTTCAGCTTTGTCACTGTAACTCAAAAGCAGCTGTAGGCAGTATGTGAGTGAACACAACTGTGTCCCAATAAAACTTTATTTATAAAAACAGACGATGGGTTGGTTTGGCTCATGGGCTGAAGTTTGTCAGTCCTCAATCTTTAACTAGGAAGCGTTTTAACTATAGCTTAATTGAAAAGCAATTTATAGATGGCACCTAGTTGAATATGAGAATACCTATATTTAACGCATGCATGTGCACCCAAATATGTGTGTGTGTGTTCAAATGCAAACACACAAGAATGAGACAGAGTATTTAGAAGAATTTTTCAGATCAGTCTAGAAGAATTCCTGTATATGTAATTTTCTCTTACAGTAAATAAACATGCCCCATTTTCTAAATAAATATTCTGATTCTCTCTGGGATTGTGGCTACCTTATCCATCTAAAGTTTATGCAGTGTTGTCATTGTTGTCTTTTCTCCTCTCAAGTTCATTGCATCATGATCATAGGGGCTGCTTAATTAATACCCTTTAGTGGTGGCAGTGCTATTCACATGGACTCTTTTTTTTAATGTGGGCTATGCAAGTCGCTTTTGTTATGAGTCATTCTCTATTGATGTCATGATACAGTTTTCACTGAGGCATTAATTGAAATGAAACCACAGGTTTGGGCAGATTGATCAATCTTTCCAGACTCTATGCAAAATACTTTTTTTCCTTCCCAGAAAAAAAAAATGTAGTCATTTGCCCAGAAATGGGAGAGGACAATGCTTTTCTAAATGATAAGTCTGTTTGTTTTGAGAAGTGGATTTATTGGGATGATAAATCTGGCTTGTACTATCTGCTCACCTGTTTGTCCTCAGGGGAACTATCACTCTTTATTAATCCTTCTACACTGGAAAGGTTGAAATGATAGACAGTCTCAAAAGTTGGACCAAAAAAGCTGATAAGCATTGAAAAAATTGCTTTTTCTACTTTGAATACGTGTTGGATCAGCGTCCTGGAGCATCTCCTTACAAGAGACAGGCCATCAGACAAGAGCTGTGACTTTTTGTAACTAGATTCTGCCTTGTATTTGAGAAGCTCTGTCTCTAAAGAGATTCAGGCAGTGAGTCTTACTTTCTAACTGTTGGACTAAATATATTCTTTTTTTTTTTTTTGGCCAAAGAAATGACTGATCTTTCCTAAATAGGAAGAATTTAAGTTGAAAGGATGAATTTCACTTTCATTCCCATGAAATGACAAGGGAAGATAAGTTTAGAAATTCAAATAAAAAGATGCAGATATCATTTATGTTTTATTTCTAGGAAATGACTTTTTATTTTCCTGAAGCATTTTCTTGAGATCACCTCCCTACAGGAAGGGGTATTCTGCCCTCACTCCCACCTTCAGCCATAACAGATGCCATCTGAGTTTTCTAAGGTAACACAAAGCAGACCCAAATTTCAAAATAAAAAAATAAACAAAGAGAAGAGTTAAAAAATAAAAAGAGAAGAGTTAATGTAGCCTTTTTTGAGGCACCCATTAAAAAAAAACCCTCAAAAGGCATCTGGAAACAGAATAACCCCTTCATCATGGGAGGGAGCTCATTTGAAGGAAATCTAAACGAAATCCAGTCAGACACTTCTTAACATGGGCAAGCCTGAGGAAACATTCTCATAATTTTTTTTTTTTTTTTTT
>NW_011494941.1:4277027-4278153 GCF_000754665.1 Bison bison bison
ATGCCAAAGCGCCTACGTTCGCTTCACCTCAGTCCACTTCCTCGTAAAATGAGCTAACCTTTAGCACAAGGCGGCAGCAAGCAGAAATGTGAAAGTCACCTGCGGCAAAGAAGGACAGGAATGAATCCGTGTGGCTCAGGGTGCAGTGGTGCCTCCATAACCCCTGGGAGCGTGCGTTTGCGGATGTTAGTGTGACAGTTCAGTCATTCTCATCATTGGCAGTGCTGTGCTTTCCTGTGCTATCGGTTCTGAAAATGTGGGTGCTGTCAGGGCTTTTATTTCATAACATTTTCTCTTGGTGGTGAAGTGATCGGGCAATACATGGAAAAGAGTGCTTGTTCGTAGCAGTGCCTGTTGGCTCCAAATGGTTCCTTGCTCTGTGCTCAGCAGCAGCAGTAGCAAGGAAATGGTACCCTAGCAGCTTTTGAGAACGGGATCCACTGGGACCTGGGAGGTGGGCAACTGGGTGGCTGGGGCCTCAGCAGTTTTAGCAGAAGGGAAAAAGGGAGATAAGGACTTTCTAGCCTATGATGTTTTCACGCATGCACTCTGTGAAGCAGGTGAGAATAATGAATTCCACTTTGAGATGCACAACACAGAGAGAGACACACACACACACATTGAGGCCGAAGAAAAGAGATGAGAGACTCGGGGTGGAGCAGCAGGGCCCTCAGTCATACGTGGCTAGAGTCACCTTTAGTCTTGGTCCTTCCCGGAATGGGGTGGCAGAAAGGCAGAAGAAAATGGAGATTATCTCTCAGCGATAAAAAGAATGCAATATTGCCATTCGCAGCAACGTGGATGGTTTAGAGATTATTACGCTTAGTGAAATAGGCCAGACAGAGAAAGACAAATATCGTATAATATCACTTACATGTGGAATCTAAAATGATACAAATGAACTTATTTACAAAACAGAAATAGACTCACAGACATAGAACCCAGACTGCAGTTACCAAAGGGAATGAGGGTAAGAGGGATAAATTAGGAGTTTGGGATTAGCATCTACACAGTAATATATATAAAAGAGATAAAAAGCAAGGATCTACTGTAAAGCACCGGGAATGATATTCAGTGTCTTATAATAATCTATAAAAGAATCTGAAAAGATATATTTGTATGTACA
>NW_011494941.1:4278253-4279551 GCF_000754665.1 Bison bison bison
AAATTAACTATACTTCGATTAAAAATGATTACTGAAAAAAGAAAAGACATTGGCCCAGCAGCAGTTCTCTGTTGCCCATGGCAACACTGCAGGGCGGTGGGGGGGCTGGCATCTTGGGAGCAGGCCTGCCCTGTTCTGGGGTTAAGGGACATCACACAGGGGTGGAGACCTCGCTGGGGAGGGCTAAGCAGTGTGGTAATCTACAAGACTGCCCTGGGAACAAGTAAACCTTCCCTACTAGATACTGCAGCTCTACCTGGCTCCTTCTAGCACCTTCTGAATATGATCTCTAGGGCAGGCGATAGTGCCCATATGGCCCCTGTAGGACTCCCCCCTTTCAGTGTATCAATTCATCAAAGTAAAAACTGGCCAAGAATAAGAGTGAGGAATGAAACAATCCCCCAGACTCCTCTCTCCTCCCCCTTCCTGAGTCTCCATGGTGTCGGATGGCTGGTTGCAACCATTTACTTCTGATTGAGTGCTCTGATTTCTTTAGTCTCTTATCTTCTCCTCCCCCACCCCATTCCTCACCCGGTCCCCTCTGCCCTCCTCTCCCCACAGCAGTCGGTAAGAAAGAGCCAGCCTTGAATTCAAGCATAATTGCTCGGTAGGGGGGACTTCCTTGAAAAAACCTCAAATTTTTGGGCTGTAACAGTGGAAATCTGTTTGAACCCTTGAACTTCCTTTATTGTTGAAATGACCACCTACAGAAACATGCTGGGGGAAAGTAGCAGAAGCACAGTGGTCCCTTTTATGGGAAAAACAGTAGCTGGAATTATTTCACTTTTGCAAGAATTCTGTAATGAGGAGGCATTTCTGAAGGGAAAGTGTGGAGCAAACATTCCACAAGTTGGAGATGTCTGGGCCGCGATCAGGATATTGTACTAATCGATGTTTCTGGGCTTGGAAACAGAGTCTTCATTCTTTTTTGACCAGGAGCACAAAATCTGGTAACTGTGGCATTTCTGTCTACTTTTGTTGCCATTTGCAGGGCTCTGCTGGGGATACTGCAGATTTTTAGACACAAAAGCAATACGGAGGAGAAGGGTTTTTTGCCTCTTATGAAGGAAAATTGGCACATTATGACTGTCCTATACTTTCCAACGAACAGATTGTGTGAACTCTCTCTTCGGTTCACCCAGGCATTAGGACATCTTGCATTTATGGAGGCCCTTTCCCTGGGTGTGCTGGGGAGGGCCTATAGCTGGACACACACTGATAAATCTGGGAAGGTGTCGCTGTGTGTCTCTCTCGCCTCTCATCCTTCCTCCATCCTATCTCCAGTGTTATCTTAAAAC
>NW_011494941.1:4279651-4281458 GCF_000754665.1 Bison bison bison
TTATTATTCCTCTGCTTAAGAAACACCTGTTATAGCTCCCACCTTTAAAGATAAAGGCAAGACTCCTTAGCAGGGCATAGGCCTGACCCTGGCCCACTTTTCCAGCTTATCCCTTGGGGCTCCACCACCGCCCTGGCACTCCCTGCCGCACATGTGCTGTATATCCCTGCCCCGCCATGTACGTTTTACTTCACTGCCTCAGCTGTTCCCCTGCTTCCATGCCCTTTGTTCTCATCTTCACTGGAAACAACTCCTACTCAGACTTCAAACCCCAAGCCAAATGTCACTTCCTCTCTGAAGCCTTCCCTAATTTCTGCATCTGCTTGCTCCCTCCATTTTGCTACCAAAACAGTCTCATATTTTACAGATACTCCTCTGGACAGTACTTACCACGTGGGTCCATAATTATTTGTTACATGCCTGTTGCAGTTCATTGACAGCCTGATCAGTGTGCGGGCCAAATCTTCATCTGCTTTGTGTTCTTGGGGCCCAGCATAGTACCTGGCATCCAGTGGGTATTCATTAAATATTGAATGAATGAGTGGGTCCCATGAGGAAACTGTGGAAGAGAGAGTGTGTGTGTGTGTGTGTGTGTGTGTGTGAGAGAGAGAGAGAGAGAGAGAGAGAAGGTTACTGCAGGTACTATTATTATCTAATTTCAAATCACAGTTTTCTTGAAATGAGCATTGAAAGAGGGGCTGTTTCCTTCACGAAATAGCAAGAAAATTACATCTACCTGCTTTATCAGCCTTTTGGACAGACACCCATTATTGACAGGAGATGACACAATGCTTCTTTACTGAGATTTGCGGGTTTGTGAATTTCAGAAGACACACACACACGAACTCTTTTAAAAACACACAAATTGAGATTTTCTGTTCATTGAGTTATTACATATCAGGGGTCAGCAAACTTTCTATAAAGGGTCGTATAGTAAATACTTGAGGCTTTGAGACACATGTAGTCTTTTCTTTTTTACATAACTACTCAAGTTGGCCTTGTAGAAAGACAGAAGCCATAAACAATACATAGTTTACACAACATAATGTTTTTAAATAAAGATTTTTAAATTAATATAATCTCTTCTTTTGAATAGTGAATATTCAGCCATGACATTTATTAAAATTATTTTTTTCCTGCAGCTTTTTGGGATTATATAAACCACGTGAGGGTAGATAAAGTGGGAGCAAGTGCCCTGAGAATGGGTGAACAGATTGGAATCAGTTTTGTTTTCACGTCAACCACGAATATTTATGATTAAACTCTTCAAGCTGCCACAAGTAAAATAAAATGCAGTACAAAATCCAAGTTTTTGGCAATAAGTTTACTTACTTATGCCCTCCATGGTTCATTTTCTCATATGCAATGGTCAGACATTGGCTTATCTGAGAAAGATACATTTTTCCAGAGATGATTTCTGTTTCTTTTTGGCACTGTGTTGATCAGAACAGTCAGAATTGGGCATCAAAGATATGTTTGTAGAAGTTATAGCATGGTCAAGGTATTTGCATATTTCGTAATAGGGCTCCAGATTATTCCATGAACCACTCTAGTGATGTGCCTCTGGATGAGCAATAAGGGACTGTGGATTCTGTGCATCAGTGTCATGACTTTGTTTAATTTTGCAGTTTCTTGCTTTGTCAGCCATGGCCTTTCTTTGCACCCACATTCACAAATGCCTCATTTTAGGGAATTAAGGAAGGTCTGGATCATGCCTGAGAGCATGGGCATAGCAGTTTGGAAATGGCAGACTTGCCACAGGAGCATGGGCTTCAATGTTATTATCTGTTGTGGGGCTGCTCACATT